>NC_064817.1:71693771-71849485 GCF_023721935.1 Panthera uncia | reverse complement strand
GAGGATGTGGAGAAACAGGAACCCTCTTGCACTGTTGGTGGGAATGCAAATTGGTGCAGCCGCTCTGGAAAGCAGTGTGGAGGTTCCTCAGAAAATTAAAAATAGACCTACCCTATGACCCAGCAATAGCACTGCTAGGAATTTATCCAAGGGATACAGGAGTACTGATGCATAGGGGCACCTGTACCCCAATGTTTATAGCGGCACTCTCAACAATAGCCAAATTATGGAAAGAGCCTAAATGTCCATCAACTGATGAATGGATAAAGAAATTGTGGTTTATATACACAATGGAATACTACGTGGCAATGAGAAAAAATGAAATATGGCCTTTTGTAGCAACATGGATGGAACTGGAGAGTGTGATGCTAAGTGAAATAAGCCATACAGAGAAAGACAGATACCATATGGTTTCACTCTTATGTGGATCCTGAGAAACGTAACAGAAACCCATGGGGGAGGGGAAGGAAAAAAAAAGAGGTTAGAGTGGGACAGAGCCAAAGCATAAGAGACTGTTAAAAACTGAGAACAAATTGAGGGTTGTTGGGGGGTGGGAGGGATGGCAGGGTGGGAGGGAGGGCAGGGTGGGTGATGGGTATTGAGGAGGGCACCTTTTGGGATGAGCACTGGGTGTTGTATGGAAACCAATTTGACAGTAAATTTCATATATTAAAAAATAAAAAAAAAAAGTTGTGGTTTATATACACAATGGAATACTATGTGACAATGAGAAAGAATGAAATCTGGCCTCTTTTAGCCACGTGGATGAAACTGGAAAGTGTTATGCTAAGTGAAATATGTCATACAGAAAAAGACAGATACCATATGTTTTCACTGTTATGTGGATCCTGGAAACTTAACAGAAGACGATGGGGGAGGGGAAGGGGACAAAAAAGTTACAGAGAGGGAAGGAGGCAAACAATAAGAGCCTCTTAAAACAGAACAAACTGAGGGGTGATGGGTGGTGGGAGGGAGGCGAGGGAGGAGGGCATCTGTTGGGGTGAGCACTGAGTGTTGTATGGAAACCAATTTGACAATAAATTTCAAATTTAAAAATAAAAGAATGAAATCATGCCATTTGCAACTATGTGGATGGAACCAGTGGGTCTTAGGCTAAACTAAATTAGTCAGAGAAAAACAAATATCATATGACTTCACTCTTTAAGATACAAAGCAGATAGACTTTAAGATACAAAACATATGAACGTAAGGGAAGAAAACCAAAAATCATATAAAAACAAGGAAATGGATAAAACATAAGAGACTCTTAAATATGGAAAACAGAGGGTTACTAGAGGGGTTGCGGAAGGGGGGATGGGCTAAATGAGTAAGGCGCATTAAGGAATCTACTCCTGAAATCATTGTTGCACTACATGCTAACTAACTTGGATGTAAATTTAAAAAATAAATGAATTTTTTAAAAAAGATGTGATACACATATACAATGGAATACTACTTGGAGATGTAAAAGAATGAAATCTTGCCACTTGCCACAATGTGGATTGAACTGGAGGTTATTTTGCTAAGTGAAATAAACCAGTCAGAGAAAATCAGAAATCACATGATTTCACTCATACTTGGAATCTGAGACACTTAACAGATGATCATAAGACAAGGGAAGGAAAAATAAGATAAAAACATAGAGGGAGACAAACCATAAGAGACTCTAAATACAAAGAACAAACTGAGTGTTGATGGGGTTGTAGAAAATGGGTCATGGACATTAAGGGGGACATTACTTGTTTGAATGAGTACTGGGTGTTATATGTAAGTAATGAATCACTGGGTTCTATTCCTGAATCCAAGACTACACTGTGTGTTAAGTAACTTGAGAATAAAAATAAATAAGTATAAAAATATACCAACAGCATTTTTGGCAGAATTAGAACAAACAATCCTAAAATTTGTAGAGAACCACAAAAGACCCCGAATAGCCAAAGCAATATTGAAAGACAAAAGCAAAGCTGGAGGCATTACAATTCAAGACTTGAAGACATGATGTGTAATAAAAACAGTGTGGAACTGGAACAAAAATAGACACATAGATCAATAGAACAGAATAGAACATCCATAAATGAACCCACAAATATATGGTCAATTAGTCTTTGAAAATGCAGGAAAGAATATCCTAAGGGAATGAAACAGTTTCTTCAACAAATAGTATTGGGAAAGCTGATGGGCTATATGCAAAAGAATGAAACCAGACCACATTCTTACACCGTACATGAAAAAAAAAAAAAAAACAAAAAACTCAAAATGGATTAAAGACCTAAATGTAACACCTGAATTCATAAAAAATCCTAGAGGAAAACACAGACAGTAACTTCTTTTACATCAGTCTTAGCAACATTTTTCTATATATGTCTCTGGAAGCAAAGGAAAAAAAGCAGAAATGAACTGTAGGGACTACCTCAAAATAAAAAGCTGCACAGTGAAAGAAACAGTCAACAAAACTAAAAGACAACCTACAAAAGTGGAGAGGATATTTGCAAATGACATATCCAATAAAGGGTTGGTATTCAAAATATATAAAGAACTTATAAAACTCAACACCCAAAAAATGAATACTCTAATTAAACAATGGGCAGAATACATGAACAGACATATCTCCAAAGACGACATCCAGATGAACAGACACATGAAAAGATGTTCATCATCACTTATCATCAAGGAACTGTAAATCAAAACTTCAGTGAGATATCACCTCACACCTGTTAGAATGGCTAAAATCGACAACACAAGAAACAATAGATGTTGGCAGGGATGTGGAGAAAGGGAATCTTCCTGCAATGTTGGTGAGAATGTAAAATGATGAAGCTACTCTGGAAAACAGTATGGAGGTTCTTAAAAATGTTGAGAAGAGAACTACCCTGTATTCCAGCAATCTTACTACTAAGTATTTACCCAATTTTTTTTAAAACATGTTAACTCAGAGGGATACATGAACCTTGATATTTATATAAGCATTGTCTACAATAGCCAAATTATGGAAACAGCCAATGTGTCCAATGATTGATGAATGGATGAAGAACAGGTGATACATAATATATAATTAAACATTACTCAGCCATAAAAAGAATTAAATGTTTCCATTTGCAAGGACATGGATGAAGCTAGAGAACATTATGCTAAGCAAAATAAGTTAGCCAGATATAGACAAATACCACATGATTTCACTCATGTGGAATTTAACAAACAAAACAAATAAGCAAAAGGAAAAGAGAGAGAGAAAGGCAAATCAAGAAACAGACTCTTAACTATAGACAATAAACTGATGATTACCAAAGGGAAGGTGGGTGTGGGATGGTTAAGGGGATTAAGGAGTGCACTTGTTCTGATGAGCACCTGGTGATGTATGGAAGTGTTGAATCACTATATTGTACACCTGAAACTAATATTACAGTGTACATTAAATGGAATTTAAATAAAGACTAAAAGAGAAAGAAAAAGAAAAATCTTCCTTAAACCATGGATAAGCAAACTGTGGCCTATGAGCCAAATCCATCTCACTGCCTGTTTTTATAAATAAAGTGTTATTGGAACACTTGCACACATATGTACACACATGCATGTACATCCACACACGCACACACAGAGTTGCTCATAAGAAATGGAAGAAAACAAAGATAAAAGCATATGATTCTATAGGACACCATAAGAACACGGTGATATAGGTGTTTTTGAATCATTCATCTTGTTTTTCATAGATGAGTATATAAAAGTCAGAAAGGCTAAACAACTTGTCAACATCTTATAGACAGCCCAAAGTAGCACCAAAACTTGAATTTACATTTTCTGGATTTTATCGAATCCAGAAAACTGAATCTTTGTTCAAGTTTCCAAAAGAAAACATTTTATTTAAGGCAAGTTGCACAGTACAAGATATATTGTAGCTCAGACTAAAATAAATTTATAGGGCACCTGTTAAATAAACAACACTGTGCCTATAAATCATAAAGAACTTCAATACGTATGAACTTCACTAGCTCGTTTAATCAGAGACATTGGTAAAGTCTTAATTAGAAAAATAGAAGTTGAAATGGGTCTGGAAAGGTTACACAACTGGTGTGAAGAGTTTTCCATTTCATTTAGATTCAGATGAAAAGACAAGTAGAATCAAAGAAAAAGAAACACTGTCCCTGGATGAGACCACTCAATTTGGTTAAAATGAAAATTCATCCTAGGTTTATGTATACATTTAATTCAATCACAATAAAAATCCCAATGAGATTTTTTGGGAATTTAACAAGGTGCTTTAAAATTTAGTTGGAATAATAAACAGGTCATATTATGCAGGTAAACATTAAAAATAATAGTACTAAATGTGCACCTGCTTTACAAAATGTACAATAAATTAAAGTAGTATGGGTATGACAAGAAACAGACAAACTGAACACAATAGAAAAATCAAGAAAATACCTACATCTTTACCATAAATTTATATATAATAAAAGTGTCATTTCAAATGAGTGAGATGAGGATCAATTATTCAATAAATAATATTGAGAAAACTAGCTGTCTATTGAAAAAGGAGGTACAATTAACCTCTTTAACTCATAAATTCCAGATTAATTAATAATTCATATGCCTAAAATTAAAAGATTAACGTATGATATAAATATGAGGAAATAGAAGGATATATGTACATATATAATCTATACATACATATAATCTGTATATAGATAGATAGATACATACATACATACATATATAATCTTTGAATGGGGAAGGCAATTCTTTTTTTTAAGGTTTTATTTACTTTTGAGAAGGAAAGAGAGACAGAACGTGAGCAAGGCAGGGGCAAAGAGGCATGGAGACACAGAATCCGAAGCAGGCTCCAGGGTCTAAGCTGTCAGCACAGAAACCCACACAAGGCTGGTACCCATGAACCATGAGATCATGACCTGAGCCCAAGTTGGATGCTTAACCGACTGAGCCACCCAGGCGCCCCGGGAAAGGCAATTTTAAGCATAATATCAAAAGCAGAATCCATAAAGGAAATGCAATAGCTATGGTTACATTATTTTAAGATATCTCTATATCAAGTAATTATAAATAAAATTTAAAAGCAACTAAAAACAAGAAAAATGCAACATATATGACAAAGTTTTAATAACCTAAATATATAAACTTCAGTAAAATGGAAAGTACAAAAAGGAAATAAGAAACAATAAACATGAAATAACAGGAGCCAATGTCTATTTAATCCTTATGATAAGTATTATGCTCAGGTCTTTACAGGAATTTTCTCATTTGGTTCTCACAGAAATACTATGAAGAATATACCCTTGAATATCATGGGGGTTAGGGACAATGACTTCTTGCACAGTTGAAAATTCATGTATAACTTTTGATTCTCCCAAAATGTAAACTGCTGATAGCCTACTATTGGCCAGCAACCTATTAACAACATAAATGATTGATCAACACGTATTTTGTATGTTATACATATTATATATTGTATTTTTACAATAAAATAAGCTAGAAAAAATACTAATAAGAAAATCATAAGGAAAATACATCTACAGTACTGTACTATAAAAAATCCATGTATAAGTGGACCTGCACAGATCAAACCTGTGTTAAGGGTCAACTGTCTTATAATTACCTCCATTTGAAATATGATTAAACTGAGCCTCAGAAAGGTTAACTCACTTGTCTGGATCGTAATGTTTGTACTTGAGCCCAAGTCTCTTATTCATGTGGTGTAGCTTTTAATCAAAAGGTATATCACACTGCCAGTTGAAGAATACAATATTTTTCAACCTCACTGGTAAGCAGATAAATTTAAAAACATAATACCACGACTCATCTAATAAGTAGACATTTTAAAGAAAAATTATTCAAGTTTTGGCAGGTGTGGGAGGGAAATGGACACTCATAAACTGTTGATTGGAAAATAAACTTGTAAAACCTTTTTTCAGGGTCTTTTGATAATATGTATTGTAAGTAATAACGATGTAGGAAACAGTAGCAGCTCATTATGACCTAGAATAAGCAACGAAATGTGAAAATTACAATAAAAGAAAACCCATGGCACTTGTAAATTCTTGGAACATTGTATGAGAGACAGGTTTAAAGAGAGAAGAGTACATTACTTTCTCCATGGTCTCAACATGGGAGGGGAGAGGCTGTATAAATGCAATAAATTGTCACCTTTCACAATGGACAGTCAATTATAGGGTGTCTAAAAATGATAGACTGACCACAGAAATTAAGGTGTATTGTTTGAATTTATAATGGTTACCATCAGTAGAACTTCTAGAGCTATGCAGAAACCATTTAAAAGTTTTTACCTCTGTGGAGTGGGAAAGAATGAGGAGTTTTACTTTTAATTTTACATTATTTAGTATGATTTCAGTTTCTGTTTATTTTTAATAATGTACATGTATTATTTTAATTTTAAAAATCTTATTAAAAACAGAGGGTCATTGACAGCAATAGATCATATTAATTTAGTATCCTATACAATACAGCACCATATTGTCATTGGATTAATTTAGTATACCTATATAATTCAATATCCTTTTGCCATTGAAAAGAATGAGATAAGGTTCTATGTAACTATATAAAAAATAATAACAATAATAAAAAAATAGCTAAAATATTTACTGATTATTTGCTTACTAAAACCTTTATTGAACACTTACTGAGTAACTTTCCAGTCATTGTTCTAAGCTCTCCATGTGTATTCTAATTTAATCATCTCTCAACTGCTCTAAAACAAATCTTAGAGCAGCTAAGTGAATTGCTCAAGGTCACACAGGTAGCATAAGGCAGAACCTGGATTAAAACCCAGACAGTGTGGCTCCATAGCCTACACTTTAATGGTCAAATAGCAAGTGAAAAAATAATTACAAAACATGTTGTTGTTTTTTTTTTTAACTCGCTGTGTGTGTACAGGCATGTGCAGTGTGTATCAGCTTTGTGGCATGTGGAGGACAGGTGTGGAGTGTGCATGGCATGTGACATGACCCATCTTTGCAAGTGTGTGTGTGCATACATATGTGCAAATGTCATGAAATTATACAATTAGGAATCATATATACCAAAGTGTTGTGGATGACAAGAGGAAAAAAAAGTCTCTCTTGCTTTCTGTTTTTGTGGCGTTCCATTTTTCCTATGACCTTATATCACTTTGTAATACATAATTAATGATATTGTTAGAGTTCCCAACTCTTTAACCAAGCAATTCTATTTCCAAGAACTGGCTTTAAGGGGAAAACATATGGGCAAAAGCGTGCAAAAAAATAATCATAATCCATCCCTTAAGTGTGGAGTGTGCAGAATGGTTTGCTTCCAAATAGTAGAATATGGAAAGTGGGAGAAAAGAGTAATTTTGGAGTGGAGAACATGATAAATATTACCTCAGCCAGGTGACCAAGGTCAATATTAATAATCACAAGTCATATTGATAGTATTTACCTTTGATATTATGTGATGAGAATGGAGCTTACTTCTATAATCTTCCTCCTAAGAATACACAGTATGAATCTAATCATGAGAAAGACATCAGCCATCTCAATAGACATTTTACAAAATACATGGTCTGTATTCCTCAAACTGTCAAGGTCATAAAAATCAACAAAATTCTGAGAATCTATCACAGTTTAGAGGAGCCTGAGGATAAATTGATGACAAAATGTAATGTGGTATTCTGGATGAGATTCTGGAACAGAAAAAGGACATTAGGGAAAAACAAAAAAATCTAATGAAGTATGAAATTCAGTTAATAAAAAAATGTATCATTATTGGTTTCTTAATTGTGACAAATATACCATTATAATGTAAGATGATAATGAATAGGGGAAACTGTGGTGTATACAATAATTCTCTATATTATATTAAAATTTTTCTATAAATATAAAATGGTTTAAAAATCAAATTTATTTAAAAATTAATCACATTATTACTTATAATGGCAAAATATATAAATAAAAGAGTAACCCAAATGTATAAAAACTAAAAAGTGGTAAAATAAATGCCGGAATATCCTTATGATGGAATATAATGCAACCATTAAAATGCATACCAGAAAATGATCTGGACTCCAAAAAAATAGAAAACACTTACAAAAGAAAGTGAAGATGATACAAAGAAATGGAAAAAAAATATTATATGCTTGTGGATTGGAAGTACAAACATTGTTAAAATAGTTACGCTACCCAAAGCAATCTACACCTTTAATGGAATCTGTATCAAAATACCACCAGAATTTTCCACAGAGCTAGAACAAACAATGCAAAAATTTGTATGGAACTACAAAAGACTCAGAATAGCCAAAGAAATCTTGAAAAAAAAGAAGAGCAAAGCTGAAGACATCAGAATCCCAGACTTAAAGTCATATTACAGAGCTATAGTGATCCAGAGAGTATGGTACTGGCACAAAAACAGACACATAGATCAATGGAACAGAATAGGAAACCCAGAAATGGACCCACGACTATATGGTAGACTAATCTCCAACACAGGAAAGAATATACAATGGAAAAAAGTCTCTTAAACAAATGGTGTTGGGAAAACTGAACAGCAACATGTAGAATACATGGGCCACTTTCTTATACGATACACGAAAATAAATTCAAATGGATGAAAGACCTAAAGTGAGGCAGGAAACCATCAAAATCATAGAGGAGAACACAGGCAGTAACCTCTTTGAAATTGGCCTTAGAAACTTCTTACTAAATATGTCTCCTGAGATAAGATAAGCAAAAATAAACTATTAGGACTTCATCAAGATAAAAAAGCTTCTGCACAGCAAAGAAAACAATCAACAAAACTAAAAAGAAACCTATGGAATGGGAGAAGATATTTGCAAATGACATATCTGATAAAAGGTCAGTATTCAAAATCTATAAGGAACTTATCAAACTCAACCCCCAAAAAACAAATAATCCAATTAAAAACTGGGCAGAAGACATGAATAGACATTTTTCCAAAGAAGACATAGAAATGGCTAACAGACACATGAAAAGATGTTTAACATCACTCAGCATCAGGGAACTACAAATTGAAATTGCAATGTGATATCACCTCACACCTGTCAGAATCTCTAAAATTAACCAGGAAACAACAGGTATTGGTGAGGATGTGGATAAAGGGGAGCCCTCATACACTGTTGGTGGAAATGCGAACTTGTGCAGCCACTCTGGAAACAGTATGGAGCTTCCTCAAAAAGTTAAAAAAAAATAGAACTACCTTGCAATCCAGCAATTTCACTATTAGGTATTTATCCAAAGGATACAAAAATACTGATTCAGTACCCCAATGTTTATAGCAACATTATCAACAATCGCCAAATTATAAAAAGAGCCCAAATGTCCATTGACTGATGAATGGATAAAGAGGTGGTATATATTACTCAGCCATAAAAAAGAATGAAATCTTGCCATTTGCAATGACATGGATAGAGCTAATGTGTACTATGCTAAATGAAAGAGTCAGAGAAAGATAAATACTTTATGATTTCTCCCAAATGTGGAATTAAGAAACAAAATAGATGAACATAGGGCAAAAAAAAAAAAAAAAAAAAGAGTGAGGCAAACCATAAAAGAGACTCTTAACTATAGAGAAGAAACTGAGAGTTGATGGATGAGAGGTGGGTGGGTTGATTGGTTTATTGGGTGATGGTTATTAAGGAAGGCATTTGTGATGAACACTGGTTGTTATATGTAAATGATGAATCACTAAATTGCACTTCTGAAATTCATATAACACTATAAGTTAACCAACTGGAATTTGAATATAAACTGGAAACCAAACCAAACCAAATAAAGCAAAAGAAAGAAAAAAAAAAAGAATACTATGAATGAAGGGAATTAAGAGGTATAAACTGCCAGTTATAAGATTAATAAGTCACAGAGATGAAAAGTACAGCCTTGAGAATATAATTAATAAAATTGTAATAACTTTATATGGTGAAAGATGGTAACTACCCTTGTTGTGGTGAGAATTTTGCAATGCATATAAATGTTGAATCACTATGTTGTTTATCTGAATGAATAAAGAAGATGTAGTGTATATATATACATATATACATACATGTACATACACATGTATATGTATATGTACATGTATATACATGTATATAAATATATATGCATATATATATACACACACACACAATGGAATATTATTCAGCCATAAAAAAGAATGAAATCTTTCCATTTGCAACAACATGGATGGAGCTATAGAGTATTGCATTAAGCAAAATAAGTCAGAGAAAGACAAATAGAAAATGATTTCACTTATATGTGGAATTTAAGAAACAAAACAGATGAACGTGTTGGGGAGGGAAGAGAGAGGCAAACCACAAAATAGACTCTTAACTATAGGCTTGACTATAGAGAACAGACTGAGGGTTGCTGAATGGGAGGTGGGTGGGCAGATGTTTTAAATGGGTGATGGGTATTGAGGAGGGCAATTGTGAAGAGCACTGGGTGTTGTATATGTGATGATTCACTAAATCCTACTCCTGAAACTAATATTACATTATATGTTAACTAACTGGAATTTAAATAAAAACTTGAAATTATAAAAAAAAATGCATACCAGAGAAAAACCTTTACTAATATAGAAAAAAAAATCTTTGACTTTGAGCAAATTTATGATACAGAAGAGTGTATATAGTCTAGTGCCTTTTTAAGTGATAAAGATATGTATACATAAGCAGGAGAAAACATGACTAAAGACAAAGATAATTGTGAACAGTTGTTATTTTAGGGTATTGAGATTATGGCATTTTTTTTTTTTGGTGTTTTTCTGTCTTTTCAAAATTATCTTCACTGAACATATATTACATGTAAAAAAATAATGTTTTAAAAATATATCAAAATCAGTTTGGAAAAAATGTTTCAATCCATACTTTATACCATATACAAATGACAAACTCAAAAATGGATCACAGACCATAAAAACTAGCTATAAACCTTCTAGAGAAAAAAAATGAGAAAAAATATTTACAACTTTGGATTAGGCAAATATTTCTTAGATAGGATATATAAAGTACTAACCATAAAAGAAAAAAATTATATGGACTTAATCAAAATTTTCAAAAATCTACTATTTGGAAGACATTGTTAGGAAAATGAAAAGTCAAGTTGGAGAATATGTGGAGGAAATATGGGTACTACACATCTGACAAAGGACTTGTATCAGACTATATAAAAAATTATACAACTCAATAAAATAGACAACTCCATTAAAAACAGTCACCTCATCTAAGCAAATATAGGAATGACCAATGAATACTTGAAAATAGATTGAGAATATATTTCTCTGTGGAATGCCAATTTAAAATCATAATGAGGTTCACTAAACAGCACCAGAATGGATAAAATGAAAAAATTAAATTGTCAATATCAATTGTTGACAAGGATATAAAACAACCTGAACTCTCATTCTTAGCTGGTGAGTGTATGAAATGGTACAGCCATTTTGGAAAATAATTTTGACATGTGTTAAAAGTTAGGCAGACACTTAACACTATGACCTGGTGTTACAAGACCAGGCTGGAACACTGGCAGAAAAACCAAGTGGCACTAGGAGATCTTGGTGGATTGGAGATTTATTTAACACCAGTGGGCTCAGAGGAGACTGTTTCTCCAAAGGTCTGAGCGCTGAATGCAAGCGGGATGGGTAATTTATAGTCGTCAGCTTCCATATCTGTGGGGGTTTTCGTGCGTGCAGCAAAGGAAGAAGAACCCGGAGGAGGGGTCTCTAAGCTAGAGACCAGAGTCTGTTTTAGCCCCATCGGCCATCCTTGGCGTACTTTATTCACTTCTCTAACATTCCCCCTTTGATTCTTAAAAAAAAAAAAAAAAAAAAAAAAAAAAAAAAAAAAAAAAAAAAAAACTTTTAGTAGGCATCACCTTTCAGTTTTACAGGTTGGTACTCTCGGAAGGCTAAGATACGTGTGGTAGTTTGGCGAGCAACAGTGTTTTCAATAAAACATACCAGGGCATTCAGTATACAGGGGCCGATGGTTACAAGTAAAATTATGTAGAGGAGGGGCCCCGCCAGGGCAGAAAGCCACGATTCCCAATCTGTGAGATCCCATACTTTCCATTGATTGATACTTTCCTGTTGTCTACCTTGAATTCCTTCCTTGAGTTCCTTAACCTTAGTTATAACTATTCCTGACTGGTTTACAAAACAGCAACATTCCTCCCCCAGAAAGATGCAAGTCCCTCCTTTTTCTGAAGTGAGGAGGTCGAGGGCTCGCCTATTTTGGAGGGTCACTGCCGCCAGAGAGTTTATTTGGTTTTGTAAAGTTACCAGAGAATCTGCCACCCGTTCCATGTCTTCATTTATTTCTTGAGACAATCTACGGTATAGTCCTACAGATGAACTTATGCCCTCTATTCGTGTTCCTATTCCTGTCACAATTTCTGCTCCTATCGGAATGGTAGCAGGACTGCCCGGTTAGCACAGGACTTGGGGCTAAAGGCTGTTAGGAACTGATCTTCAGTGTATATAGTTATCTCTGGGGTTAGGAAGACAGAATAACATCTGAGTCCAATTGGCCTCTAGGCATCAGTAGGCCGAATTAGAACACAGATAGAACACCCCAGGGGTTGAACATAGGGTTGCATTCCTCTTTAAGGCTATATTTCTTCTACATAGAGAGGTACCATTCATACCTTCAGGAACTGTACAGATTAGATTGTTGGCATTTGTGAGACTGACTCCAGTGGCCAGGAGTCCAATTAAGACAGAGGTGTTGGTTTTGAGATTTTCAGGAGCTTCCCAGGTCAAAGGGATGGGAGTGACTAAGTAAGCCCTCCAGCTGAGGTGCAAGCACATCCATCAGGTTTGGGTGTGATTATATATTTTATGAAGCACCTGTAGAGTAGTGTTGGCCCAACGTTGGAGTGGGGAATTGGTAAGCATCTGATTGAGGGCTCAAAGCCTGCCAGGGAGTGGTTGCCTTTATGGCTTGTATTACCCTATCCTTGGTATCATTTATAACTTTTTGAAGGGCCCTGTCTTGCAACCCTCCCCCATCCAAGATCCCCCATTGAGGAAGGTAAGTGTAGCAAGCTCGCTTCCCTCTCTGGAGGCCCTTGTTGTGACATGGGTTCCTGACATTTTGGGTTATCTCTACGGTCCAATACTTAGCCCTTGGGGCACCGGGTGACTGAGAGAGAGTGGGTGTTTTTCCCTTGTAGCAATCTTTGTGGAGAGAGGTGAAGGCGCTGAATGTCCTTGACCCCTTATTGTCATATAACAATCCTGGGGGCAAAGTGGGCAAGCAGCAGTTGTGAGGGTGAGAGAAGTTATCATAATATACAGGCAATACTTAAAAATCCTCCCATCCAGAGGAGGTATGTGAGACACAGCATGGAGCTTTTGTCCCATGTCCAGCTTGTTGGTGGAGTCTCTATCAACCCAACAATAAGAAGATCAGGGCTAGGACACCAGTAAGGGGCAAGGGCTGGCAGAGTTGCATCCCAACCCCTGGGCTAGGTTCACACATTGATTCCTCAATCTTCAGCTGTGCACAGGCCAGCCAGCTTCTGGGGTGTGGATGGATCAGGGCTGGAGGTCTCAGGGGCCAGTTTCTCTTTTGAAGGTTGACTGGATCTGGATCACTTCTCCAGGTTGCGTGTTCTTCTGAGTTGGGCTTCTTAACTCTGGAGTGATGGACCCATGGGGTGATACCTGAAACTTTAAGGTCTGTAGGAGTTGTTAGAATAACAGTATGAGGCCCAGTCCACCGGGGTCTAAGAGGTTCCCTCTTCTAATCTTTGACCCATACAGAGTCTCCTGGCTGAAAGTGGTGAACTGGGGCCCCTAAGGAAATTGGGGACCTCTCTATGGTGTATCTCTGTAACTTATTTAGGACTTCCCCCAAGGTCTGGAACTGTTCTCTTATTCCTTTGTCTCCAATCTGGTGTAGGTGTCCTGGGAGTTTTCCTAAACATAGGGGGGTTGCCCATATAATAACTCAAAAGGCGAGAATCTTAGTGCCCCAGGCATGCTTCGGGCATGCAGGAAGGCCAGCTGTAGTAAAGCTGTCCATGGGAGATTAGTCTCTTGGTGGAACTTAGCCAGGGTTTCCTTGCTAAGGATTCATCCGCTCTACTTTCCCTGAGCTCTGGGGTCAGTAAGCAGTGTGCAGTTTCCAGGTAATGTTGAGGGACTTTGTTAGGGTTTGTATAATGTCTGCCACAAATGCAGGTCTGTTATCACTGTGTATGGTTAAGGGTACACCAAACAGAGGCACAATCTCCCATAGAAGAGCGTCGGCCACCTTGCGACTTCATTCCGTTCTAGTCAGGAATGCTTCGACTCATCCCGAATATGTGCAGATTATTACAAGAAGGTACCTGAACCCTTTATTTAGTTGTATGTCGGTAAAGTCCACTTTTAAATCTTTGAAAGGGGTGGCCCCCATCCTTTGCATCCCAAGTGGGGGCCATAGGGCAGACCAAGCATTGTTTTTGGCACATGTTACACATTGTTCACTGACAGCTCGGCATAATGTTGGCAGTTGGCTGATGTAGTAGTTCTTTTTGAGGAGGGCCTCTAGTGCAGTTTTCCCTAGGTTCGTGAGTTGGTGACATTCCTTCATTGTTTTCCCATAGACGACGGGACAAAGATGTGTCCATTTGGCATGACCCACCATCCCTCTTTGCTTAGTGTATCCCCTTCTGTCGAGGCCCAACTTCTTTCTTGGTTTGTGTACAGAAGAGGGGAGGCTTCCCTCTGGGGTGCAAGAGTCATAGTGTAGGTAGGAGCTTCACCAGGGTCACCACAAGCGGCCGCTCTGGCTGTTTTGTCGGCTAGGTGATTTACTTGAGTTATGGGGTTATCTGCTTTCTGATGCCCCTTACAGTGTAGGATAGCTACCTTGTAGGCAGACATACAGCCTCAAGAGGCTTTAGTATTTCTTCCTTGTTTTTGATAGTTTTTCCTGCAACAGTAAAGCGGCCTCTTTCTTTATAGATGGCCCCGTGTACATGCACAGTAGGGAAGACATACCAGGAATCAGTGTAGATGCTAATTCCTTTACCTTTGCTAAGGATGAAGGCTTAGGTTCAGCTCTTTGTGCAGACCATCCTTCTGGCAAGGCCTTGGCTTCCAGAACTTCAGTGGTTGTGGTCACCGCGTATCCTGCTCTTCGGCTGCCCTCTTGTAAATAGCTGCTCCCATCGCTGAACAGGGTGATCTCTGGGCTTATTTTAGCCTGGTCTTGGAGGTCCAGGCGGCTGGCATGGACTTCATCCACTACTTCGGAACAGTCATGGTCAGGTTCTCCCTCTTCCATGGGAAAGAAGGTGGCCGGGTTTAGTGTTCTTACTGTTTCGAGAGTGACCCTTGGGTTTTCATAGAGAAGGCCTTGGTATTGTGTCAGCCAAAAATTGAAAAGGAAACAATATCCTTGGGTGCTCATGAGAGACATGACCTCGTGTGAGACCTTAACATTAAGTGTTTGTCCCAGTGTGAGTTTGTCCACCTCTTTGATGAGCAGGACTGTGGTTGCTAGCGCCCTGAGGCACGGTGGCCATCCTGCAGCCACAGTATCAAGTTTTTATGACAGGTAGGCCACTGGCTGTTGCCAAGGCCCCATGCTCTGAGTGAGCACTCCAAGGCCTATTTTGTCCTTTTCATGTATGAAGAGGTTAAAGGCCCTTTCTATGTCAGGCAAACCCAGAGCTGGGGCTTGTCCCAGAGCCAACTTTATTTCTTTGAAAGCAGCCCTTGCCTCCTCAGTCCATGCGAGGGGCTCCAGGTCTGGCCCTCTCAACAGGTCATAGAGGGGCCTCGCTATGGCTAAATCCAGGAATCCAAATGCGACAGAACCCTGCAGCCCCTAAAAACTCATGCAAGCGTCATTTTGTTTGGGGCTGTGGCAGTGTGGTGATAACTTTCTTCCTATCTGGTCCTAGTTCTCTTTTTCTTTTTGTGAGGAGGAAGCCTAAGTATCATACCTGCTGCTGACAAATCTGTGCCTTTTTCCAAGAGGCCTGGTACCCCGAGTAGGACAGGAGATGCAGGAGGGCCTTGGTACCTTTCATACAGTCTTCTTGGGTGTCGTTGGCAAGGAGGAGGTGGTCTACATATTGGAGGAGGACACATCCTGTGGTTTCCTTGGAAAGTCTGCGAGGTCTGTAGCTAGTGCTTCCCCAAAAAGAGTGGGCGAGTTCTTGAAGCCTTGGGGAAGTTGTGTCCAGGTCGGCTGCATCTGGCTCCCTGTAACAGGCTCAGTCCATTCAAAGGCAAACAATGGTTGACTTTGAGGAGCCAGGTGGAGGCAGAAGAATGCATCCTTTAGGTTGAGGCATGTAAACCATCTGGCTGACCCTGGAATCTGGCTGAGGAGAGTATACGGGTTCAGAACCACTGGGTGTAAGGAAACAGTCACTTTGTTAATGGCCCTCAAATCCTGTACTGGTCGGTATGCTCCTCCTGGCTTCTTGACTGGCAAGTGTGGGGTATTCCAAGCCGATTGGCACTCAATTAGAATACCTGCTTCTCTGAGCTTGGTCAGGTGCTCTTGTATTCCCATTCTAGCCTCAAGTGGAAGGGGGTACTGCCTTTGTCTCTGAGGTTGGTCTCCAAGGATCAGGTCAACAATTATGGGGGCCCAACTCCAAGCTAGTCCAGGTGGGTTATCTTCAGCTCATACAGGGGGAATGTAAGCCTGAATTCTGATGGGCTACAGGGTAAGGCCTGGTTGCAGAATAGTCTCCATTCCTCTTCCCTTGACAAGGTAATTGCCAAGACCAGGATTTCCTTCTGCTTTGGCTTTAATTGGAGGCTAGTATGTCCATTGGGTTCAAAAGTTATCTTGGGCCCCAAGTTTGGAGAGCAGATCCCAGCCCAGGAGAGGAATCAGGCAGTCAGGTAAGTAGAGGAACTCATGCCGGACCTTGTGACCCCCAAGTTCACATTGTCGAGCTTGACAGAAGGGCTGCTGCATCGCCCGTGTCCTAGTAACTTCAAGTATGGTTGACGTCTTTTGGCTTAAGGGCACCACCGGGAAGTAACAATCGAGTATTCAGCCCCAGCGTCAACCATGAAAGTTATTGTTCAGCTCCCTACCTTCATTTCGACCATTGGTTCATGGGGGCAAAGAGAGAAAGAGCCCGGTTCTCCTCAGTCCGATTCTACCCTGGCCAGACCAATGAGGTTCTCACCTCGAGGTTCCTCCTGATAGCAGCTGGGTTTAGAAGGCCCCTTCCGATTTGGACATTTATTCTTCCAGTGTCCCTTCTCCCTGTGGCATGCACATTGGTCCCTTACTAAGGGGGATATGGGCTTCCCCCCTTTTGGTGGTTGGGGTCTTCCCATCTTTGCAGTGTCTGTTTCTTTTAGTGCTGTTGCAAGAAGGGTGGCCTTCTTTTTTAGTGTTCTCTCAGCTTCTCTTTCAGCTGCAATTTCTCTGTTAATGAAAACTTTGTTGGTGACCTCTGTCAGCTGAGTGGTATTCATCCCAGCAAAGCCCTCCAACTTCTGGAGTTTTCTTCTGATATCTGGGGCAGCCTGTGCCACAAAAGAGGAATTTATCATCTGTTGACTTTCTCGTGCCTCGCGGTCAAACAGGGTATATACACGTTTTGTTTCACATAATCTTTCATAGTAGTCTCCGGGAGACTCCCCAAGGGTGCTGTGTGACTGATAATATTTTAGTCATGTTCATGGGCTTTTTGGCTCCAGTTCGGACTCCCCTAAAGAGGGCTTCCTGGTATCATTGGATGTGGGCCTGTCCTTCTGTAGTGAAATCCCATGTTGGGTGTTCTTCGGGTGCAGCAGCTTGAGCCCAGACAACAGGATCATTGATTCCCAGAGGTACATGATCTTCTAGGTACTGTCGTGTTTCTCTCATTCTTCTTCTTTCTTCTGTATTAAACAGAGTACAGAGTAACTGTTGACAATCTTCACAAGTCGGTCAGTGGGTCTGGAAGAGGGACTTCATCAAGTTGATGATTGCTTGTGGCTTTTCAGAGTATGATGGAGCGTTATGTTTCCAATTGAGGAGGTCAGTTGTAAAGAAAGGTTGATAACACATCATGGAACAGCTGGGCTGGACTGTTCCATCTTCATTCTGTCTTTCAGGCTCTCTCATCTCCCTTACAGTCATTTGGAGAACATTAGGTCTGGGTCTGGGGTGCAGTCTGGCTGCTGGCCCTTGTGGGGGAGGGTTCTCTGACTGCAAGAGAGGCGGGGAGATAGGCGGTGCCAACTGCAGTGGCAAATGTTGAGGCAGTGGTGGCAGTGACTGCAGCAGCAGAGGCGGAGACTTCGGTGGCTGTGACTGTGGCACCGGGCAGAGAGACAGATGGGGGAGGAGTTTCAAGCTCATGGGGTGGGGGAGCTTGATGAGTCATAAGGAGGTGGACAGACAATATCTTCCTCCATGTCTCCTTTAAATATTAGAGGAGCGATAGGTCGCTTCTTTGGTTCCCTGAGTGAGCCTCCGGATAAAGTGGCTAAAATCTTTGCCTGGCTCTGTTTGCTAATGATGAATTGCACCCAAGGCAGAGGATTTCAGGCAATTTCAAGACAGGAGTGGATGTATGGAAATTGATCAGGATGGCCTGGGTTCCCAGTGACTATTAGCCAAACCCGCTGCACTATTTGAGCATCTAATGTCCCTTCTGGGGGCCATCCTACATTGAATATGGGCCATCTAGTTCACAAAAGGCCCTTAACTTCCTGAGTGTCATTTTCACCCCATAATTGCCTGAAAATCCCTTTTTAAAATTTTTGAGCATGACCTCTAAATTTGTAGGATTACTCTGTTTTGATCCCATTATTAATTTCTTTCTCATTTTCGGTGTGGCAAAGACAGACAAAGGGAGGGTATCCCCTCAGATGAGAGGACCAATCAGATAATCCTCTGGTCTCATTCCTGAAGGAAACTTCAGGTGAGGTTTGGCCATAGCAGACTCAGCTTTGTGACTTGTGATCAGAATCTGATCCGATACCGCCCTAGATCTTATACTCTCACCACGACACAGGAGAGCCCATTAAGACTCCATAGGCTTTTGGGGACCTTAAGGGTGCCCGTCTGTGGAGCTACAAACTTTAACTCGACTGGCAAGCCTGGCCAAGATGCACATTCACACACACACACACACACACACACACACCAGAATCTATTACATTCCCTCCCACAGAAATTTCTACCTGGGAGACCATGAAGGCCTGCGGGGATTGATCAGGTCCCCTTCCACCCTTTTGGGTGGGCCTGACTTCATTGGGGCCCTGGCCTTACCAATTCCAACGTCAGGTCCAGGTCCTCACCTACCAGGTCTCTTTGAGTCCAGCGGGAACAACGGATAGGGGCCAGCCGAGGCAACCGAGAAGGAGACTGCCAAAATTCAGGCAAGGCATGCGCCTTCTCCCTTGCCATCCCTCCCTCTGTCACTGCTTCCCTGTTCTCCCAAACTGGTGGCAACAATCAGCCAGCGCCGTTGGGTTTCCAGGTCAGGGAACGAAGTATGTTAGGGAACCAGGCTGGAATGCTGGTGGAAAAACCAAGTGGCACTTAGAGATCCTGGTGGATTGGAGGTTTATTTAACACCAGTGGGCTCAGAGGAGACTGTTTCTCCAAAGGTCTGAGCGCCAAATGCAAGCAGGAAGGGTAATTTATAGTCATCAGCTTCCATATCTGTGGGGTTTTCGTGAGTGCAGCAAACTAAGGAAGAAGAACCCGGAGGAGGGGTCTCTAAGCTAGAGACCAGTCTTTTTTTTAGCCCCGTCAGCCATCCTTGGCGTACTTTATTCACTTCTCCAACACTGGCAATTCTACTTTTACATATTTATCTAAGAAAACTGTAAACATATGTCCACAGAAAAACTTTTAAATGAATATTTGCAGCAACATTACTCATAATAGCCAAACTCTTAAAACAACCAAATATTCATTAACAGGAAAATGGGAAAATTGTGGCAGAACTATATAGTAGTATACTATTCAGCAATGAAAAAAAATGAACTACAAACACATGCAACAGTATGCATGATGCTCGAAAACATGCTGAGGGAATGAAGATGGATGTGAGTACACACTGAAAGATTCCCACTAGTATTGTGATATAGAAGAGGTAAAATTAACTTAAATTGATAGCAGATAAAGTCTTGCCTGGGACAGGGTATTGATTATGAGAGACCTTGAGGGAAGTTTTAGAGTGATGGAAATGTGTTATATTATGACTGGAATGATAGTTGCATGGGTGAATACACTTGTCAAAACACATTAAACTGTTCTTAACATAGGTGGCTTTTATTGTCCGTAAATTATACCTCAATAAAGTTCATATTTAAAGTAAAAGATATAAATATCCTACATATTTTCTTGGAATTATGAAATCTAATTAATAAATACAGGAAGGTGTGGTTATTATTCAATCCATAGCACAGGAACCCTAATTATTGTATGGTGACAATCATTAACATTAGAAACAAGGGAAGAACAATTTTAAAAGGAAAGATGATAGATTTAGTTTCTGGTACAGTCTTTTGGCACTATAGCAAATGGGTCAAAAATCCATGGCTGGAATAGCTACCACTGAAGAAGAAGAAACAAGGGAAGGAGCAATCTACTAACCAGAAGAGGTCATTGTACTGTCCTTTGCCAACAGGGATTCTGCATTGACCTGGATACCTGCTCATGCAGTAATCCTACAACTCAATAAGGAAGCTGCAGCACTGGCAGCATTTGTACCAAGGGACTTCTGAGTCATTCTTTGGGCAGTAAGCACAAAGCTACTCATTTTTGCATTTAGATTTTCACTCTGGTTAGGTTCAGGATCCTACAAACCATATTTTGGTAAAATCTCATTATATAAAATATTTTCGCATGATTTTCTCAATAAAACTTAATAAAAAAATTCTCAATATTGGAATTTGCCCATGGGCATCATTTGAAAAATCAAATCAATTGTATTAATCTCTTTTGTACTTATGTTAAAATAAGGTCTGAAAAAATGTTTCGGTTGTAAATATTAAATTCAACTCGACTAGAAATAAAACTAAAATGCAGAACTCAAGGAAAAGTTGACCTGGTTATTATTGTCATGCAAATGTTTCATTGCACAATAGCCTTCTGGATCTGTTTCAAAGTGACTATCTGGAGCTGACAATCCAAAGAAACAACAATAGAAAAACCAATAACAAAACAAAGACTTCATTCAAGACCAGTTGCAAATGATCTCTGTTGGCCCTTGACTCCTCTAGCTTTTAGTTCATAGATTTCATAAACATATAACTGTGCTATAAGCATTATAATTTCATTTTCTGCACACTCAATTTTCTTTTTCATTTTCACACTGTATGCTAAATATAACTACAGTATTTTTCACATTGTGAACCTTTCAATAAATTCAAAGGAACAAATCGGTTACAGTGAAATAAAAACAATGAGATTCAGAGAGAGGGGTACAGAAGAAGGAGGAAGAAAGGCTGCATCATATTCATGAGGATGAAAAAAATCCACATCTTTAGTATGCCAAATGGTGCAGTGCAGGTTGTATCAAAATGAAAGCTCTCACAATAATGTTCACTGTCTGATCCATTTACCACCCCCACAAAACTAGTAAATAAAAACAAAGGGAACAAAGACAATTGTTGAAACAGGACCTAACATGTTAATATAATGATTTACATAAATCCTACAAATTTCAATTAAAAAATAATCCCCTTCTTTATATTTTTTTCCTTTCAACAAATGAATGAATAAAAAACACAAAAACATGCTTTCAGCTCTTCCTAAAACATAAAAAGAAATTGTCAAATGAATTTGTTTGCTTACCTTTCCTGTTCCCCATCAGGCATCTCTAATCCCAACAGGTGTGTTTTTCTTCTCAAAACAACTCAGACCTACCTCACACTTGTGCTTCTATTTCAAAACATCCCTGACTCAGCTTCAAATCACTCTGACTGCTATATGCCTCTATTCTTAGCGAGCTTGACGTTCAAGTCCTTTGTGACTTGGCCTTTCAAAGGCTACATTTATGCATCCCCGGGCTGGATTTTTATCCTCTACAGCTCAGCCTTTAAATGGTTGACTGCCAATCTCAGTGGATTCTAATTCTATCTGGTCTTCAGAATTATTGGGGTTCTTTTCAACATTCCCTTTCTTCTCCCTGAGATTGTTACATAATGTTTCGGGTGGGCCTGAAAATGTACATATGTTTAAAGCTTCCCAAATTATTATTATTTGCATAAATATTTTGGAAAACATCGTTTCTAAGTAGCTCAGCTATCTTTAGCTGGGTCTCTGACATAATACTTCTGGAGCAAGCTCTGCCTATGTATCTATTTTCAATCTACCTGACTCATACCTCTATTTCTTCTGGTCATTCACTTGGATCTTGCCTTACCACTAGCACTATACCTTCTGTATAAAACTTCTGGACTCAAACTTGACCTTATTATCATAGCCAGTTTTTCTTAATATGTGGTCACTGAAATACCTGTAGCACATATCATGAGATGGGATGGTGGTTCTTGCTAAAAGGTAGATTCCTAGAACCTCCAAAAGATCTACTGAGTCTGAATCTCTTCAGATGGGGCTCAGTAATTTGTGTGTTAAACAAACACCCTTGGTAACTATTATACATCCTAATGTTGAAGAACCACTAGCTTAATCTTTTATGACTTAATAGAATGAGGTTATATAGTAAAAAGACCTGGGAACAAGGCCCTTTTTTTCTGTTATCTTAGGTGAGATACTTAACTTTTCTTTTTTCTTAGCTGAAAATATTGGTAATAATAATACCACATAGTTCATAGGATAGTTGATACCCAATTTAATATGAATAATCTAAATGAAATCAGCTCACCCATCAAAAATGCAATCAGGAAAAACAACAACAAAAGAAAAGTCCAAAGGAGATCAATATCCCTTAATCTTTAGTTTCTATCCCACTAACTTTTACCTTCTCATCCTCATATCCTCTCACTGAGCTCCATCCACATTGTCCCTTCTTTGTTTTTGCTCAAATGCCCCAAGACTACTATAATTTAAAAGCCTGTACACATGTCTGTGCTTGGAAGACATGTGCATGGAAGGTTTTACTGACAGGTGTGATTCACTTTATCACTTCTTTCAGCTCTTTGTTCAAATGTTACCTCTTAGAAAGGCCATCCCAAATTACCCTATCTAAAGCAGCCCATCATTCTCTTTCATTCTATACCCCCTTACCATGATTTGTTTATCTTTACAATATTTATCACTGTGGCATTGTTTTATGTGGATATGTATTTGCATTTTATTGCCAATTTCACCCATTAATAATTCCTATAAGTTTAGAGACTTCAACAGGAAGCGTGTTGTTTGTGTGTATACACAGCACTTAGAACAATATTTGACACATAAATGATACTCATTAAAAAGTTGACAAATTAACTAAATAAGTAAAATATCAATAATGCAACGTTCTTTTGCTCACCATCATCTATTCCTTGATTACGTTGGAATTAAAAAGCATCTGTACATTGTAGGGAAGAAAAAAAATTTTCCCTCTACCCTTCAAGGTCTTCTAGGTAGATTAGAATTAAATTTACATGAAACAGATTAACCAGAGAAAAAAATTCAAACTTTTATTACATGTGCATGGAAGCCCAACAGTGAAATTGAAATATAAAGAAATGACCAAAGCAGGCAGTTTTTATACTTTTCAGACAAAGAGAAAACAAATCTGTGAGTAATTGACAAAACAGAGAAAACTTAACTTTGGGAGTTTCAATTACTAAGGAATTCTAAACAGAATTTGGGCTAGGGAGGGGCGCCTGGGTGGCTCAGTCGGTTAAGCGGCCGACTTCGGCTCAGGTCATGATCTCGCAGTCCGTGAGTTCAAGCCCCGCATCGGGCTCTGTGCTGACAGCTCAGAGCCTGGAGGCTGTTTCAGATTCTGTGCCTCCCTCTCTCTGACCCTCCCCCGTTCATGCTCTGTCTCTCTCTGTCTCAAAAATAAATAAACGTTAAAAAAATTTTTTTTAAATAAAAAAAAAAAGAATTTGGACTAGGGTAAAAATTAGTAAAAAGTAACAAGAGTTGTTTACACTTCTTGGCCCTGAATTTCCTATCTATGGTGACAAAGATGTCTCTTATCTGGTATAGAGAGGGCACCTTTCAGTTGGGAGATTTATTTCCTGCTTTCAGGTAGACAGAGGAGGGTTTAAGGGTTTTTCCTGCACAGGGTGTACCTTAAGTAAATTTTCTTTAATATAATCAATATGCCAAACTAGCACATTTTGGAGTGGTCTGCTCTTTCCCCTTAAAATATCAAAATGCACCATAAGCTAAGCTAAAAGAGAAGACACAGACTAGATAGAACACATATAACTAACAGAAACAATAGTACTCATAATATATAAAGAACTACAAATCATAAAAGACAAACCACTCATACAAAAATGGACAAAAACTCACAAAAGCAGAAACTATTTTGAGCAATATATACCTTAAAAGAATCACAACCTCACTAGGAATTAGGAAAATGAACAAATAATATCAGTTTACCACCATCAGTTTGGCAAAAATGTCAAAGACTGACAATACTAAGTGTTCATGACTACGTAGGGAAAGGTAGACTCTCACACATTGTTAATGGGATTGTAAGTTGTTATGGCAACTGTGAAGGACATTTTGGATATATCTAACAAAGTTAAAAATATAATAACTTACAACCTTGCATATCTACTTCTAGCTATATACCACTAGAGAAATTTCACCCACGTGTACAAGGCCATATGGATAAGGGTTTTCACTGCAACACTTTTTAATTTTCAAAGTAAATAACTGAAATGTCTATTGACAGAAAAATGGATAAAATTATGTATATTCATGCAATAGAATATTGTTTAGCAGTTAAAATGAAGCAATTAGATCTACATGTATCAACATAATCTTTTAAAACACGTAACAATAAATGAAGAACATGTTTTGAAAGGGTATGCACAATGCCATGCCATTTTTGTAAATTTTAAAAATACAAAATAATATTTTATATCATTTATGAATAAATTTATAAATAATAAAAGTATAAAACACAAAAAGTAGGGAAATCAACGTCAAGATGGTAGTTACTGAGCAGAAGGGGAATCATTTGGGGGATGATGTTAATCTCTTTGGTAAAATATTTACTTTTTAAAAAATATGATGTTATGTTATAGCAAATTGTTAACATTTGTTATAACTGGGTGGTTGATTATATTGCTATCTGTTATATTATTCTCAATACTTTCCTATATTTTTAGAATATGTTTCTTTCAAAATAAAGAGAAAAGAAAAAAAGTAAATATTAAAAGAAAAAAATAAAACTTATCTCTGGGGTATGGGGTATGCTTTTTTTTTGCTTTTGTTTCTACATACCTTTTTATAACTAAAAAATATTCCACACTGACCCTGTAGATTACATTTATCATTAGAAAAAATAAGCTAAAAACTGGGTGAAATGTACAACAGATTTTAATGTGTAGAGAGATTTTTGCCCATTTATCTTAAATGTGTATTACATGTCTTCCCTATATTGTATAAATCTAAGTAAAGATATATCAAACAAAATAGACATTAAAACAAAGACTATAACAAGAGTTAAGGAAAGGCACTAAATTATAATAAAAGGGACAATCCAACAAGATCTAATGATTGTAAATATCCATGCCTCCCCACCTGAAAGCACCCAAATACATAAAGCAATTAATAACAAACATAAACAAATTCATTGATAAGAATACAATAATAGTAAGGGACTTTAACACCTCACTTATATCGATGGAAAAATTGTCTAAGCAGAAAATCAAAAGGGAAACAATGGCTTTGAAGGATACACTGGGCCAGATGGACTTAATAGATATATTCAGAATAATCCATCCTAAAGCAGCAGAAGACACATTCTTTTCAAATGCATGTGGGACTTTCCCCACAATATATTACATATTAGGTGACAAATAAGAACTCAAAAAATACAAAAAGATTTAGATCATAGGATGCATCTTTTTGACCACAAAACTCTGAAACTTGAAGTCAACCACAAGAGAAAATCAAGAAAGACTGCAAATACATGGAGATTAAAGGGAATTCTGCTAAAGAACAGATGGGTCAACCAGGAAAGCAAAGAAGAAATTAAAAAAAAAAAAACAAAAAAACAAGGAAACAAATGAAATGAAAACACAATGGTCCAAAACTTTTGAGATGCCACAAAAGTGGTCCTAAGAGGGAGTACATAGCAATACAAGTATACCTCAAGAAGCAAGAAAAATCTCAGATAAATCTATTACACCTAAAGGAGCTAGAAAAAGAATAATGAATGAAGCCTAAAGCTAGCAGAAGGAAGTAAATAATGAAGACTAGAGCAGAAATAAATAATATAGGAACTAAAAAAAAAAAAAAAAAACAATAGATCAATGAAACCAGGAGATGGTACTTTGAAAAAATTAATAAAATTGGTAAACCTCTACCCAGACTTATAAAAAACAACAACAAAAAAAGAAAAGGCCTAAATAAAGTTAGAAAGGAGAAAGTAAAAATAACAACCAATGCCATAGAAATACAAATAACTATAAAAGAATATTAAGAAAATTATATGCCAACAAATCGGAAAATCTAGAAGAAATGGAGAAATTCCTAGAAACAAACTACCAAAACTGAAACAGGGAGAAATATAAAACTTGACGAAATTGATAACAAGCAAAGAAACTGAATCAGTAATCAAAAATCTCCCAACAAACCAAAGTCGAGGGCCAGATGGCTACACAAGAAAATTCTACCAAACATTTAGAGTTAATACCTATTCTTCTCAAACTATTCCAAAAAATAGAGAAGGAAGTAAAACTTCCACATTCATTCTATAAGCTTAGCATTTCCCTGATACCAAAACCAGATAAATACTACACTAATAAAGAGAACTACAGGCCAATAACTTTGATGAACATAGATGCAAAAATTCTCAATAAAATACTAGCAAACTGAATCCAACAATACATTAAAAAAATCACTCACCAGGATCAAGCAGGATTTATTCCTGGGTTGCAAAGATGGTTGAATATTCACAAATGAATTAACGTGTTACACCAAAAACTAAAAGAATGGATAAGAACCATATGATCATTTCAATAGATGCAGAAAAAGCATTTGGCAAGATACAACTTCCAATCATTATTAAAAAAAAAAACTCAACAAAATAGATTTAGAGGAAACATACTTCAACATAATAAAGGCCATATATGACAAACCCACAGGTAATATCATTCTCAATGGGGAAAAACTGAGAGCTTTTCCTGTATACTCAGGAACAAGATGGGAATGTCCACTCTCACCATGGTTATTTAACATAGTACTGGAAATCCTAGCCACAGCAATCACACAATAAGAAGAAATAAATGTCATCCAGATTGGCAAGGAAGAAGTCAAACTTTCACTATTCACAAATGACATAATACTCTATATAGAAAACCTAAAAGGTTCCACCAAAAAATTGCGAGAACTGATACAGGAATTCAGCAAAATTGCAGGATACAAAATCAATGTACAGAAATCTGTTGTTATACTATGTACTAATAACAAAGCAGCAGAAAGAAAAATCAAGCAATCAATCTCATTTACAATTACATCAAAAATATGATACATAGGGATATACTTAATAAAAGAGGTAAAAGATCTGTACCTGATAATTATAGAACACTTATGAAAGAAATTGAAGATGACACCAAGAAAAGGGAAAATTTCCATACTCATGTACTGGAAGAACAAATATTGTTAAAATGTCTATACTACATAAAACAATCTATGCATTTAATGCAATTCCTATCAAAATACCACCAGTATTTTTCACAAAGCTAGAACAACCAATCCTAAAATTTTTAGGGAAACACAGAAGACCCTGAATAGCCAAAGCAATCTTGAGGAAGAAAAGCAAAGCCGGAAGCATCACAATTCTGGACCTCAAGGTATATCATAAAGCTGTAGTCATCAAGGCAGTGCTAGCACAAAAACAGAAACGTAGATCTGTGGAACATAACAGAAAACCCAGATATGGACCCACAACTATATGGTAGACAAATCTTCAACAAACCAATAAAGAATAGCCAATGGAAAAAAGAGACTCCTCAACAAATATTATTGGGAAAAAATGGACAACATGATGCAAAAGAATGAATCTGGACCACTTTCTTCCACCATACACAAAAATAAATTAAAAATGGATGAAAGACCTAAATATGAGGCATTATAGCATCAATACCCTAGAAGAGAACATGAGCAGCAACCTCTTTGACTTTGGATGTAGCAACTTTTACTAAACACATATCAGGAGACAAGGAAAACAAAGGCAAAAATAGACTATTGGGACTTCATCAAGGTAAAAAGCTTCTGCACAGCAAAGGAAACAACAAAACTAAAAAGCAACCTATGGAATGGGAGAAGATATTTGTAAATGACGTATCTGATAAAGGGTTAGTATCCAAAATCTATTATGAACATATCAAACTCAACACCCCCCCAAAAAAACAAATAACACAGTTAAGAAATGGGCAAAATACATGAATAGACATTTTTCCAAAGAAGTCATATAAATGTATAACAGACACATGAAAAGATGCTTAACATCACTCATCGTGAGGTGAATACAAATAAAAACCTCAATGAGATATCACCTCACACCTATCAGAACGGCTAAAATTAACAACACAGGAAGCAACAGATGTTGGCATGGATGTGGAGAAAGGGGAGCCTTCTTGCAGTTTTTGTAGGAATGCAAACTTGTCCAGTCAGTCTGGTGAACAGTATGGAACTTCCTCAAAAATTTAAAAATAGAACTACCTTATAATCCACTAATTGCACTATTGGGTATTTACCCAAAGGGTACAATAATACTGTTTCGAAGTGGCACATACATCTTGATGTTTATAGCAGCATTATCGACTACATCCAAATTATGAAAAGAGTATATATATATATGTACACATATATATATGTATATGTGTACATATATATACATATTTATATATATGTACATAAAACAAAAAAACACACAAATAATCCAGTTAAGAAATATACAAACACATACATGATGGAATATTACTCAGCCATCAAAAATAATGAAATCTTGCCATTTATAATGACATGGATGGAGCTAGAGTGTATTATGCTACACGAAATAAGTCAGTCAGAAAAAAATAAATACCACCATATGATTTCACTCATTTGTAGAATTTAAGATGAATCAGATGAACACAGGTGAAGGGGAAAAAAATGAAGGAGGCAAACCATAAGAGACTGAACTATAGAGAACAAACTGAGGCTTGATGGAGAGGAGGTGGGTGGAGGATGCTCTAAATGTGTTTGGGTATTAAGGAGGACACCTGCTGTGATGAACATTGGGTGTTATATGTAAGTAATCAATCACTAAATTCTATTCCTTAAACCAATATTACACTATATGTTAACTAACTAGAATTAAGTAAAAACTTAAAACAAAAAAAAAGTTAAGGCAAAAGACATGTTTAGACACACAAAACCCGAATTCATCACCAGCAGACCTGCACTACAAGAAAGGATAAAGATGGGGTAAGCAGGAGAGGAAGAGGATAGTTTGGAAGGAGTTTGAGGAGGATAAGGAGGAAGACCTCCTTGTGGAGACCTTTGCAAAATATGCCTACTGCTGTGCACAACAAGGAAAGAGGAAAACCCTCTAGAGGAGAGATTAAGATAATGCAATAGAAGTTGGAGATAAATTTTATTTTCTAGAAGGAACTTGGGATTGATTGCTGAGCTGAGCAGTTTTGTGAGCCTTCACCTGCATCC
This sequence comes from Panthera uncia, assembly GCF_023721935.1. Classification (NCBI taxonomy): domain Eukaryota; kingdom Metazoa; phylum Chordata; class Mammalia; order Carnivora; family Felidae; genus Panthera; species Panthera uncia. The sequence goes on along the minus strand of NC_064817.1, from coordinate 71,819,724 downwards.
TTTGGCCAGCTCCTCTCCTGAAGGCCGCAGCTTTGAAGAACAGAGTATTTGGAATATTGTACTTACATGCTTTTCCTGTTCTACCTTCACCTAAGCCAGGATAAGGAGAGATCTCACCTGTTAGTTTTTCTCTACAAGGTCTTCCACTGCTTGTGTCTTCCATTTCAGGCTTGGATACAGCCTCTGCTTTTTAGGTAGAGAAAAAGAAAATGATTTGTTTAGGTTGCTTAAGGAATGATGAGGACCATAATAAAGGTGTCTGATCAATTTCAAAAGAAAAAAGAATAAAGGATAAAATCTTTCAGGCAGAAAGCAAATGGGACAAGAAGGGAATTATGTGTACAAAAAAGGATCAAAAGAACAGAAATTGGAACTATGTGGGTAAATATATGAGGTTGTAAGTTTAAATCTCTTTTTAAAATTTACTAATCATCTTACAGTGATGTAAGAAAGGGAATTCCTAATTCAAAAGATTAATGAAAAAAGGAATCCAGTAGTTTTCTTGACTTTATCCAATGAACTGTACATCAGGTAGACTAAAAGTTGATAGTGAAAAGTTCCCCTTAAAAGAACTTCTTTAAAAATGTTAGGAGAATGTCAGTCAATAAATTAAATAATAATAAACTCAGAATATCCCCAATTTGACTAGCCTAATAAATAATGAAAAGCTGATAAAAATTTTATAATCCAGGGATCCACTAACAACACCTGATTTCAATGATCAATTTCAAGAAGATTAAAGTACAGATAGCCAAAAATTATATACTTTCTAAATTGATAAAAAGAAGAAACTTAAAATATCATCAACTAAAGTACTGTTAACATAGAAAATCAAAGAAGCCTGGATCTGATGAAGCTTCTAGATTAAGCTCTCAGTTTACAGTCAATATAGAGAATGGAGGGAGTTTTTTTAATACCACAGGACTGTGAGTACTAAAATTCAGCATGTCAGAAACTATGAGACAAAAAGCCTGATTTCTTCAATGAATAAATGACAAGGGAAAGAAAAAAATGAAGAGGGATTTATAGACTAAAAGAGATTTAAAAGACATGTAAAACAAATCCAATATTTGGATGGACTTTTTTGGATCTGGACTGAAAAATATAACTATTAAAAATGTCTAAAATAGGGGTACTTGGGTGGCTTAGTTGGTTAAGCATCCATCTCCTGGTTTCAGCTCAGGTCATGATCTCACAGTTCCTTGTCAGGCTCTGTTCTGACAGCACAGGGCCTGCTTGAGATTCTGTCTCCCTTTCTCTCTTCCCCTCTCCTGCTCACTTTGTATCTCATTATCTCTAAAAAATAATAAACATTAAGAAATGTCTAAAATAAAGTCTAAAATATTTGAGGAAATCTGAACATCAGTTGTATATTTGACATCAAGTAATTTGTTGATTTTTGTTTTAGCAGTGATAATGGTATTGGATTTTTTTTAATTGACTTATTTTATTTATATATATATATGAAAATATTATGGATAAATTGTTAAGATGGTTGGGATTTGCTTCAAAATAATTCAAAAAGAGGAAAGTTAAAATTACAGGTGAAACAAGATGGGCTATTAGTTAATAATGGATGAAGCTAGATGAGGTGGTCATGGGGTTCATTACACTATACTCTCTACTATTGCTTATGGTTGAAATTTTTCATAATTAAAATGATATCCTGTTTAGTTTTAGCGCTAGATCATAGGCTTCAGAGGGCAGTGAGTATAAGGAAATGGGCAACAGAAAGACTCATTCCAATAGAAAATTTACTTCATTTATAAACAATAGAGAGGTGTGCCTGGGTGGCTCAGTTGGTTAAGTGTCTGACTCTTGATTTCAGCTCAGATCATGATCTTGTGGTTTGAGATTGAGTCCACACCAGTCTCTGTGCTGACAGTGTGGAGCCTGCTTAGGATTCTCTCTCTCTCCCTCTCTCTCTTCCCCTCTCCCATTCTCTCTCTCTTAAAATGAAGAAGCAGATGTCTTCTATTTCAAAATAGAAATCCATAAAATGGAGCAAGAGAAATAACACTGAAATGTAGTCAAAGACACTTTGAATTTTGCCATAATTTTGACACTTATGAGCTATGTGATCATGCGCAAGTCACTTCATCTCTTGACACCAGTTAACACATTCTTAAAATAAACCACTTGAATTAGAATATCTGCACGGTACTTTCCAGTTTTAATTTTTTTACAAGTTTATTCTATTGTGGGTTTTTTTTTTTTTGCTATTTTTACTATTGAAATAGATTTGATATACAATGTCATATTAGTTTTAGATGTACAAAATACTAATTCAAGAATTCTACACATTATTTAATGCTCACCAAAAAAAAAATTAGTTACTATCTGCCACCATACAATGTTATTAGAATGTTGGCTATTTTCCTATGCTGTGCTTCTAATCTCTGTGACTTATTTACTTTGTATCTAAAGGTTTATACCTCTTAATGCCTTACACCTATTTTGCCCATCCCCCATCCTTTCCCTCTGGCAATCACCAGTTTTTCCCTGTGTTTATGTTTGTTTCTTCTTGCTTGTTTTTCAGATTCCACATATAACTGAAATCATATTGCATTTGTCTTTCTCTGACTTATTCCACTTAGCATAATACCATCTGGTCCCATTGATGCTGTTGCAAATGCAAGTTATCACGCTTTCTTATGGATGAATAATATTCCATTGTATATATACACATTTTCTTTATCCATTCTTCTATCCATGGACACTTAGTTTGCTTCCATATCTTGGCTATTGTAACTAATGCTTTGATGAGCATAAAGGTGCATATATCTTTTTGAACTAGTATTTTTGTTTTCTTTGGGTGCATTCCCAGCAGTGAAATTACCGAATCATGTGGTATTTCTATTTGTAATGTTCTGAGAACACCTCCATAACTTTTTCACAGTGGTTGCACCAATTTACACTTCTAGCAGCAGTGCATGAGGGTTCATTCTCTTTCCCACATGCTTGCCAATGCTTGTCATTTCTTTTTTAAAGTTTTATTCTTTAAGTAATCTCTACATCCAATGTGTGACATGAACTTATGACCCCAAGATCAAAAGTTGCATGCTTTTCCAACTGAGCCAGCTAGGGGTCCCAATACTTGTCATTTCTGGTCTTTCTGATGACAGGTGTAGGGTAAAATCTATTCAGGTCCTCTGCCCATTTTTAATCAGTTTATTTGTGTGTATTTTGGAGTTGAGTTGTACAACTTCTTTATATTTTTTGTATGTTAATTCCTTATCCGATATATTATTTGCATATATCTTCTTCCATTCGATATGTTGCCTTTTCATTTTGTTGATGGTTTCTTTCATGTAAAACATTTTATTGTGGTGTAGTCCCAGTAATTTACTATTGCTTTTGTTTCCCTTGCCTGAGGAGACCTATCCATAAACATCTTGCTAAGGCTGATGTCCAACATATTAGTGCTGATATTTTCTCTTAGAACTTTTATGGTTTCTGGTCTCATATTTAGGTCTTTAATCTAGTTTAAGTTTATTTTTGTGTATGGTGTAAGAAAGTGATCCAGTGGCATTCCTTTACATGTAGCTGTCCAGTTTCCCCAACATCATTTATTAAAGAAACTGTCTTGTCCTCATTGTATATTCTTGCCTCCTTTGTCACACATTAATTGGCCATATAAGTGTGAATTTATTTCTGGGTTCTCCATCCTGTTCCATTGATGTTTGTGTCTATTTTTGGGCCAGTACCACACTATTTTGATAACTATAGCTGTATAGTATATCTTGAAATCTGCAATTGTGGTACTTCCAGCTTTGTTCTTCTTTCTCAAGATGACATTAGCTATTCAGGGTATCTTATGGTTCCATACAAATTTTAGGGTTATTTGTTTTAGTTATGTGGAAAATACTATTAGCATTTTAATATGAATTACATTGAATCTAGAGATTGCTTTGGATAGTATGGACGATTTCCAGTTTTAATGTTCTCATTCAATGCATATTTATTAGTTGCTTACTGTAAGGGTGAAACATAATAGCTAAAAACATGTTTATAAAACCATACTACCTAGGTTCAAATTTGGTATTCATCTTTTACTAGCTGTGAGTGTCAATGGACAAGACATTTTAACTTCTCTGTTCTTCAGTGTCCTCATGTATAAAAGGGAAATAATAATGGCACCTATCTCGCAGAGTTGTAAGAATTAAAGGGATATGATGTTTTTAAAGATTTTAGAATGGTGCCTAGCATTCAATGAATGTTAGTTATTATCATTATGAACTAAGCATTGGGTATAAAATGGGGAACAAGAATGAAATAGTATTTGTTCTCAGGGATCATCCAGAAAAGGGGAGGGGGAAAAAGTGATAAACATGGATAAAGCTATGACAGTGGAAGTAGCTGCTCATGAGAAATATAGCAAGAAGCAGTGGAGGGTTGGAGGAGTTTAATTTATCCTTATAAAAGAAGGATAAACAAGAAGTATTTAGTTAAGGAAGAGGAAGGGCATATGTTTTATGCAAAAGGAATTACTTGTGCAAAGGTTGTGGTCCAATAATTCCTATGGGATGAAACATGGGATTTTCATATAAGTGTAATCCAAAAGGCAATTACCATACATTAAAAATGTACCACAAACTTCTTTTTTTATCAAAACGCACCATTAAGGGAATAAAAAGGCAAACAACTAAATTGGAGAAGATACCTGTAGCAAATATATATGTTCCAGGACTCAAACAGAGTATCTAAAGGAAATAATAGACAACCCAATAGAAAAAGGAGCAAAAAATAGACCAACAGATATCTCATAAAGAGGCTATCCAAATGGCCAATAAACCAACAAACAAGTGCTCAACTTCATTAGTCCGTGGGGCAATATAAATTAAAACTACAAAGTAATATCACTATATATCCATAAGAATGGTTAAAATGAAGGAAAATAATAAGATGTTTACAAGATTGTGGAGAATCCTGGACTTTTTAACACTGGTGGTAGGAATGTAAGTTTGTTCAAATGCTTTGGCAGTATCTACTAAAGTTAAATATATGCATATTTATGATTTTGCTACTGCACCCCTAGGTATATACAAAATAGAAATGTAGACATATATTCATGAAAATATATCTACAAAAGTGCTCCAAGCAACACTCTATGCAAGAGTTAAAAAGCTGAAAATCTGAGTGTCCATCAGCAGTAGAAGAGATCAATAAATTATGATATATTTACACAGTGGGATGCTATGCAGCAATGACAAGGAGTAGTCTACAACTAACCCCCAAATTAGGGATTCTCACAAACATAATGCTGAGTGGAAACGTGAAGACACATACAAAAATTCTAAAATTCCTATTATTATAAAATATAAAACTGGAAAAATATACTATGCTATTAGAAGTTAGAGTACAAGTTACTCTGAAAGAGAGAGAAATGACTTGAAGGGAATGAATGGATGCTTACAAGGTTACAAGGTTGCTGGTAATAATCTTTTTTTAAAAAAAATATTTTTAAACTTTATTTTTAAGAAACAGAGAGAAAGAGCATGAGCAGAAGAGGAGCAGAGAGAGAAGGAGACACAGAATCAGAAGCAGATTCCAGGCTCTGAGCTGTCAGCACAGAGCCTGACATGGGGTTCAAACTCACGAACTGTGAGATCATGACCTGAGCTGAAGTAGGATTCATAACCGACTGAGCCACCCAGGGGCCCTGGTTGTGGGTAATATTCTGTCATCTGATAAGAGTGCTAGTAAAACAACCTAGGAATCATACTTGAGCCTTCCTACATTAAAGTGTGTTGGCAATATTTGTTAATTGAAAGCAGAATTGATACTCTTCTCGCAGATCTCTCACAATGAAGAGAAGGGATGACGACAGCAATTCCAAGAATTTCATGGGTTTGCACTTCTCCCTCCCTTATGAATCTAGAATGATGATGTTTTCAAATCCAGAATCATACTTTAAAAGTAATAAAATGTTGAGGGACCACTGATCATGTGCATAATTTTCAATAATGAAACTAATATAGCAAGGTGGCTGCTGACATGTCAAGTGTTATAAATAATAGCTTGGGAATTTTCCTAAGGAATATAGTTTTATATATTCTATATATATATATATATAGAATTATATATACATTAATATATAATATAATATAATATAATATAATATAATATAATATAATATATTATAATATATATTAATTGTATTCATTCATGAAAGCATTAGTATTGGTGGTATAATATTCCTTGTGACACTTGACTAATGTTTTTGGGATATGAATATTCAATAATTGAATTCTTCATCCTTATCTAGCTCCCACCCCTCAGACCACACTATGTACCTCCTTCTCCAGTTTACTCAGTCTTGGGTAGGAACAGGGATGTCCTCATTCTACATGGGTTCAATGAGAGAATTATACCAGATCTCTTTCACTTAACTTTGAGAGGATGGAGCTCTAGGAAAAGCTTTCATATTTCATAAATTTTCAACGAAATTAAAAGCCCAATGTAGTAGGCTGAATAAGAGTCACTCAAAGATATCAGGCCTTAATCCTTGAAACCTAAGGATCTTAACATAGCAATATTATTATAGATTATCCCGATGGACCCTAAATCCAACTACAAGGGTCTTTATAAGAATGAGGCAGAGGTGAGACAGTAAGAAGAATAAACAATAGAAGGCCATATGAAAATAGGCATAGATTAGAATGATGCAACCACAAGGCAAAGAATGCCAAAAAAGCTGGAATTGTCAAGGAATGGAGTCTGCCTTAGAATCCCCAGGGGTTGATGGGGTGGGGAAGGAGGGGAGGGTGGGTGATGGGTATTGTGGAGGGCACCTGTTAGGATTAGCACTGGGTGTTGTATGGAAACCAATTTAACAATAAATTTCATATTGAAAAAACAAAACAAAACAAAAAGAATCTCCAGCAGTGCAGGCTGGTTCACACAACACCTGATTTCAGTTTAATGAAACTGATTTTGAACTATCAGAATTCAAAACTGTGAGAGAATACATTCCTGTTGTTTTAAGCCATTAAGTTTTGGTAGTTTGTTACAGAAGCCACACAGGAAAGTAACACAGCAACCCTCACATAAAAAGGAAAAACATATATACTATATTATGAACATGTGTATGTAAGAAAGAAATAGATGGGCAGAAATTCAACATGGATATATACCTTTCCTTTCTACCTATTAGGAAAGCTGTTAGCTGGCCACAGAGATGAAGAAATCCTATACATCTACCTCCCTAATTCTCAATGTCCAGCACCATGCCAGTTTTACACAAAAACTTGTTTTGGGATAAATGAATTACAGAAACCAATATTATTCATTTCTCTCACATCTTCAAGCATATTAATCTCTAAGTTGAAATTTCAAACATATTGAAAGTTTAGACACAAACCAAAAACAAAATAAAATTTGTTAATCAAAGTGTGATCTGATGACTAGTAGCACTGGCATCATCTGGGAGTTTGTCAGATATACAGAATCTCAGGCTCAGCTATTAAATCTGAATCTGCCCTTTAAGGGGATCCCATGATGATTCCTGTGCACATTAACACTTGAGGAGCACTGATCTATGAGATAATCAAAAAAATCTGAACTGATTATTTGATAATATTAAGAATTGTTGTTAACTTTTTTAGGTGTGATAATGACATTGAGTTAAAGTGTCTTTTTAGAGATATATACTAAGATATTTATGGATGAAACTGTATGTCTGGGGTATACTTCAAATCACTCAGACTGGGGAGGAAATAGATAGGGCATACAAAGAACAAGATTGGCCACGAAATTATCATTATTGAGGCTAAGTGATGTGTACATGAAAGATCATTATACTATTCCCTTTACTTTTGGATATATTTGAATTATTCCTCAATAGAAAATTCAAAAAATGTTTACGTGTAGGACAAGTCATTTTTTTTCCAACACTTCTCATATGTGTTCACTAGTATTATTTCCTAATTAAATTGCACAATAATTGAATTTTAACTTAGATATAATTGATTCAGGAAATAATGCACTGTGGTAATCTCATAATTCTCTCTACTCCTACTGTAACCTGTTATGTGGGATAGAAAATTTGGGAGAAGGGGCATGTACAAATGGCCTTTGAGAATGTGTTCATATAGGATTCTGGAGAGTTATGTGTCCTTCTTAGGCCTGGGTACAGAGTGTATTCAATGCCCAAAGCATTTAATTTGAGCAGTGTTCCAGACACTATAAACAACCATAATCCCTGATTAGGTAGTGATGAACTGTAACTGGACAATCTTCAAGGGGTGGATATTATGGCTGAAGTACAAGGAAAGGGATGTTCTGGTATCCCTTTAAGGGATACTGAGTGTAAAATCAAGCTAAGTAATAGCAAAAGAGATCCATTTTTCTGGAATTACCTTAGCATTCTCACAAAGCCAATATTTGTTTCAGTGATAAATGTGATAAATACTGTATGCCTGTACTTCACAACAAGAGTCTGAAAATGTGCACTAGATATCTTATTTAGCTCCATTCTCCTCTCTGGGGTTTTCAACAGGAATTACCATTCATCTAGATTATTCATCTGCCTCCCTTGCTACTGTGGAAAAGAAGCAGCATCAGCTCCCCTTGAGATAATTGGTTACTGGATGTGCTAAACTTCTATCCAGTTGCAGCAACACATTAAGCCTCCCCTTTGCTAGGCAACAATACTGTTATTACTGAAGTTTCAATTTATTTTCAAGTTATAACTGGGAAATTAATTCATTAAAATAAGTCTGCCTGCAGAAAATCAGATTTTATCCTTTTCCTCACCTCGTTTTCTTGAATATCTTAGGATTACTGAGGTATAAATATTACCCTTCTTTAAAAAGGTTGCTCATTTTTTCTGTCTGCACAGAACTCTCTATTCTTTTTTAATTTAAATTTAGTTAACATATGGTGCAATGTTGGTTTCAGGATTGGAATTCAGTGATTCATTCAGTAGCCCATCTCCTACCTCCCTCCTTCCACCAATCCTGTTTGTTCTCTATGGTTAAGAGTTTCTTGTGGCTTGGGGTGTCTGGGTGGCTCAGTCGGTTGAGTGTTGGGCTTCAGCTCAGGTCATGATCTCACAGCTCATGAGTTCAAGCCCCACGCCCGACTCTATGCTGACAGCTTGGAGCCTGGAGCCTGCTTCCAATTCTGTCTCCCTCTTTCTCTCCCCCTAACCCACTCACATTCTGTCTCTGTCTGTCTCAAAAATAAACATTAAAAACATTTTTAAAAAGATTTTAAAAGAGTTTCTTGTGGCTTATTTCCTTTTCTCCTCTTCCCCCACCCCCTATGTTCATCTGTTTTGTTTCTTAAACTCCACACATAAGTGAAATCAAAAGATATTTGTCTTTTTCTCATTGACTTTTTCCACTTAGCATAATACATTCTAGCTCCAACCACGTCATTGCAAATGGTAAAATTTCATTCCTTTTCATGGCTGAGTAATATCCCATTGTATATATGTACCACATCCTCTTTATCCATCCATCAGTTGATGAATATTTGAGCTCTGTCAATAGATTGGCTATTGTTGATAATTCTGCTATAAACATTGTGGTTCACGTACACCTTCAAATCTGTATTTTTGTATCATATGGGTAAATACCTAATAATGAAATTGCTGGGTTTTAATTTTTTTGAGCAACCTCCATACTATTTTCCAGCGTGGCTGCATCAATTTGCATTCCCTCCAATGGTGCAAGAGTGTTCCCCTTTCTCCACATCCATATTAACATCTGTTGTTTCTTGTATTGCTAATTTTAGCCATTCTGACGTGTGAGGTGGTATCTAGTCATGGCTTTAATTTGTATTTCCCAAATGATGAGTGATGCTGAGCATATTTTCATGTACCTGTTAGCCATCTGCATGTCTTTTGGGGGAAAGTTTCTATTCATGTCTTTTGACCATTTCTTAATTGGGTTGTCTGTTTTTTGGGTGTTGAGTTTGATAAGTTTTTTATAGACTTTCGATGTCAACCCTTTATCAGATATATTGTTTGCAAATATCTTCTCCCATCCTATTGGTTGCCTTTTAGTTTTGTTGGTGGTTGTTTTGCTGTGCAGAAGCTTTTTACCTTGACGAAGTCCTAATAGTTCATTTTTGCTTTTGCTTCACTTGCCTTTATCAACATGTCTAGAAAGTAGGTGTTCTGGCTAAGGTCAAAGAAGTTACTGCCTGTGTTCTCCTCCAAGATATTGATGGTTTCCTGCGTCACTTTTACGTCTTATATTCATTTTGAATTCATTTTTGTATGTGGTGGAAGAAAGTGGTCCAGTTTTATTCTTTTGCATGTTGTGATTCAGCTTTCCCAACAACATTTGTTGAAGAAACTGTCTTTTTTGCATTAGATATTCTTTGCTTCTTTGTTGAAGATTAGGTGTATTTCTATTTGGATCTATTTCTGTGTTTTCTATTCTGTTCCATTGATCGATGTGTCTGTTTTTGTGCCAGTACCATACTGTCTTGATGACTCCAGCTTTGTAATATAGCTTGAAATCCAGAATCGTGATGGGTCAAGTTTTGTTTTCCTTTTTCAGGATTATTTTGGCTATCCTGGGTCTTTTGTGGTTCCATAAAAATTTTAGGATTGTTTATTCTAGCTCCAAGAAACATGCTGGTGGTATTTTGATAGGGATTGCATTAAATATGTAGATTGCCTTGGGTAGTATAGACAACAATGTTTCTTCTTCCAATTCATGAGCATGGTTTTCTACTTCGATTATCACATCATCTGCAACTAGTGAAATTTTGACTTTTTCCTTGTGGATTTGGATATCTTTTATTTCTTTTTGTTGTCAAATTGCTGAGGCTAAGATTTTCAGTACTATGTTAAATAGTAACGGTGAGAGTGGACATCCTTGTCTTGTTCCTGACCATAGGGGAAAGGCCCTCAGTTTTACCCCATTGGGAATGATATTAGCTGCGGGTCTTTCGCATATGGCCTTTATGATGTTGAGGTATGTTCCTTCTATCTCTGCTTTGTTGAGGGTTTTTTTTTTATTACAATGAATGTATGCTGTATTTTGTAAAATGCTTTTTCTGCATCTATTGAGAGGAAAATATGGTTCTTGTCCTTTCATTCATTCATCTGGTGTATCGTACTTATTGATTTGCCAGTATTGAATCAGCCCTGCATCCCAGGAATAAATCCCACTTGATAATGGTGAATAATTCTTTTAACATACTGCTGAATATGATTTGCTAGTATTTTATTGATAATTTTTGTATCCATGTTAATCAGGGATAGTGGCCTGTAGTTCTTTTTAGTTGGGTCTTTGTCTGGTTTTGGAATCAAGGTAATGCTGGCTTTGTAGAATGAGTTTGGAAATAATCTTTCCATTTCTACTTTTTGGAACAGTTTGAGAAGAATAGGTATTAACTCTTCTTTAAGGATCTGGTAGAATTCCTCTAGGAAGTCATCTGGCCCAGGATTCTTGTTTGTTGTGATATTTTGATTACTGATTCAATTTATTTGCTGGTTATGGGTCTGTTAAAATTTTCTATTTCTTCTTGTTTCAGTTTTGGTGGTTTGTGAGTTTTTAGGAATTAATCCGTTTCTTCCAGATTGCCCACTCTGTTGGCATATAATTTTTCATAGTATTTTCTTATAACTGTTTGTATTTCTGTAGTGTTGGTTGTGACCTCTCCTCTTTCATTCATGAGTTTACCTATTTGGGTCCTTTCTTTGTCTTTTTGACAAGTCTGGCTAGGAGTGTATAAATTTTGTTAATTCTTTCAAAGAAGTAGCTCTGAGTTTCGTGGCTATATTCTACTGGAGTTTTTTGCTTGTTTCTATATCATTTATTTCTGATGTAATATTTATTATTTTACTTCTTCTGCTGTCTTTAGGCTTTATTTTCTGTTGCTTTTCTAGTTCCTTTAGGCTTAAGGTTAAGTTGTGTATTAGGGAAACTTTTTCCTTCTTGAGATAGGCCTGAGTTACAAAATAGTTCCCCTCTTAGGACTCCCTTTGCTGCATCCCAAAGATTTTGGACTGTCATGTTTTCATTTTCATTTGCTTCCATGTATTTTCAAATATCTTCTTTAATTTCCTGGCTAACCCACTCATTCTTTAGTAGGATGTTCTTTAACCTCCATGTGTTTAAAGGATTTCCAAATTTTTTCTTGTGGTTGACTTCAAGTTTCATAGCATTGTGATCAGAAAATATGCAAGGTATGATCTTGATCTTTTTGTACCTGTTGAGGGCTGATTTGTGACCCAGTATGTGATTTATTCTGGAGAATGTTCCATGTGTATTCAGTTACTATAGGATGAAATGTTCTAATATAACTGTTAAGTCCATCTAATATAACTGTTAAGTGTCATTCAAAGCCATTGTTTCCTTGTTGATTTTCTGCTTAGATGATCTGTCAGTCGTTGTACATGGGGTATTAAAGTCCCCTACTATTATTGTATTATTATCAATAAGGTTCTACATGTTTGTAATTAAATGATTTATATATTTGGGTGTCTCAAGTTGGAGACAAATATTTACAATTGTTAGATCTTCTTGATGGATAGACCTCTTAATTAGGATATAATGCCCTTCTTCATCTCTTATTACAGTCTTTGTTTTAAAGTCTAATTTGTCTAAAATAAGTACGGCTACTCTGCTTTCTTTTGACATCTATTAGCATAATAGACCATTTTCCATCCCATCATTTTCAATCTGAAAGTGTTTGTAGGTCTAAAATGAGTCTTCTGGAAGGACTATATAGATGGATCTTGTTTTTTATCCATTCTGATACATGATGTCTTTGGAGCATTTAGTTCATTTACATTCAGAGTGATTATTGAAATATATTAATTTAGTGCCATTGCATTACTTGTTAGAGTTTGTATTGCTGGTGATCCTCTCTGGTCCTTTCTTGTCTTTGTTGCTTTTCACCATTTTTCTCTCCACTCAGAGTCCCCCTTACAATTTCTTGAAGGGCTGGTTTAGTGGTCATAAACTCCTTTAGTTTTTGTTTGTATTGGAAACTGTGTATCCCTCCTTTTAGTTTTTATTTATTTTTATTTTGTAAATGTTTATTTTATTTTTGAGAGAGAGACAGAGAGACAGAGTGTGAGTGGGAAAAGGGCAAAGAAAGACAGACACAGAATTCGAAGCAGGCTCCAGGATTTGAGCTTTCAGCAAAGAGCTCTATGTGGGGTTTGAACTCATGAACCACGAGATCATGACTGGAGCCGAAGTCAGACGCCTAACCAACTGAGCCACCCAAGTGCCCATCTCATTTTATTCTGTATGACAGCTTTCCTGGATAGAATTTTCTTGGCTGTATATTTTTCCCAATCAGCACATTGAACATATATTGTCATTCCCTTCTGGCGTGCCAAGTTTTTGTGGACAGATCTGCTGTGAACCTTATCTGTCTTCCCTTGTAGGCCAAAGACTTTTTTTCTCTTGCTGCTTTTATGATTCTTTTGTAGTCTGTGTATTTTGTCAATTTGACTGTGATATGTCTTGGAAATGGCCAGCTTTTGTTGAATCTAATGGGAGTTCTCTGAGCTTCTTGGATATTGATATCTTTGTCCTTCCCCAGATTAGGGAAGTTTTCAACTATAATTTGCTCACATAAACCTTCTGCCCATTTTTTCTCTCTTCATCTTCTGGGATTCCTATGATATGAATGTTATTATATTTTAATAAGTTGCCGAGTTCCTTAAGTCTGCCTTCACTATCCATGACCTTTCCCCCCCTCTTCTTTTCAGCCTCATTACTTTCCATAATTTCATCTTCTATATCACTAATTCAGCCTCTGCCTCATCCATTCTCTTTTTGATGGACTCCATTTGCATTTGCTTCTTGGTTATAGCATTTTTAATTTCAGCCTGACTAGATTTTAGTTCTTTTATGTCTGCATAAAGGGACTCTCTGGTGTCTTCTATGTTTTTTTCATGCCCAGCTAGTATGCCTATAATTTTTGTTTTAAATTCTACTCCAATAGTTATATCTACATTGATTAAATAAATCCCTGGCCATCATTTCTTCCTGTTTTGAGGTGAGTTCCTGTCTTGTCATTTTGGAGGAAAAATGAAAATAACAATTATAGTAATAACATGAAATTTAAAAATTTTAATTAAAAAAATCAAATAAAGGAAGCTAGATCTTAGGTGTGTTTTGGTCTGCCAGTTAAGAGAAGTTTGATAGAAAAAAAATAGAAAAGGAAAATAAGAGAAAACAGTTAAAAACTAAATAAAATTTAAAAAATTTGCTCTCACTGTATCCAAGAAACAAAAGAAAAGCAACAAAACAAAACAAGAAACAGAAGCAAAAAAAAAAAAAAAAAACAAGTGAACAAATAAACAAATCCAAGTGAAGCTAGATCCAGTTTCCCCAGTCTAGATCCAGTTCCAGCAGTCTAGATCAGTAGTCTAAGGGTATGAAAGGGATTTATGCTGGTATTCTGGAGAGGATCCGGCTGCTTAGATTCTCAGGCCAAGTGGAGATGTGCCTGAAGGGCACAGGGGGTGGGGCTTGGTGTAATGGCCCCATTCTCCACTTGGTGGTGCTGTTTAGCTCCCTGAGGTTTATCAGTGTTGGGCTAATGGTGAAAATGGCTCTGCCCTGCTCTCTAGTCTCTGGAGCAGGAAGCTCTCACCCTCACAGATGTGCAATCAATCACCCCTGTGTTTCCTGCTTCCATCATCTCCCTGCCTTACCTTGTCTGTGTCTGAGTTGCCCGCCTGCCATGTGGCACCTCCAAAGTTTTATCTCAGGCACAACTATGTTTCAAAACCCCACATTTCAGAGACCCCCATGGCTTGGACCCACAGTGATCCTCTGGGGGAGGGTTTCACCATGCTGTGGCTGGTGCCAGCTTGTCCCAAGAAATGGTCATGCCACTGCACAGCATCAGTGGTTCAGAGTTTATGGTAAATCACTACACACAGCAGGCACCAGAGTTTGCTGCCCTCAGAAGGCATCTTTGTTCCTATACCAATGAATGTGGCAGCTATAGTGAACCTCTGGGTCTTTTGCCCCCAGCGAGGTCATATCAGCTCTACAAATGTATTCCATGCTGGGGAAATGCTTCTCCCCATGCAACCCAGGGGATCCTCAGACCACACTGCCCACCCTGGGGACTCCGCCCTGCTTCCTCACTGGAGTACTGCCAGGCACTGACCTCCAAAACTTCAGACTCTGCTCTCTGCTGTTTAAAAAAAATGGTGGTATTGAAACCTTCTCCTTGTTCCCTATCAAAGATTTGGGGGAACAGTTTTCTCGTGCAGTCCTCTGTGCATTTTCACTCTTTACCTACTTTCAGGGGGGGATGCTTTTCTTTCATAAACCCTATGCACTGCTCAATTCCCCCACACACACTTTCTCCTCTGTGAAAATGGCTCCCTCCCCTCTGTGGCACCATGGCTCTTCCCTCCCCCAGTTCACCACTCTGCACTGCATACCTGCCTCATTCTCTCCCTCAAATGATACAAATTGTTCTGTTAATCCTCTGATAAATTTTCTAGGTGTTCAAAAGTGGTTTGATGTTGATTTAGCTGTGTTTGAGAAATGAGATATGCCCAAGGTCCCCTTACCATATAACTCTTCCAGGACTCCCTATTCTTGATAATCATTCACATCCAAATTGGAAACCTAAAATAACTGATTGATAAACTGGGCTAAGCAACATGACTATGAAAGAATGTACCTCCATCCAGCTGCTTTAGGAGCCTAGGTACTGGAGGATTAGAAGTGAGAAAGTTTCTATAGCAAAGTAAGTATACCATATATTTCTCTCAATTAAGTTGCATTCATATTTGAAATCAAATCAATGAAATTGGTTTCATAGTATTCTGAATTTGAAATCCTTTTATTTCTTAAATGCACTCTAGTTTCTGACCTTTGGGCTCAGTGTATAGGAACTCCAAATTCCAAGCACATCTTTGTTATTCCAGTGTTTAGCTGAGACTGAGATCAATTACCGCAGAAGGAATTCTGTATATCCTGACACTGATGACAGACAAGATTCCAGGCAGATCCTTTACAGTATGAAAGAGTCAGGTTGAGGCTAAATTAAATCTCTTGGCCAGAAGTTTTTTATTATAAATTACTGACTGGCATCTAAAGGGGCCGCTGCTGACAGTAATTTCAATCCTCTCCTCACAATTCTCAGGCTCTCTGGTTCCCACAGCAAAAGTGTAAAGATTGATATCATTGTGCTCATTTTACATATCAGGAAATTAAAACATAGAGACCAAGTGACCAAAACACTTTTTGAAACTTCTAATCTATGTTGTTGGGTACTCATACATAATTTAGCCCAGTTTTCTTTAGCATGGAGTATGTACACTCTTGATAGTACATAAATACTTTCTAAGGAGTGAAAAGTCATGGGTTGTTAAAAAAAATCTTGTTCAAAACCTCAACTTCCGTATTTATTTTTTCTATCTTAATATTGATCATTGGCCAAATCCTCTTTTATCATCACTCATCTCCCATTTTACAGAAGAAAAGCATACCTTTTATCCATTCAGAACCTGATTTATGGCAACACAAAAACAGGTTGCTCAGTTAACAAAGTCTGACACAAAATACTACTTATTATATGATTACATTTATATAAAATTTCCAGAAAAGGTAAATCTAAGCAGAAAACAGAACAGTGGCTGCCTTAGCCTGGGGTTAGGAGCATTGATTGATGGCATACAGGTATAAGAAAAACAAATTGGGGATTCTGGAAATGTTCTAAAACTAAATTGTGGTGGTAGTCACACAAATCTGTAAGTTTACAAAATAATTATTGCATTATGGATTAATAATAATGCATTATTGCATTATTGTTTATGGATCCATTCATCCATATGTGAATTACACTTTGATAAAACTGTTGGGAGGAGAAACTCCAAGAAGCCAAACAAAGCTGTTTAATTAGACTGTAATGATTGGGAACAAATCCATTTGCAAACCAGGTGATTTCCAATTCTTTGCTTTCCACAAACTTGAAAGAGTACTCAATCCAATTATAAACCCGTATGCCATTTAAAATAATTCTTGATGATAGATCACTATTTTATTTTTGGCGTATAATATTGAGGGGACTCAAAGAATTGAGTGATTTTGCTATAACAAATCTTGCATTCTCATCTATTGAGTAAATTTCTTCATTACCTACATTTATAAACAAAAGAGATATAGGTTTGATAATGAAATGTCTTGTAATACCAATAAGTATTATTACTGCATATATGGAAATTAATGACAAAACTCCATTACATTTAGAAATGCATTTCAGGGGCACCTGCGTGGCTCAGTAGGTTGGGCATCTGACTCCTGATTTGGGATCAGGTCATCATCCCACGGTCATGGGATTGAGCCCTGCATCAGGCTCTGCACTGAGAGTGTGAGACCTGCTTGCAATTCTTTCTTCCCCCCTCTATCTGCCCCTCATGCTCTTTCTCAAAATAAATATTTTTTTTTAAAAAGATTCTTTCTCTCTCTCTCTGCCTCTCTCCCTTGCTCACATGTTCTCTTTCTCTCTAAATTAAAAAAAAAAAGAAAAGAAAAAGAAAGAAATGCATTTCAAGTTGCATATTTAGTTTTAATGTTGAGTAACTATTAATAAAAAATTATATATTTTAGGGGCACCTGGCTCAGTCGGTTAAGCATCCGACTTCAGCTCAGGTCATAATCTCATGGTTCGTGGGTTTGAGCTCCATGTCAGACTCTGTGCTGATAGCTCAGAGCCTGGAACCTGCTTTAGATTCTGTGTCTCCCTCTCTCTCTGCCCCTCCCCCACTCATACACTGTCTCTCTCTCTCTCTCTCTCTCTCTCTCTCTGTCTCTCTCAAAAATAGTTAAAAATGTTAAAAAATATTTACAAATTATATATTTTAGGTTCTTTTGATCAATGTTCTATGAATAATAATGATGATAATAACACAATCTAGAAGAAATGTTTTAATCTACAACCTTATAATGAGAGGATATATTAAAAATTAAATGTCAACATATTTACATATTTTTCTTGCGCATAGTATGATATGGTAATCAACAAAAGCCTTTCCAACATGAAAGCATAGTATAATAATATTTGAATAAAATTCTGTGGATATCAGAATTTGGAAGTAGAAGTTCAAGGAGAAAAACTACGTAGAATTTTTAACTGTTAAGAAGAATTTTCATGATTTTTAAATGTATAATAATGAATTCCATTCCAGTATTTATTTTCCATTCAGTACATCTATAATACTGCTAACAATATGCTTGTGTATACACTGTTGTAATTCAAGAATAGGCAAAACTAATCTCTTGTGATAAAAGTCAAAATAGTGGTTACTTCTGGAGTGTTTTGACTAGGAGGCACATGACAGAGCCTTCAAAGAATATGAAAATACCCTGAATAAGTGAATCTGCACGACTGCAGGACAATATGCATATTCATCCAACAATACATTTAAGATATTTAGACTTTATTGTTCTTATTTACACCTCAACAAACACATTAAAAGACAATAGTGTATTTACAGAGCCCTGGGAATCACATCCTTTACAACTATTTAAACTCATGATGAAAAAAAAAATCAAGAAGTCATCTTCAAAATGTGCAAAGGAGTACATAGTTTTTGGCTAAGGACTTCTTTCAGGAAACATGGGAGCAAAAGTTTGATAACCATTGAAGCAGCTTTCCTGACTCAAAAAGTTGTAGCTACCTTCCTCTACTGTGCAGGTGCAGCTGTCTGTAACTGTAGTTTTACTCCTACTTCTGTAGCTGCCCCCATCCCCATTTCTAACCTGGGCCTCCCCAGCAGTCCTTAGTTCAGTATCCATGTTAATCCCTGGCCTACACATCCCAGGAATGCAAGCTGTCTCCTGGTAGAAGTTTACATTTGTCACATTGCATTCTGGGCAGTGAGGTCATACATTCACTAGGAGGAAAGGGGAGCTCACTGGGGGTTGTAGTTTTCCATGTAATCATTCTGCCCAGGAAAGAACTACCTAAGGTTTCAAAGGCTCCGGAAGGGGTAGGGGTGGGAAGGAAGCTGACCTCACCCTGAAGAGAAACATGCACAACAGGGATTGAGACCTAGGAAGTAAATCTCCATAGACCCCAGGAATTTGGCTAAGGACTATGAAAGGCAACTGGCATCACCAGATTAAAACCTAAACAAAATAAAAAAAAAAAAAACAAAGCAAAAAAAAACTATAGCGTTTTTTTTTCTACTTGTAAAGGAAATGCTTCTTATAGTAGAAAATATTTATTTATTTATTTACTTTAATTTGTTAATGTTTATTTATTTTTCAGAGAGAGACAGAACACTAGCAGATGAAGGGCAGAGAGACAGGGAGACACAGAATCTGAAGCTGGCTCCTGGCTCTGAGCTGTCAGCACAGAACTCAACATGGGGACTCAAACCCACAAACTGGAGATCATGACCTGAGCTGAAGTTCAACACTAAACCGATTGAGCCACCCAGGTGCTCCAGCTTATGGTAGAAATATTTAAAAGTATGCCTGTGAAAATAAAAATCACAGGCAACCATGGCCCCAGATACATATATTTATAACATTTAACATGCAGGAGTCTGTTTTACCAGGTTCAAAAAGATGTGATTAAACCCTGCATTTCTATGGAAATGGAGATGAAGGGCTATTGAAAATGAAGAGACAAAATTGCAGATAATATTATTGTATACCTAGAAAATCCATGAACATCAATTGAAAAACAATCAAACCTAATAAAAGAGTTTAACATGGGGGCTGTAAAGAAAATGCAAAATAAACAAACCAATTTTTTTTTTTTTTTACTGTGAATCAACATTACAAATTATACTGAGAAGGGCAGGATTCCATTCACAAATTACTAGAATTTAAAAAAGAAATCTACATGTCTCATTTGAAGACACACCATAAATAATTGAAAGTCATTAATAGGAAAAAAATACCATGTTACTCAATGGAAATTTTGAAATTTATTATTATTTTTTATTAACATGAAATTTATTGGCAAATTGGTCACCATACAACACCTAGTGCCCATCCCAACAGATGCCCTCCTCAATGCCCATCACCCTCTTTCCCTGCCTTCCATCCCACCTCCCATCAACCCTCAGTTTATTCTCAGTTTTTAAGAGTCTCTTATGGTTTGCCTCCTTCCCTCTCTGTAAATTTTTTGTCTCCTTCCCCTCCCCCATGGTCTTCTGTTAAGTTTCTCAGGATCCACATATGAATGTAAACATAGGGTATCTGTCTTTCTCTGTATGACTTATTTCACTTAACATAACACTCTCCAGTTCTATCCACGTTGCTACAAAAGGCCAGATTTCATTCTTTCTCATTGCCACATAGTATTCCATTGTATATATAAATTACAACTTCTTTTTCCATTCATCAGTTGATGGACATTTAGGCTCTTTCCATAATTTGGCTATTGTTGAAAGTGCTGCTATAAACATTGGGGTACAAGTTCCCCTATGCATCAGCACTCCTGTATCCCTTGGGTAAATTCCTAGCAGTGCTATTTCTGGGTCATAGGGTAGATCTATTTTTAATTTTTTGAGGAACCTCCACACTGTTTTCCAGAGTGGTTGTACCGGTTTGCATTCCCACCAATAATGCAAGAGGTTTCCCATTTCTCCACATCCTTTCCAGCCTCTATAGTCTCTTGATTTGTTCATTTTAGCCACTGTGACTGGCGTGAGGTGATAGCTCAGTATGGTTTTCATTTGTATTTCCCTGATAAGGAGCGACGTTGAGCATCTTTTCATGTGCCTGTTGGCTATCTAGATGTCTTCTTTAGAGAACAATCTATTCATATTTTCTGCCCATTTCTTCACTGGGTTATTTGTTTTTGGGGTGTGGAGTTTTGTGTGTTCTTTATAGATTTTGGATACTAGCCCTTTGTCTGATATGTCATCTGCAAATATCTTTTCCCATTCTGTCAGTTGCCTTTTAGTTTCGTTGATTGTTTCCTTTGCAGTGCAGAAGCTTTTTATCTTGGTGAGGTCCCAATAGTTCATTTTTGCTTTTAATTCCCTTGCTTTTGGGGTGTGTCAAGTAAGAAATTGCTGCAGCTGAGGTCACAGAGGTTTTTTCCTTCTTTCTCCTCTAGGGTTTTGATGGTTTGCTGTCTCACATTCAGGTCCTTCATCCATTTTGAGCTTATCTTTGTGAATGGTGTGAGAAAATGGTCTAGTTTCATTCTTCTGCATGTTGCTGTCCATTTCTCCCAGCACCATTTGTTAAAGAGACTGTCTTTTTTCCATTGGATGTTCTTTCCTGCTTTGTCAAAGATTAGTTGGCCTTACATTTGTGGGTCCAATTCTGGAGTCTCTACTCTATTCCATTGGTCTATGTGTCTGTTTTTGTGCCAATACCATGCTGTCTTGATGATTACAGCTTTGTAGTAGAGGCTAAAGTCTGGGATTGGAATGCCTCCTGCTTTGGTCTTCTTCTTCAATATAACTTTGGCTATTCGGGGTCTTTTGTGGTTCCACACAAATTTTAGGATTGCTTTTTCTAGCTTCGAGAAGAATTCTGGTGCAATTTTGATTGGGATTGCATTAAATGTGTAGATTGCTTTGGGGAGTATTGACATTTTAACAATATTTATTCTTCCCATCCATGAGCACAGAATAGTTTTCCATTTCTTTGTATCTTCTTCAGTTTCCTTCATAGGCTTTCTGTAGTTTTCAGCATACAGATCTTTTACATCTTTGGTTAGATTTATTCCTAGTATTTTATGATTCTTGGTGCAATTGTGAATGGTATCAGTTTCTTTATGTGTCTTTCTGTTGCCTCATTGTTAGTGTATAAGAATGCAATTGATTTCTGTACATTAATTTTGTATGCTGTGACTTTGCTGAATTCATGTATCAGTTCTAGCAGACTTTTGGTGGAGTCTGTCGGGTTTTCCACGTATACTATCATTTCTCCAAAAAGTGAAAGCTTGACTTCATCTTTACCAATTTTGATGCTTTGATTTCCTTGTCTGAGTGCTAATGCTACAACTTCCAACACTATGTTAAACAA
Source organism: Panthera uncia (assembly GCF_023721935.1). Lineage (NCBI taxonomy): Eukaryota > Metazoa > Chordata > Mammalia > Carnivora > Felidae > Panthera > Panthera uncia. The sequence goes on along the minus strand of NC_064817.1, from coordinate 71,797,774 downwards.
CATCAGTGAGAGTGGACATCACTGTTGTGTTCCTGATCTCAGGGGGAAAGCTCTCAGTTTTTCCTCATTGAGGATGATATTAGCTGTGGGCTTTTGATACATGGCTTTGATGATGTTTAAGCATGTTCCTTCTATCCCGACTTTATCAAGGGTTTTTATTAAGAAACGATGCTGAATTTTGTCAAATGCTTTTTCTACATCGATTGACAAGATCATATGGTTCTTATATTTTCTTTTGTTAATGTGATGTATCACATTGATTGATTTGCGAATGTTGAACCAGCCCTGCAGCCCAGGAATGAATCCCACTTGAACGTGGTAAATATTTTTTTTTATATAAGCTGTTGAATTCGATTTGCTAGTATCTTATGGAGAATTTATGCATACATATTTATCAGGGAAATTGGCCTGTAGCTCTTTTTTTGCTGGATCTCTGTCTGGTTTGGGAATCAAAGTAATGCTGGCTTCAAATAATAAGTCTGGAAGTTTTCCTTCCCTTTCTATTTTTTGGAACAGTTTGACAAGGATAGGTATTATCTCTGCTTTAAATGTCTGGTAGAATTCCCCAGGGAAGCCATCTGCTCCCGGACTCCTATTTGTCAAGAGATTTTTGATAACTGATTCAATTTCTTCACTGGTTATGGGTCTGTTCAAATTTTCTATTTCTTCCTGTTTGAGATTTGGAAGTGTGTGGGTGCTTAGGAATTTTTCCATTTTTCCAGGTTATCCAGTTTGTTGGCATATAATTTTTCATAGTATTCCCTGATAATTGCTTGTATTTCTGAGGGATTGGTGGTAATAATTCAATTTTCATTCATGATTTTACCTATTTGGGTTATGTCCCTTTTCTTTTTGAGGATCCTGGCTACAGGTTTATCAATTTTGTTTATTGTTTCAAAAAACCAACTCTTGTTTTCATTGATCTGCTCTACAGTTTTTTTAGATTCTATATTGTTTATTTCTGCTCTGATCTTTATTATTTCTCTTCTTCTGCTGGGTTTGGGATGTGTCTGCTATTCTGCTTTGCTTTGGGATGGACAGTTCTAAATATATCTGTTAAGTCCATCTGATCCAATATATCATTCAGGGCTCTTGTTTCTTTATTTATTCTCTGTCTAAATGTTCTATCCATTGTTGTAAGTGGAGTATTAAAATCTCCTGCAATTACCACATTCTTATCAATAAGGTTGCTTATGTTTGTATTTAATTGTTTTAAATATTTGGGTGCCACCAAATTCGGTGCATAGTCATTTATAATTGTTAGCTCTTCCTGATGGATAGCCCCTGTAATTATTATATAATGCCCTTCTTCATCTCTTGCTACAGCCTTTAATTTAAAGTCTAGTTTGTCTGATATAAGTATGGCTACTCCAGCTTTCTTTTGACTTTTGGTAGTATGACAGATAGTTCTCCATCCCCTCACTTTCAATCTGAAGGTGTTCTCAGGTCTAAAATGAGTCTCTCGTAGACAGAAAATAGATGGGTCTTGTTTTTGTTTTTTGTTTTTTTTATCCATTCTGATACCCTATGTCTTTTGGTTGGGGCATTTAGTCCATTTACATTCAGTGTTATTATGGAAAGATATGGGTTTAAAGTCATTGTGATGTCTGTAGGTTGCATGCTTGTAGTGATATCTCTGGTACTTCGTGGTCCTTGCCTCATTTGACTCACAGAATCCCCCTTAGGATCTCTTGTAGTGGTTTAGTGGTGATGAATTCCTTCAGTTGTTGTTTTTTTTGGAAAACCTTTATCTCTCCTTCTATTTTGAATGACAGACTTGCTGGATAAGGATTCTTGGCTGCATATTTTTTTCTGTTCATCACTTTGAAGACTTCCTGCCATTCCTTTCTGGCCTGCCAAGTTTCAGTAGATAGGTCTGCTACTACCCTTATGTGTCTACCTTTGTTAGTTAGAGCCTGTTTATCCCTAGCTGATTTCAGAATTCTCTCTTTTTCCTTGTATTTTGCAAGTTTCACTATGATATGTCATGCAGAAGATGGATTCAAATTACGTCTGAAGGGAGTTCTCTGTGCCTCTTGGATTTCAATGCCTGTTTCTTTCCCCAGATCAGGGAAGTTCTCAGCTATGATTTGTTCAAGTACACCTTCAGCCCCTTTCTCTCTTCTTACTCTGGAATTCCTATGATATGGATATTGTTCCGTTTTATTGCATCACTTAGTTCTCTAATTCTCCCCTCTTACTCCTGGATTTTTTTTTTATCTCCCTTTTTCTCAGCTTCCTCTTTTTCCATAATTTTATCTTCTAATTCACCTATTCTCTCCTCTGCCTCTTCAATCCGTGCTATGGACACCTCCATTTTATTTTACACCTCATTTATAACATTTTTAGCTCCTCATCACTCTTTTTTACTCCTTTGATCACAAAGAAGTAAACAAAAACAAAAACCTAAAGACTAAATACAAAAAACCCACAAACACCAACTACAAGTGAAGAAGAGGTGGAGGCGGTGGTGATGGAAGAGCATATACAAAAAGAGAAATAACAGGAGGAGGGGGAATAAACGTTCATTAGGCAGAGAGGCTAAAAGGCTTAATCCAGAGAGAGAGAAAGGAAAATAAAGAAGGAGGCGGGGAAAACAAAATGAAGATAAAATTACCCAGATAGAGAAACTATATGGCTTGATTATTGCAGAGAGAGAGAAAAGAGTGTAAAGACGGAGGTGTTGAACCTATATCAAGACAGTGGATTAAATATGCCTGTTAGGCAGACCAACAACCAGACTGAGGAGCCTAGGGAAGGGAAGAGATAAGGGGGAGAAATCACAGCGGGGGGGGGGGGGAATATATCTACATATCCAGAATTGACCTGGAGTTAATCCAGGCAATCCTGTAGCACTTGTCAGGAGTAGCTGTCTGCAGGGTCTGTGCCGCTCTGATGGATAGGCAGTTACCCAGTGCAAGGGGGCTTGGTTTGGCGTATTCTGAACCCACCTCCACTATGAGCCCTGGGAGTGATCCCTGAGGCACGCCTTAGTCGTGGTGGTGGTGGTGGTGGGGGGTAATGGTGATCTCTCTCCCAGTCTCTTCTCCATGGAGCCAGACGCTGTGGACTCCGTTTGAGTTGTCTTCACTGTGCCACATGCGCAGAAGAGGCAGTCCTTCTTGCTCCACCAACTCCTCTGACCCTGCACTTGGCTAGGATTCAAAGTCCCGCTCCCTTGCTCTGGCGCTGGGGAAGCGCTTCTCGGTGTGGCAATATGTGGTCCCACCTGGCTTTGTCTGTGCCGCTGCACTTCAGGGAGGACCGACTTCTATTGCGCACTGAGAGCTGCTGCCCTTGCCGTGAGCCCCCGGGGTGGCAGACGCAGGCAGGTTTTGTCTTTTCCCACAGCACTCCAGGGAAATGGCCGCCTTATCCTCCTGCAGACTGAGCCCTTGGCCCAGCCACTGTGCCTGGGGGTGGTGGACACAGGCAGGTTCTGTGCTATCATGAAGCCCTCCAGGGAGGGAACCACTTTCTCCAGCTGCGGAATGAGCCTCTGACCTACCACCGCACCCAGGGCTGGCTCCCTTCCTCCACAGGTGGACAAAAAGGGAAGCCAGTTCCAGTCCAAAGAAAGCCATACAGTTAGAGATCGGATCCCTCTCAGTCTCAGTCCAAGGTCTTTCTCTTTTCCAGTTATGGTCCTGCCTGGAAATTTTGAAATTTAAAGAATGTCAGTTGTTCCTGATGTATATTTGCTTAAATATCTTTACTGTGCTTTGTGGTGTCGCAACACCAATTTAACTCTCATAACTTTTGGTGTCTGTTCCTAATAAATACAGCACATTTTTTTTTTAATTTTAATTTTATGTTTTCAATCTCTTTATATTCTTTAACTTTGGGGAAGGAGGAGAGTTTAAAAAAAAGACAGGATAAATTAAACTAACATTTGTTGGACATCTATTATATACTAAGCACATACTTAGGAAACTTACATACTTTATCTACTTTAATCTTCACATCACTCCCATAAAATAGATACCAACTCCATTGTACAGATGAGAGACTTAACGCTCAGAGAAATTAAGTAAAAGTTACATAAGTTCTCATCACTAATAAGTTGTAGAGGCAAGATTCAAACCTGGGTCTTGGAATAAACCCATATTCTTTCAAATAAAACCTGGTCTTTTCGCATGATAGCTTTGTAAGGGGATATATAAATCATGTGTCTGAGTTTCCTTAACTTATGTCTCAGTTTCCTCAACTTTGGAATGGAGACAAGAGTATTATTTTACCTTTATACCTACCCCTTTGGGTTACTGTAAGGATGGGGCAATCTGATCCATGTAATAAGTGCCTGGGACATAATTAGTGTTCAATACACAATTGTTATTATTATCATACTTATTGTTACTGAAAACATGTTGGGAGATTGAAGTCCATGTGTTTGTTTCAGATATTTGTCAGCGCTACAGAAGTGGGGTGGCTTGTAACTTTTTTAAAATAAATAGTAATTGATCATTTTCTTTGTACCTACATTATTCTAGGCACTTTTGCATATGCCATTGATAAAATATGGAAATGAAAAGAAATGGGGCTAGAGATAACTTGTATAACCAGATGATTACTATATACTAGTAACTTATTGAAACTACATGAACTTTTGCCCTATTCACATGACAAGGTGTCTAGCACATGAATTCAAAATTCCATTATTTTTTTACTTTCATTTGGTAACAATCATTTTATTCATTTATCTGAAACATTTCAGAACCTACCTCCCGAGGAAGTGCTTATCCTAATGCATACATTTTTCATATAGAAAACAGACTGTTTTATGAGCTTTTTTTCCGTAAAAGAAATAATCTGTTGGGGCACCTGGGTGGCTCAGTCAGTTAAGCGTCCAACTTCAGGTCAGGTCATGATCTCATGGTTTGTGGGTTTGAGCCCCGCATCCGGCTCTGTGCTGACAGTCCGGAGCCTGGAGCCTGTTTCGGATTCTGTGTCTTCCTCTCTCTCTGCCCCTCCCCCAGTCACGTTCTGTCTCCCTCTGCCTCAAAAATAAATAAACATTAAAAAATATTTAAAAAAAAGAAATAATCTGTAATTAGCTTCATTGTGTTTTCTCTACTTGCTTTATGAACTGGTTTAGGAGAATATATCTTATATGCATGAGAAAACTCCTGCCATGTACTTGAATTTTAATTAAAATCATCTAGTAATAAGCGTCAAAATATATGATTTATGCTACAATTATTTCCTTTAAATTTCCATAAAGATGCTGCTTTAAAAAACTATTCGAATTACTATTTTTACACCTGAAACTAATATATCATTGTATGTTATCTAACTGGAATTAAAATTAAAAAAATAACTCATCTGAAAATTGCCCTATATGAAATAGATTTGAGAGTTCAGAAATCTCTTAGTTATCTAGTTGTAAATAGTTTTATCATCCTCTGTGAGTGAAAAACTAATTATCTAGTTTATTTTTGTTAGTTTGATTACTATCTGTTTGTAAACATTCTCCATCCATATCCCAGACTAACCTCCATGAGAACAGTGTTTTTGTTGTGTTCAGAATGTATCCTCTGAACCTAGAATAGTACCTTAGCCATAGTAGAAACTCAATACCTATTTGTTGAAGGAATTAATCCAATGCCAACATACTAAGAATGTTTCACTTTCTAAAATGCATTACTTCACCAACACTTGTACTAAATGCCAATACTCAATTATTCTATTATCAGCCTGCATATCACAGTGTTTCAAAATGCTTGGGCACCTTGCATTTTCCTTTGTGACTTTTCATTGTTCTTTATGTATGGGAAGACTCATCTGGAAGATATTGAAAAGAATACAGAACTAGGAGTTCACAGAGCATGATTTCAGTTCTGATTCCATTCACTGCATATCCTTAGGCAAGTCACTTTGCCTCTGTGTCTTAGTTTGTGCATCTGTAAAATCTGTAGAATGAAAGCTTTTCTAACACCTTCTCCTGATGCCTATGGAGAACAATGAAAATATGAGAGCATCCATATGTGGTTAGCATTATGTCCGACACACAATAGGCACTTAATATTATTTTCCTCTCATCCTTCTTCCTCCTTTCCTTTTTATGTAAGAAATTATTAGTTCAATGTGCAACATTGTAAATATGTTGGTCTTTAATTGACATTTGCAACAACTGGCAAGGTTTGTGACTTGTTTTTAACCCATCAAGGTGTCATTATCTATATAAATAACCGTTTGTATTCTTATGCAAATTTGAAGGAGGAAGAGGTTAAAGGCATATCTACTCTCTTTTTTTGAGCCACAAAAATACTGGTTTCAGGTCCTCAGCAAACAAAATAAAGCCTTGTTGATATTATTCTCATCTTCACAATCAAATAGCCTCCATAAATGGAGTACAATATAATGGAAATGTGTACTACATTGGGATTTGAGTAATCCTAATTTGGCATTAGTCTGGCATTTACTGGTCATAGGACCAGACAAATTTGTTAATCTCTCTGTACCTCACCTTCCTCCTCTGCAAAATAGATTATATCTTGTGTCTAGTTAGCATCTCTACAAGAGAAATAATGAAATAATATATGTAAAATCATTATCATGCCACATAGATGGAAGACATTACCAGTCTGAATATATCTCTGTTCAGCAGTTAATTTATGCTATATTTCTCTTACCAACATTTATTTGTATATAATGTTTCTTTAGCTCTTGTCGCTGTCTACCCTTCACCTGCATTAAAGACTATACTACTTTATAAAAGAGATTTTAATTTCAATTAAATAAACTCACTATTTATCCCAGTTTGGGTGTCTGAAAATACCACAAGTAATCAATAAATTGTTCTATAACATGTAGCATTTACTTGTTCTAAAATATAAAAATTGTAAAACATTATAACTAATATATATATAAATAAATTTCTTATAATATATTCAAATATTGATAAATTTACTATATATTTATTGGTTGAATTAAACAAAATAAGTTTCATGGAATTTTCTCTGTCATAAACTATACATACTGCATTTCAAGATATGATACTAAGCCATTTGTTAATCAGAAAATATATTTCAAGAAGAAAATATCATCAAAGTCTATACAAGATATATCCATTTGAAAATATAATCCATTTAATAATAGATTTATTTATTGCCACTTTGTTTTGGACAAAAAGTATAAATTAAACAGACAGTGTTTCCTCATGGCCATATTACATGACATTTGCTCAAAATCTGTCCAATACTTAAAAATAAGAAAGGTCATAAAGAAATAAAAGCAAAATTCCAAGAGGTTCAACTCAAAAGTCAACCTCACTTTGTTTAGTTTAATGAGTCCATATTTACCTATCAGGGCAATTCCTTTCATTTAAATTGTGGTGTTTCCCAATCATTTTTAATGTTACTATGTAAATTGCTAAGATTAGATCTAGAAATTGCACTACTAGGTATTTACCCAAGGGAACAAAAATACATATTCAAAGAGGTACATGCATCCCGATGTTTATAGCAGCATTACCAACAATAGCCAAACTATGGAAAGAGCCCATATGTCCATCAAATGATGAATAGATAAAGAAGATGTGGTATTATGTATACAATAGAATATTACTCAGCCATCAAAAAGAATGAAATCTTCCCATTTACGATGATGTGGATGGAGCTAGAATTTTTTATGCTAAGTGAAATAAGTGAGTCAGAGAAAGACAAATACCATATGATTTCACTCATATGTGGAATTTAAGAAACAAAAAAGATGAACATATGGGAAGGGAAAAAAGGAGAGAGGGAAGCAAACCAGAAGAGACAATTATAGAGAACAAACTGAGGGCTGATGAAGGGAGGTTCGTGGTGGATGGACTAAATGGGTGATAGGTATTAAGGAGGACACTTGTTATGAAGAGCACTTGGTGTTATATGGAACTGATGAATCACTCAATTCTACTTCTAAAACCAATATTACACTTCATGTTAACTAGAATTTAAATACAAATTTGAAAAAAAAGAAAAATAAGTGAAATACTGGTTCACAGTCTTTTGTGTTTAGTGAAATAATTATGAAAATATTGCCACATCTTTCTACTATGGTAAATATAAATTTCATGATAAGTAATTCTACAAAAATCTATTAATATTTGGATTTCAGAGATTTTTCAGAAATATACAGAGGAACTATGGGCATAATTTTATTGTAGAAAAAAACTAGCATATAGCACCACTCCCAATTCAAAATCTCTGCTTTTCTATTTCAGCATATATTATGAAGTCATTTGCTTGCTTGCTGCAGGAAGTAAGAGACACTCAATTATTGGTAGTGATTTCCTTAGCTGAAAAATCTAAAATAAATTATTAAAACATTTGGCAGAATTCGTAAATGAGTTTGTGTATTACTGATTTATTTTGTATTAACACCTTAAAGACACATACACAATTGCTATTCAAAATATGGTTAATTATAATTATACTTCACAGATGTTTAGGAAAAAATAAAAACTGTAGTAATTTGGGGTTGAGTTGCCATGCAGAAATTCTAATCCTTTGACTCTTTACCTTTCTTGCAAAAATAATTATCTAGTTTAGTATTTAGATGTGCAAATGCTTAGGCAATACTAAATCTTGCTTAAATACTAACCAAATAGGATAGACAGACATTGAAATTTGACTTTAAATATGCATAAAATGTTACAAATCAAAACACCATTTAATTAATTTCAATTGAATGACCATAGCAGTACTTCTCACACAGCAATGTGCATATTAATCAACTGGATCTTATTAAATTATAGATTCTGTTTCAGTCTGAGGTGGGGCCTGGGATTCTGCATTTCTAACAAATTCTCAAGTATGCGACTAATCCTGACACTTTGACAATGGGCTAGAAGATAATATTAAGTGTTGTGAAAACAAATGTTGGCAATTATATAAGCATCTGGACAAAAAATAAGACAATCGTACATATACTCACTGGATTTCCCATCATATATAACACAGATGTGGGTTTGTTTCCAAGTTGATTGGATGTTTTGGTTTCGTGCCTTTCCTCTAGGAAAATAATGAGATGCAATCTCAAAACCAAGATGAATGAGTCAAGCTTTACCAAGAGGACACACAGGTATAGAAAACCGTGGGAGTTTTGGAACTCAAGGGATCTGAGTTAGAATTCTGTGTTCTAGTTCCTAGCCAATGGCCTTGGGCAAGCCACATATGTTTTCTTATTTTTTAAAATTATTTTAATGTTTATTTATCTATTTATTTTGAGAGAGAAAGAACATGAGCAGGGGAGGGGCAGAGAGAGGAGAGAGAGAATCCTAAGCAAGCTCTACACTGCCAGCACAGCACCCGAGGTGGGGTTTGATCTCATGAACCATGAGATCATTACCTGAGCTACTTTCAAGATTTGGATGCTCAACCAACTGAGCTACCCAAGCACCCCAAGCCACATATGTTTTATGAATAGCTGATTTTTATCCTTAAAGAAGAGATAATAATAGCAGCTGAGTGTGTCAAATTTCCAGACACAGATCTAAGTTTTTTTTAAATGTTTTACCTCATTTCATCTTTACAACTATATGAGATAGGTACTATTATAATCTTCGTTTCATAGAATAGGAAATTAAAGGACTGAGAAGTGAAGTAAAAGGCTCAAAATCCAAATGCTAGTATGTAGTATATAAGTGGCCTAGTATGTAGTATATAAGTGGCATTCAGAGTCCAGCAGTTTAACTCCACAGCCCACTCTTTATCACTAGGCCATGTTGCCTTTGTACAGCTGCTGCCAGCATCAAAGCTAATTAAGAAATAGGAGCAATGAGGTGCAGCAGATAGACATCAAAATATCCCCCTCAGGAGCTAAGATGATGGCATAGTATGAGGACTCTAGGCTTGCATCCTTCCTTCAACACAGCTATATAACTATCAAATTGTTCTGAAGAACCAAGAAATCAACCCCAGGACTGATAGAACAAACTTAACAACTAGAGAGAGAGAAGAGGCCACACTGAGGAAGGTAAGAAGTGCAGAGATGTGGTTTTGGTGAGAAACAGATTGTAGGTGCTGCTGAGGGGAGGGAGCCCTGGTCATGGAGAAAGGTGAGAGAGAGTGGAATACACAGAGAATGCATAAAGACAACACTTTCCCAAAGCCATTAGTTGGGGGAAATGAAAGGGACTGATTTTAGTGAGTTTTTGTAACAAGTGGAGCTCATAGGCTGAGGTTTTAGAGGTCCCTGGGCTTGGCTGGGATACAGACCTAGGTACACTACCTTACTTCTGGAGAAGAGGTAGACAAGCAACCACAGGGCAGACTGCACAATCTGAGGATCTCCAAAGGCAGACAGGGAGAGATTGCTCTTACTTTTTGGAGGACATGTGTGAGAGGCAGCATTGCCTTTTTGGGGAAAAAAGAACCAACGGGGTGCCATTTCTCTCCTCCACCCCTCAGCATAGGTGCAGAGACACCTGCTGAGGGTGGTTAGTCTGGACACTGGCTAACCTGCTTTCCTCAAAATCCCACAACTTTGCTCTCTGGTACAACTCTCCTTCTGGGTCAAGCATGCATCAGTCCCAGCTCAGTAAGACCCTTTCCCGGAGGATTGTGCAGGTTCTTGCCACATGAGTTCCCTAAAATTTGGAATATTAAAAGTCAGCTGGGGTAGGCTGCAGGGTGTGCACTGCATTGCTCCAAGCAGGCAAGTGACCCACAGGCAGACAGTGTAAAAACAGCAATCTGAAAAACATCTGGGATTAAAAGAGGAAATTATTCGCTCCCCTGAAAGCACTTGCCTGAGAACAGCAAGCATGGATTCCCTTATCTGGGACAAAGGAGCGGGCTAGTACCATTTCCCTCCCCCACCTCTCAGCATAAACCAAATTCAGTAAACAGCAGAGTACCAACATTGGCTGCCTAAACTGCTTACACCTAGTCTCATGTCCCTGTGCTCTGTTGATTCTGCTATTCTTGGGCAAGTGTGCCTAAGGACCAGTACAGCAACTCCTTCACCAGAAGATCACCACAAACCCATGAACATGCCATGTCTACCAACCATAGTTCTGCGAAACTTCAATTCTAGTGAAAATAGCATCAATTCTCCTTTAACAAACCAACCAGACCAGATCTGGTTGAAATTCACCACACTCTGGCCAAGGTCCAAACACTGCCCACTGCAGACAAGGGGAACCTCTGCAAATGACTGACATAAGGGACAGAGCAGTCAGAACACAGCAGCAAAGTGCACACAGCATAAACTAGAGGCACGTCCTGAGGGCCAGGCCCTGGACATTATATGCCCTCTTCATAAAGCCACTACTCTCAGGAACAGGAAAAATAGCAGGCCTTTCTAACACAGAAAAGAAGATAAAGACTTAGACAAAATGCCAAGACAAAGGAGTTCATCCCAAAACAAAACAAGAAAAGTTCATGGCTAGGGATTCAATCAAAACAGATATAGGTAACATGCCTGATACAAAATTTAAAGATACACTCATACGGATACTAGCCGGGCTTGAGAAAAGCATGCAAGATATCAGTGAGTCCATTACTGCAGAGATAAAAGAGCTAAAAAACAATCAGACCAAAATGAAAAATGCAACAACTTGGATTCAAAATTGACTGATGTAATGACCACAAGGAAAGAAGAATCAGAGGAATTAATAAGTGATATAAAAGATGGAATTATGGAAAATAATGAAGCTGAACAAAAAAAGAGAAAGAAAAATTTGGGATCATGAGATTAGACATAGGGAACTCAATGACTCCATCAAATATAATAAAATTCATATTATAGGAGTCCCAGGAGAACAAGAGAGAGAAAAGGGAGTAGAAAGTTTATTTGAGGAAATTGTAGCTGAAAACATCCCTAATCTGGGGAAGGAAACAGACATTCAAATATAGGAGGCACAGAGAACTCCCATCACAATAAACAAAAGCAGGCCAACAAAAGACATATTACAGTTAAATTTTTAAAATACAGTAATAAAGAAAAAATCCTACAGGTAGCAAGACAAAAGAAGTCCCCAACTTACAAGGAAAGACCAATGAAAGTAGCAGCAGATTTCTCCAGAAAACTTGGCAATCCAGAAGAGAGTGGCATGATATGTTCAAAATGCTGAATGGGAAAATCTACAGCCAAGGGTACTTTATCAAGTAAAGGTATCATTCAGACTAGAAGGATAGATAGTTTATGAGACAAACAAAAACTGAAGGACTTTGTGACCCCTAAACCAGCTTTGCAAGAAATATTAAACAGACCCGTTGAGTGGGAAGGAAAGACCAAAAGTGACAAAGACAACAAAGGAACAGAGAAAGTATCCAGAAACAAGGACAAGTAATAAAATGGCACTATATACATATCTGTCAATAATTACTCTGAATGTAAAAGGACTAAACACTCCGTTCAAAAGACATAGGATGTCAGAATGGAATTAAAAACAAAACAAAACTAAACAAAAACAAACAACAACAAAAAAAAAACCAAGACTCATCTATATGCTGCTTACAAGAAACTCATTTGAGACCTAAAGACACCAGCAGATGGAAAAACATTTATCATGCAAATGGATGTCAAAAGAAATCCAGAGTAACAATACTTATTTCAGACAAACTAGATTTTAAACCAAAGATGTAACAAGAGAGGAAGAGGGGCACTCTATCATAATAAAGGGGACTATCCAACAAGAAGAGCTAACAATTGTAAATATTTATTACACCAACTTTAAAGCACCAAAATATATAAAACAATTAATAACAAACATAAAGGACTCATGATAAGAATACAATAATAGTAGGGGACTTTAACATCCCACTTACAACAATGGAAAGATCATCTAAGCACAAAATCAATAAGTAAATAATGGCTTTGAATGACACACTGGATCGGATGGACTTAACAGTTATATTCAAAACATTTCATCCTAAAGCACAGGAATACACATTCTTTTCAAGTGAACATGGGACATGGTCCAGAACAGATCACACAATAGGCCACAAATCAGGCCTCAACAAGTCAATAGATTGAGAGCATACCGTGCATATTTTTGGGCCATAACAGAATGAATCTTGAAGTGGACCACAAGAAAAAATTTGGAAAGACCAAACATACATTGAACTTAAGGAACATGCTACTGAAAATTGAATGGGTCAGCCATTAATTCAAGAAGAAATTTAAAAATACATGGAAAAAATGTTAATGAAACCACGGCAGTCCAAAACCTTTTGGATGCAGCAAAAGTAGTCATAAGAGGGAAATATATAGCAATACAGGTCCACCTCAAGAAGTAAGGAAAATCTCAAATACAAAACTAATGTTTCACCTATAGGAGCTAGAAAAAGAAAAACAAATGAAGCCTAAAGTCAGTAGAAGAAAGGAAATACTAAAGAATAGAAGACAAATAAATGGTATAGAAACAAACAAACAAATAACAACAAAAACAGACTTCTCAAAATCAAAAGAGAAATAAAGTCACAAATAAAAAGGAAGAAAAAACAACCAATACCACAGAAATAAAAACAATTAGAATATTATGAAAAATCATATCCCAATAAATTGGACAACATGGAAGAAATGGATCAATTCCTAGAAACATATACTACCAAAACTGAAACAAGAAGAAATTGAAAACTTGAACAGACCCATATCCAGCAAAAAATTGAATCAGTAATCAAAAATCTCCCAACAGGTGTCTCTGGGTGGCTCAGCTGGTTAAGCGTCTGACTCTTGGTTTCAGTTCAGGTCATAATCTCACAGTTTATGAGATAGAGCCCTGCGTTGTGTTCTGCACTGACAGTATGAAGCCTGCTTGGGATTCTTTCCCTCTCTCTCTGCCCCTCCCCTGCTCACACACACACTCTGTCTCTCAAAAATAAACACATAAACTTAAAAAAAAATCTCTCAACAAACAAAAGCCCAGGCTGGATGGCTTCCCAGGGAAACTCTACCAAACATGTAAAGGAGTGTTAATATCTATTATTTTCAAACTATTCCAAAAATTAGAAATGGAAGTGTTACTTCCAAACTCATTCTATGGGTCCAGCATTACCCTGAATCCAAAGTCTCCACTAAAAAATAGAGAACTACAGGCCAATATCCCTAATGAACATGGATGCAAAAATTCTCAACAAAATACTAGCAAGTTGAATCCAAAAGTACATTTAAGGAAGCATTCATCACAATCAAGTGGGATTTATTCCAGGGTTGCAAAGGTGGTTCAGTATTCACAAATCATTTAATGTGATATACCACATTAATAAAAGAAGAAAAGAAAAGATATACCACATATGATCCTCTCAATAAATGCAAAAAAAAAAAAAACATTTGACAAAATATAGCATCCATTCTTTATAAAAACCCTCAACAAAGCAGAGACTCAGAGAACATATTTCAACATCATGAAGGTGATACATGAAAAGTCCACAGCTAAAATTATCCTCAATGGGGTTAAATTGAGAGCTTTTCCTCTACGGTCAGGATAAAGATGGATGTCCACTGTCACCATTGTTATTTTACATAATACTGGAAGTCCAACCCTCACCAATCAGACAACAAAAAGAAATAAAAGGCATTGAGACTGGCAAAAAAGAAGTCAAACTTTCACTATTTGCAGATGACATGATACTCCACATAGAAAACCCTTTAAAAAACATCAAAAAAAAAAAAAAAACCTGCTAGGACTGATACACAAATTCAGCAAAGTTGCAGGATTCAAAAGCAACATACAGAAATCTGTCACATTTCTCTCCATCAATAATGAAGTAGCAGAAAGAGAAATCAAGAAATTGATGTCTTTTACAACTGCACAAAAACCCGTAAGATACCTAGGAATAAACTTAACCCAAAAGGAAAAATATCTGTACTCTGAAAAATATAGAACACTTATGAAAGAAATTGAAGATGACACACAAAAAATGGAAAATATTCCATGTTCATGGCTTGGAAGAACAAATATTGTCCTAGAATGTCTATACTACCCAGAGCAATCTACACATTTAAATAATCCCTATCTAAATACCACCAGCATTTCCCACAGAGCTAGGAAAAGCAATCCTAAAATTTGTGTGGAACCACAAAAGACCACTTATGTTGAAAAAGACGAATCTTGAAAAAGAAAAGAAAAGCTGGAGGCATCACAATTTCGGACTTCAAGTTATATTACAAAACTGTAGGGATCAAGACAGAATGGTACTGGCACAAAAACAGACACATAGATCAATGGAACAGAATAGAAAACCCTGAAATGAACCCACTACTATATGGTCAATTAATCTAAGACAACGCAGAAAAGAATATCCAATGGAAAAAGACAGGCTCTTCAACAAATATTGTTGGGGAAAACTGGATGTCAAAACGCAAAAAAATGAAACTGGATCACTTTCTTATGCCATATAAAAAATAAATTCAAATGTATGAAAGACCTAAATGTGAGACATTAAGCCATTAAAATCCTCGAGGAGAACACAGGCAGTAACCTTTTTGACCTTGACCATAACAACTTCTTACTAGGTATGTCTCCTGAGGCAAGGGGAGCAAAGCAAAAATAAACTTGGGACTTTATCAAGATAAAATGCCTCTGCACAGCAAAGGAAACAATAAAATTAAAAGGCAACCTTCAGAATGGGAGAAGATATTTTCAAAGGACATATCTGATAAAGGGATACTATCCAAAATATATAAAGAAATTATAAAACTCAACACCCAAAACCCAAATAATCCAGTTAAAGAAACGGCCAAAAGCATGAATAGACAATGTCAAAAGAAGACATACAGATGGCTAATGACACATAAAATGATGCTCAACATCACTCATTATCAGGGTGTGGGCGATGCAGGAGAGAAGCATCAAAGGAAGAGACTTCAAAAGGGAAGGGCTGGAGAAGGTGCAAGGCCGTAAGACATGTTTACACAGCTGAAGGCAGCTGCTGCTGGTAAGGAAGGCCTAGAGCCATTAACATTGTCCAGGGCCTGATCCTCCTTCACACCTGACCCTTCCTAGTGTTATAGAAACCAATTAACTCAAAATTCAACCTTGAAAAGCTAAACCATTAGATTGATTAACACACTTGCTTAGCTGACTTTATGCATGTAGTCTTTAGCAATTACCCTAATAAAAAGGAGCTTCATTCTGGAGGGGCCTCATTCCGACTGGAGTATGAGGAACTTCACTTAACTGCACTTTGCGGACTTATCTTTTGTGACTCTGACCATACTCCCTGCAACTCCCTGAGGTAAGATATAACCTCACACCAGTCAGAAGGTCAAATTAACAACATAGGAAACAACAGATATTGGTGAGGATATGGAGAAAGGAGAACACTCTTACACTATTGGTAGGAATGAAAACTGGTGCAGCAACTTTAGAAAATATTATGGAGGTGCCTCAGAAAGTAAGAAATAGAACTACTCTATGATCCAGCAATTGCACTACTAGGCATTTCCCAAAGATTACAAAAATACTGATTTAAAGGGATAAATGCCACCCAGTGTTTATAGCAGCATTATCAACAATAGCCAAATTATGTAAAGAGCCCAAATGTCCAGCGACATTTGGATATGGATAAAGATGTCCAGTGACTGATGGATGGATGAAGAGGTGATAAAGAGGTGAGATATATATACATACACACAATGGAATATTACTCAGCCATAAAATGAAAATATCAAATAAAATCTTATTTGCAATAACGTGTATGAATGCAATAACGTGGATAGAGTATTAGGCAAAGCAAAATAAGTCAGTCAGAGAAAGACAAATACTGTATCATTTCACTCATATGTGAAATTTAAGAAACAAAACAAATAACATAGGGAAAAGAGAGGCAAACCAAAAAACAAACTCAACTATAGAGACCGAACTGAGGGTTCCTTGAGAAGAGGTGTGCTGGAGGATGGGTTAAATGGGTGATGCGTTAAGGAGGGCAGTAGTATCTGTGAGCACAGGGTGTTGTATATAAGTTACCAATCACTAAATTCTACACCTGAAATTAATATTACACTATATATCAATCAATGGGAATTTAATTTTTTTTTCAACGTTTTTTATTTATTTTTGGGACAGAGAGAGACATAGCATGAACGGGGGAGGGGCAGAGAGAGAGAGGGAGACACAGAATCGGAAACAGGCTCCAGGCTCCGAGCCATCAGCCCAGAGCCTGACGCGGGGCCCGAACTCACGGACCGCGAGATCGTGACCTGGCTGAAGTCGGACGCTTAACCGACTGCGCCACCCAGGCGCCTCAATGGGAATTTAAATAAAAACCTGAAGAAGAAAGATCTCCTTTATACCTTATAAAATTGATATTGAAGACTATGGCCTCCATGAGAGGTAAAGTATGGTTCTTAGCACTGAACCCCTAATTAGGTAGACTCATGTGCTTAGGTAACAAGTAGCCATGGAACTTCTAGGCCTTGTACATAGGGGCTTGGCCTTACTGGAAAGCATATGCAGACAGAACCCAAACAGGATAGGTGAAGTAATCACTGAGCTACACACACACTCAGTTCCTTCTCCTAAACTCATTATTCAGAAAAGTGACTAATGGAGTTCCCTCCACATGGAAGAAAACAAAAGAGGTAGAGAATAAATATTCCCCCCCAACAGTAAGATTCTACCCCTTTCTGCTACCAATTAGTCAGCCATTTATTACAAACAATCAAGAGAGATAACTGATCCTGAGTAAGGTACAAAATGCTAGCAGGAAAATAAACCTATCTAATCTTACACACAATTAAATGATCTGCTTAGTTTTAAAATTCAGAAAGGATGATCTATTAGCAAAATCTTTTGCACTTTGGGACTATTAAAAGTGTCATTTGACATCATTAATTAACATTCCTACAATGTGTTTCTAAGCTTTTATAACTACTCTAAATTTGAGGGGAAATTTTCTGTTAAGAGAACTCATATATATATATATTTTTTTCCAATTAGAAAATAGTAAAAACAAATGAATTGGTAAATAAAGTCTCAGAACAATATGAAGACACTGAGAATACGTAAGCTAACAAGTTTATTTACCTATTGGTTGTCATACAATGGACCTTATCATTGTTCAGGGCTGCTTCACTGAACACTAACCTGTCAACATTGCTTTGGGTGTTTTTATTTCCTTATTCCTACTATATTTATTCTTTGAGCTTATCTAGTTCTCTGGTCCCTTCATCTTTTCCTTTTTCCTCAAATCATCAGCCCCTTTCTAATATCACTTTCCTCCCTATTCAACTCTAACCCTAGGATCCATCTCTTCAACTACTCTCATGTTAGCATCCTCTACTACCTTGTTTCTACATATTTGCACTGATATTGACCTTCAAATTCCAAAACCTGGATAAATTCGACATATTAACTCACTGAATCCTACGTTAGGTCACTGAGATTGGCCATCTTCCCATAAATATGATTATTTGTACGATTACAAATACATAGATTCCAAGCACAGCTGAGCTCTCAGCAAAGCAGGTTAATCTGTTCAAGTGTCCCTGGGAAGATCCTTCTTCCATTTCCCACATAATCTATTCTTCACAATTTCCTACTCATCTCAGAGAAGAATGGAAATGATCACAATTCTCTATTCATCTCAGAAAATAGATGTCTTCAGGAAAAACTACTGCAATTTCATGTTTCCAACCTGCAAACTTATCTGTACCTATGTATAACCTTATTTCTATTGGTTCAGTCTTTTTCTTTCTAAGATGAATGTTTCTGCCAATGCTCTGAGATATATTATTTCTTGTCTCCTCTGAAATATTGCTTTAACTACTTTTTTCCTTTACTGTATCTTCAACCTATCCTCTATTTTCTGTCTGGTTTACTTTGGCCTACAAATATTTTAAAGTCTCTGTACACCAAAAATATTAAGTCCTTGAACCTTCTGTGCCCTCTTCTAGTTACTAGTCCCTCTCCATTTTCCTTAACTATTAACCTTAAAAGAGTTTTCTATACTCACTGTTAATATTCCCCTCACCTTTCATTTGGTCTACATTTCCATATATTCTAGCTTTTCTCCCACTACTACATCAAACCTGTACCATTCATCTTCAATATATCAGTCAGGGACCCAGCAGAAAATAGATGGCATCCTAAAATTTGATAATTTAATGATAATTCAGTAAAGGGATTATTTATAAATATATGGGCTTAGGTGTAGGGAAACAACTGTAGAATCTTAGGGTTAGTAATAGTGTGGTCACTTTACCACCCTTCTACCTGAAGAGGCAAGAGAAGGAAGCAGTTCTTAAAATCCTGGAAGTGGAGAAAACTGTTTGCAGATAGACACTGGGCAGAGGCAGTGACTTTCCATCATTTTTCTGTCATGAAAATATCTAGTATATGCTGACACATGGAGGGAGGGAGTAAGATGAATAAATATCCAAATCTAATTTTTCTCTTTCCCTGAGATCTCCTTCAAAGGCTCCCCAGCATTTGAACCTAAATCAAAGTCCACTGATGAGGTTTATACACATCAGACACCCAGGCACAGATCAGAGTGCAATGGAGAAAGGTAAATGATGGATCTGGAGAGGCCTACAAAAGATAATTAGCACATCCATGTTCCCAGATCCAATGACCACCTTGTAATTCTTAACTTTTTAAATATCTGCAACATTTGACCCTGTGGTTTTATCTGATCATTTTAAAACTCTCCCCTCCAATGATTTACGAATTTTTGCCCCTTAATATATATCTGACCTCCCTGATGGCTCTTTGAATTTTTTGTCACCTTTTCTTTCTTTCCCTTCCTACCTCCTACCTATGGTATATCCCAGGATTTTGCCCTCAGCCTACTTGTCTCAAAATGTGGTCCTTAGTTTGATCCCAGTCACATATAATATTTCAACCTGTGTGCTGAAAAATCCCAAATCCATTTCTCTTGGACATAATTTTTCCTGGAGCAACAACCTGTTTTTAATTCTTAATAGTCTAATTTCAACTTTTCCATTTTCAACAATTTTCAGTTCTTTATTGGACATTGTTTTCCAGATGTCCCACAAATAACTCCATTTCAACAGGTCCAAAATATAACCTTTATTTTTACTGAAGTAAAACTATTCCTTTACAAACCAGCTCTTCTTCCTGTGTTCCCTATTTCAGTCAATGGAAACAATTATTCCACTATCTGTCAAAGCCAGAAACCGGGTGATACTTTGTCAGTTCCATCTCCTTTACCCCACATGCCTGAGCAATTCTTAGGTCATTTTGACACTACCAATATAAAATTTCATATCTATTTTCTCTTCTCTATCATACTGCTACTCTCTTACATTAAGTCCTTATTTCTCCCCTGGACTATTGTTGTAGTCTTCTGATTTTCTTGACTTCAAATGTCAGTCTCTATTTACTGTGCTGCAGAATTATCCCTTAAAAAGGCAAATATATTCATGAAATTGTCCTTTGGGAGCAAAATGGACAAGGTCTTTTCTGATTTGGCCATTGCCTATCAATATAACCTAATCACCATTCTCTATGCAGATGTTCAATGAATATTTGTGTAATAAATATATAATTAATGACATTCAGCTGCTTATAATAATTGCTACCATATGTAGAGGAATTACTAAGTGTTAGGCACTGTGAAAAATGCTAGATGTGAGGCTTATTTCACTTAAACCTTATGACAATTCTGTGATACACATATAGTTTTCCCTGTTTTACAAATGAGGAAATGCAGCTCAATAAAGTTATATACCTAAAGTAATAAAGCTGGGAATTGACAAAGGCTGCAGTGTAAT
Source organism: Panthera uncia (assembly GCF_023721935.1). NCBI lineage: Eukaryota > Metazoa > Chordata > Mammalia > Carnivora > Felidae > Panthera > Panthera uncia. The sequence goes on along the minus strand of NC_064817.1, from coordinate 71,777,104 downwards.
CCAAGCTGTCTGAGCCCAAAGCTTATGTATCTGGCAGTATACACATGGCTTTATAGATCCAGAGCTTTGGAGTCAGATTGCCTAAATTTTGTTCTGTGTTTGGAAACTTTCTAATAGTTATGATGATTAAAAGAAACTATGTTGAACCCTTATAAAAGTGCCTGTCACTTGGTAAGTATGCCAAAAATGTTAGCTACTGTTATTAGACTGTAGGCTTTAAGGATTTCTGGGACCTGAAAGAGTTAATTGATTTCTAAAGCATCTACATTGATTGCTTTTCTCCCCTTATTTTTCCATTGTTTTTCTGTAGGAAACTCGATCAAGAATGGTGCTGATCCTTATTCTGCATACAAGGCAGGTTTTGCCTGAAAAGGGACTGCATGTAGTCTCGTTAGGAATTCAAGACCACATTCACCTGCAGCCTCACAGTGAGAACTTATCTTTTTGAGCAATCAATTTGAAGACAACTTGAAAGCCTCAAGTCCAGGTGTAGTTACTCATTTTGTAGGTATGGGGAAGGGGGATTGCAGTTTTTGTTAGTCTATTTGTTTGTCTTTGAAGGAAAGGTAAAGGAAGTGCCAAACTGTCTTTATGAATATTTGAAGAAAAGTATAATATATCAATATTAAATCAATTTGTGGAGAGTATTGGACACACACACACATTCACACACACACACACACACACACACACACACACACACCTCCTTTCTTTTTCCTAGCCCACTCTCTGTCTTTATAGCATGAATTAATCATCTACCATCATGACTACCTACACAATAAAGAAACAGCAGTAGCCTGTGTCCTTCTGTCACTGCCAAGAGCTCTGGATCTCCTGCTGCCTAATGAGAGGGCAGCACAGTTGAATAACCATAACATTTGCTTTTTACCAAGTGCATATTTGTTTTCAATGCCTTGTCCCAGAGTCTCCTGAAAAATGGTGCGCTTCAGTTTTTACTAATGAAATAAATTAACCATGCATACTCCTCTTTCTTTTTCTTTTTTTCTTTTTTTCTTTTTTTCTTTTTTTTTTTTTTTTGTTTTGGCTTAAGAATTAAACCAAACAGTTACCTAACAGTTTTCACTAAAATCCACTTCTGGCCAAAACTCATTTTTTAGATATCATTATTCCCTTTTATCCCTCTCTCCTGTAAGCTCAAATAAAACAGTTAATTAAAAAAACATTTCTTGCTCCCTTCCACTATGCCAGACACTACACTTGTCACTGAGTATTCAGGGGATTGGATCTACTTCCTGCCATGAAGGAGCTTACACTTTAGAAAAAACAGTTGCTGTCTCTTAGGTAGCTTAATACCCAAGGGATCAGTGAAATCAGTCATCTTGAAGTCACTTAGAGATAGGTGCACCCAGAAGAATACATTATCATATTGATTTATTTTTAATTGCTTAGGAGATAATCACCAACCCAATGCATTAACAACATAAAGTTTTTATAAGTTGAATCAGTATCATTATAATAAGATAAGCCATAAATAGTCAAAGTTTTTGTATGACTAGAATTTTAAACAATTCTTATTCCATATCAGTGTAATGGTTACTTTCACTTATCTCAAAGAATAGACTGAAATACAATGATGTGCTAATACATACTGTGGTGTTCACCAGAAAGTTTTGACCCAATTCAGTGTTTCATCATTAAAAAGTCCATCATTCTCCTATGATGAGAATGTGTTCCTTTTCATATATATTTGTATGTTGGTTCAGATTGATTCTCAGGTGGATGAATGAGATGGAGGTTGGATAGAGTTGCATGGGTACTCTCCTCTTGTCCAATTCCCCATGTTATCCAAGCAGATGTTTTTGTTTAAAGATAGCTAGTTGGTATCTTTATCATGATACCATCTTTGGTCCATCTTTGGACCATGAACCAAAGCAAAAGTCACTAGGTTAACAGGAAAATAAATTGAACAGCTTCTACAACTGGATCTGAATAAAAATATAAATTATGTCACAGTGACCTTTGACACAGCTTATCTTATCTTTTTATTTTTTTGAAAGAATGATCAGAAAACTTTATTTTATACATCTGATTAGCCATTCTGCCTAATTTTCAATAGACTATTATACCTTATATTTTAAAGTTTTTTTTAAACAGCTTGCACACCAGATTCTATTTAATGTTTATTTTTGAGAGAGAGAGAGAGAGAGAGACAGAGACAGAGAGACAGAGAGAGCATGAGTTGGGTAGGGTCAGAGAGAGGGAGACACAGAATCCAAAGCAGGCTCCAGACTCTGAGCTGTCAGCACAGAGCCTGATGTGGGGCTCTAACCAATGCACAGTGACATCATGACCTGAGCTGAAGTCAGATGCTTAAGCGACTGAGCCACCCAGACATCCAAGTTTTAAAGTTTTTATTTAAATTCCATTTAGTTAACATACAGTATAATATTAGTTTCAGGTGTACAATATAGGGATTCAGCATTTCCGTACATCACCTGGTGTTCATCACAAGTGCACTCTTTAATCTCTATCACCTATTTCACCCACCTCCCACCTGTCGTAGACTCAAAGTCTAAAGTTCTCTTTTGACCAGCAAAAGAGCAGACACAGGATTAAAGCGAGAGATGGCTAATGTCTGCGGAAAGACAAGAGCCCCAAATAAGGGTCTTTGCCCCGTATTTATTCATATCAGAAGGCTTACAAACGTGATGGGCATGTACAAAGAGACAAAGAAACTGGGAACATTAACTTGGGGGCATGAGGGAAGTGGGGGGTTTTGAAGATATACAGTGTTTGGGGTTTGGGTCAAGATAAAACAAATTCCAGGCACCAGGCAGTCAGGAGGAAGGTTTCCAGCAGACAGAAGGCAGCACCTCTGTTTATCTTAGTTAGCCTAGGGGATGAGACAGATAGGGGAAATAACCTCAGGGTTAATAAGGCAACTTTTCTTTTGTTAACTGTCTCTGCTCTGGGCTGCTTTGCCTGCTGCAGCAGAGCAGTCCATAGTCCAATTCACCAATTTACCTAACCTGGCCCTATTCTCCTCTGAAAGCAGCTTTTCTGCTATAGTACTAAATTGGGAGTGCTTCCACCCTGAATATCTAATCTTGTTTATTTCATATACCTATGTATTGGGCACCTTTGAGCCATTCCTATTTTAGGACTTTGCCTCTCCCTCTCTATTCTGGGGGCTCTGTACCCCCTCTCTATTTTGGGGTGCAGTTGTACCTCCCTATTCTGGCACCTTTGAGCATCCCTATTCTCAGGGTGCCTTTGCACCCCCTATTCTTGGGGTGTCAATCTGATTTATCCAAACTCGGGTGTGAGCATTTTATGACTTTGTATTTCTTTATGCCTTGTTAACCCATTGGTGTAAACCCAGGGGATTCCTAAGCTTATCCCCCACACTCACCCACCTCTTATCTTTTAAAATATTTGTCAGATTTTTTATTTCTTTTATATCTTAGATATCAAGTGCCTTCCTGCTACACTTATTGCTCTTCTATTCCAGAAAAAGGAAGCATCGTATATACTAATGAATACCAATAAAGAAGTTTTATATATCAATAATTAGATTTCAAAAGAAGAATTTTCAGAAGATACAATATTTAACCAGGTGTTTCTCATACCACATCATGCAGCTGGCCATTTTTCATTAGGTTAGTCCTTATAACATATTAGATCTGGGTTCTGACCAACAGTTGTTCAGGAAGAAAGTCTCTGGGCTGCTGGACTACAAAGCACTTATTGGTCCCTAGTGAGTCAGGCCCAACTAGGATACAAATGAGTTGGTGGATATAAGTCTCCATTCCTCATAGAAGCACACCATATATCTGATGGTCATGCAGAATGAGGATCTGACCACATCAGATGCACACCAAAACACAGACTCTGCCTTCTATCCCATTATATTTGGGAAAAACCATATCGAAACTTTAAGATGTATTGCCAAATAAGTCCCTGGCATTCAAACTTTCAAGTTTTTTTTATTGAAATGTATAGTAAGAAATATATTTTATATCTTGAATCATTAAATACACACATACTCACACAAAAACTTAAAGTTCCACAAAGGAATACTTATCATTATTGCTTAAGATATACTCATATCTCATTTTTAATTTTTACTTAAAAATAAAAAAGAATTGTCATGACCTACTAAATTGATTTACAATCTACTAATACCCCCAACCCACATTATTAAGAAACACTGATATTACTAATATAAGGTAATTCCATTCCACACAAGACCTACAAGTTTCCTTGTTCTCTTTCTTAGTGAGTCATGAACCACACAGTGGCCCTGCTCATTGATTACTAAATATCATGACTAAAAACTAGAGGTACCTCATTGACTACCTGACTTATTACTAGGGAATTAGAAGAACAAAAGTCTCTTAATTACAAGGCTAATTATCACAGACTTATTCCACCCTATGTTCTATAACATTATTAAGAACTATGATTCTTTTTTTTTTTTTTTTGGAAATCATCCTAGATAGTAAGAAAATACACGCTGAAAAGCTGTTTTTTTTAGTTTTTGAGGTAAAAATTTTTGTAAAATAAAATTTTCCCTTTTAAGCATACACTTCAATGAGTTTTGATAAATGTATACAGTCAACAATGTAATTAGCATCATACACAATATATAGACTATTTTCATCATCCCAGAAAGTTTCCTTGTGCTCCATTCTAATAAATTCACTCTATGAACACCCAGGCTCTGGAAACTGCTGCTCTGATTTTTGTCCCTACAGTTTTGCCTTTTCTAGAATCACATATAAATGGAATCATATAGTATTCAGTCTTTTGTGTCTGGCTTTTATCACTTAGCATAATAGTTTTAAGATTCATTTATGTTATCACTTAGCATAATACTTTTAAGATCCATTTATGTTAAAACTACAATGAGATACCATCTTACACCTGTCAGAATGGCTAAAATTGATGACTCAGAAAGTAACAGATGTTGGTGAGGACGCAGAGAAAGGGGAGCCCTTTTGCACTGTTGGTGGGAATGCAAACCGGTGTAGCTACTCTGAAGAACAGTGTGGAGGTTCCTCAAAAAATTAAAAATAGAACTACCCTATGACTCAGCAATTGCACTACTAGGTATTTATCCAACGGATATAAAAATGATGATTCGAAGGGGCACATGCCCCCCAATGTTTATAGCATCACTAGCAACTATAGCCAAATTATAGAAAGACCCCAAATGTCCATTGGCTGATGAATGAATAAAGAAGGTGGTGTGTGTGTGTGTGTGTGTGTGTGCGCGAAATAAGTCAGTCAGAGAAAGATATCATAGGATTTTACTCATAGGTGGAATTTGAGAATCTCAACAGATGAACTTAGGGGAAGGGAAGGAAAATAAGATAAAACAGAGAGGGAGGCAAACCAAGGAAAATAAGATAAAACAGAGAGGGAGGCAAACCATAAGAGACTTTTAAATACAGAGAACAAACTGAGAGCTGCTGGAGGGGTCGTGGTGGGGAGGGGGGTTAAATGCGTATGGGCATTAAGGAGGGCACTTCTTGGGATGAGCACTGGGTGTCATATGCAACAGATGAATCACTGGATTCTACTCCTGAAGCCAAGACTACAATGTATGTTAACAAACTTGAATTTAAATTTAAAAAAAGAGAGATTCATTTATGTTATTGCATGTCACTGTTGACATTGTATGAACATAACTCAGTTTTTTATCCATTATCCATTTACTATTGATAGACAGTTGGGCTATGTAACAGTTCCACTATGTGACTATTATGAATAATGATGTTATGGACATTCACATAAGGTCTCAGTATGGATATGTGTTTCATTTTCTCTTCTATAATTACCTACGAGTACAATGGCTGGATCATACGATAAGTATATTTTTAACAATTTAAGAAGCTGCCAAACTGTTTATCACAGTGAATATGCAATCTTTAATTCCCACTAGCAATGAATTACTAATTACTCCACATCCTTGCCAAAACTTGGCGTTTTCTGTCTTTTTAATTTTAACCATTCTAGTTGTGCATGGTGATGTTTCATTGGGAGTTTTGACTAGTTTTTTATAATAGTATTTGAGAAAGAAAACTTAATTAACATATACACTACAATTGTCATATTTAAATAATTGAAGGCAGGATGCCTGGGTGACTCAGTCGGTTCAGTGTCCAACTTTGGCTCAGGTCATGATCTCGTGGTTTGTGAGTTGAAGCTCAGCGTACGGCTCTGTGCTGACAGCTCAGAGCCTGAAGCCTGCTTCAAACTCTGTCTCCCTCTCTTTCTGCCCCTCCCCCACTCACACTCTGTCTCTCTCTGTCTTTCAAAAATGAATAAACATTTTTAAAAAATGTAAATAATTGAAGGCACTCATTCCAGTACAAAAGCTAGCCAGATGACAGAGCTTATTGCTAAAACATCATTCCAAATCTCTCTCTTCTTATGATGCAATGGCTTTGAAGCCCAAAAAAATACATTGATTTTCAGTACATCTCCTTTTTGAACACTGCATTGTTAAATCTTAAATATTTTGCAGGTGTACAATTAAAGCCTGTGATCTGCCTTTTCAGAATGTGAGGTATGTTGTTGTTGTTTTTAATATTTGATAGGTTTAAGCATGTAATAGGGAATAGGTCACAAATCTTAGTCCCAATTAAAACAAAACCACACCAAAAAGAGCAAAATTAGAACCTAATAATTGTTTTGTGATGAAAATGCTATCTAAATTGAGAAGGTTTAGAATTGAAGTGGATTATAGAAAATGAGATTTGAATGGTATTTTATCTTAAATGCTATGACAAGGAACCAAATATTGAATGACTTTTAAAGCAGACTCCAGACTCTGAGCTATCAGCACAGAGTCTGATGTGGGGCTCGAACTCATGAACCATGAGATCATGACCGGAGCCAAAGTCTGACCCTCAACTGACTGAGCCATCCAGGCATCCCTTACTTGTTGATATTTGTGTATGTATACAACTTCATGTATTGCTGTCCATATTTTGTCTGTTACTGGCACATAATAAATATTTCTTTAGCAAAATCTTCTACTGAAAATTCCCCCCTGTCTGTAATTTCTTGATATAGCTACCCCCTGATCACTATTTTAACCTTATCTATGTTATTTGTCTCAGCAGAGACATTACTTGACCCAGCTCCCATTTTGAGTTAGGTGGCCCTCCTCTGTGATCCTATAGCTCTCTGTGCTTAGCTCATCACACCTACCAATACTGTTTACCTTGCACTTTAATGGTATATCTACTTGTCCATTTCCCCTACCAAACTAGAAATTCTTTGAAGACAGAGACCCAGTTATTTTTTTCACCATTGCACCAACTAAACCAGGTACAGTACTGAGTGCATAGTGGATACTGAATAAATATTTGCTTGGTGAATCAATAATTTCTACTCATTTATGGCTGGTGCATTTAACAGGAGTCTTCAATGTCTTGCAAAGATGTGTTGAATACTGAAATTTTAATCAGGCCATGTATTGAAATAGTCCTTGGATAAGGTATCAGTTACTTTCTTATCCAAGAGTAGTCCTGCCTTCACACCCTACCCCACTCCCTCTTATGTCTGCCTTAATTTTTTAAGTGTCCATGGAGAGTTTTAATAATGCACTTAACTCAGTCTCAGAAAGAGAGGAATTTGATCCAAGGTTTCTGTAAATTTGGTATCAGTCACCCTTAAATATTTCAGATATACCTTCTCTGACTAAGGTCTTTCTTTCCTCTATATTTATTTGTTCCCCAGGTCCTATTTTAAGATGCATTTGCCATCCATTTTGTGTCTCTAAGTCAGCTTTGTGTCTGTGTATAATGTTTCTGTGTATAACTTAGAGTTTGCGGTTTGACGTGGAAGAATGCAAAGAAAGCATGAATGTGAAATTTTTAGACTCCTTCTATATCCCCTTAGGTCTGTATATTTGGCACACAACAGAAGTCATTGTCTGATTATGTGAATTCTCCTTAAGAACTGCTTCTCTCATTTCGGCAAAATCTTCTTTCCTGCACGGTGTTCTTCTTGCCAAATAATTGTCAAACTGAATAGATTCTTAGAACTGAGATCATTTAGAACTGACACCTCCCAAGTCCTGAAATTCAGAGAGCTAAAAAGAAAATTTAGATCATTTTTACTTTAAAATCTGATAAACAATGTTACTTCCATTCATTTAAGAAGCTGATGTAATAAATGGCCAGAAAAAAATTATGATTCCAAGTCTCAGTCAATAGCAGCTAGCAAATGGTTCTAACAAGTACCCTTCAAAACTTGTTGCATTTAAAACAAACTTTTCTTTATGTTAATATAGCTATATAAGAAGAACTGATTTTTTCTTTCAAATGATTACATTTTGAAGCAATATTTGCTGTTGATATGAACATAGTTAAGAAACTGCTTGTTATGTGTGTCAACACTCCAAGTGGTTATGTCCTAGTGTATCAATCAGAAGAGTAAGGAAATAGTGGGTAAGAAACCAGAAGACTTATGAATTAACTAATAGGATATTTTATATTACTATGGCATAATTAGCAAAAGAATAAATATCTCAGCAACTGAGTGTTAGAATGTAGAGGAGGGTTAGTAATGAATACACCAGACTGAGAAGGTGCTTTGAGACGAAAAAATAAAGCAAGCCACTGCATATCATTTACACTGTATTTATTTATTTATTTATTTATTTATTTATTTATTTATTATTTTGTTATGTATTAATTATTTTTTCTTAAGTTAGCTAACATACAGTGTAGTCTTAGCTTCAGGACTAGATTCCAGTGATTCATCACTTACATACAACACCCAGTGCTCATCCCAACCAGTGCCCTCTTCAATGCCCATCACCCATTTTCCCCACGCCTCCAAACCCCATTCCCATCAACCTCAGTTTCTTCTCTGTATTTAAAAGTCTTTTATGATTTGTCTCCCTTTCTGTTTTTATCTTATTTTTCTTTCCCTTTCCCTATGTTCATCTGTTAAGTTTCTTAATTTCCACACATATGATATCTGTCTTTCTCTGACTGGCTTATTTCATTTAGCATAATACCCTCCAGTTCCATTCACATTGTTGCAAATGGCAAGATTTCATTCTTTTTCATCACCGAGTAGTATTCCATTATGTGCGTGTGTGAGTGTGTGTGTGTGTGTGTGTGTGTGTGTGTGTGCATCACATCTTTTTTTATCCACTCATCAGTAATGGACATTTGCGCTCTTTCCATAATTTGGCTATTGTTGATAGTGCTGCTATAAACATTGGGGAGGATGTGCCCCCTCGAATCATCATGTTTGTATCCTTTGGATAAATTTCTAGTAATGCAATTGCTGGGTGGTAGGATAGTTCTATTTTTAATTTTTTTGAGGAATCTCCATACTATTCTCCAGAGTGGCTGCACTAGTTTGCATTCCAACCAATAGTGCAAGAGGGTTCCCCTGTCTCCACATCCTAACCAACATCTGTTGTTTCCTGAGCTGTCATTTTAGCCACTCTGACCACTATGAGGTGGTATCTCAGTGTGGTTTTGATTTGTATTTACCTGATGATGAATGATGTTGAGCATCTTTTCATGTGTCTGTTTGCCATCTGGATGTCTTCTTTGGATAAGTGTCTATTCGTGTCTTCTGCCCATTTCTTCCTTGGATTATTTGCTTTTTGGTGTATTGAGTTTGGTAAGGTTTTTTTTTAATAGATTTTTGATACTAACCCTTTATCTTATATGTCATTGCAAATATCTTCTCCCATTCTGTCGGTTGCATTTTAGTTTTGTTGGGATTGTTTACTTTGTTGTACAGAAGCTTTTTATCTTCATGAGGTCCCAATAGTTCATTTTTGCTTTTATTTCCCTTGCTTCTAGAGATATGTCAGGTAAGAATTTGCTTCTGCCAAGGCCGAAGAGGTTGCTGCTTTGTTTATCCTGTTCGATTTTGATGGTTTCCTGTTTCAAATTGAGATTTTTCATCTATTTCGAATTTATTTTTTGTATGGTGTAAGAATGTGGCCCAGCTTCATTCTTCTGCGTGTTGCTCTCCAGTTTTCCCAGCACCATTTGCTAAAGAGACTGCTTTTTCCCCCACTTTGGGTACTCTTTCCTACTTTGTCAAAGATTAATTGGCCATATACTTGTGGGTCCATTTTTGGGTTTTCTATTCTATTCCATTAGTCTATGGGTCTGTTTCTGTGCCAATACCATACTGTCTTGATGATTATAGCTTTGTAATAAAGGCTAAATTTTGGGATTGTGATGCCTCCAGCTTTGGCTTTCTTTTTCAACATTACCCTGGATATTAAGGGTCTCTTGTGTTTCCATACAAATTTTATGATTGTTCTAGCTCTGTGAAGAATGCTGGTGGTATTTTGATTGGGATTGCATTGAACGTATAGATTGCTTTGGGTAGTATAGACATTTTAACACTATTTGTATTTCCAATCCATAAGCACAAAATGTTTTTCCATTTCTTTGCGTCTTCTTCAATTGCCTTCATAAGTTTTCAGTGTACAGATCTTTTACCTCTTTGGTTAGGTTTATTCTTAGATATTTTATGGTTTTTGACACAACTGTAAATGGGATTGATTCCCTAATATCTCTTTGAGTTGCTTCATTATTGGCATATAGAAATGCAACCGATTTCTGTGCATTGATTTTACATCCTGCAACTTTGCTGAATTCATGTATCAGTTCCAGCAGTTTTTTTTTTTTTTTTTTTTTTTTATGGAATCTTTCAGATTTTCCATGTAGAGTATCATGCCATCTGTAAAGAGTGAAGGTTTGACTTCTTCTTCACCAGTTTGGGTCCCTTTTATTTTGTTTTGTTGTCTGATTGCTGACAGTAGGAGTTCCAACACTACCATAAACAACAGTAGTGAGAGTGGACATCCCTGTTATGTTCCTGATCTCAGGGGCAAAGCTGTCAGTTTCTTTCCCATTGAGGATTATATTAGCTGTGGGAATTTCATATAGCTTTTATGATGTTATGGTATCTTTCAATACTGACTTTCTTTAGGGTTTTTATTAAGAAAGAATGCTGTATTTTGTCAAATGCTTTTTCTGCATCTATTGACAGGATCATATGGTTCTTACCCTTTCTTCTATTAATGTGATGTATGTATCATGTAGATTGATTTGTGAATATTGGACCATCCCTACAGCCCAGGAATGAATTTCATTTGATCATGTTGAATAAGTCTTTTAATATACTGTTGTATTTGATTTGCTAGTATCTTGCTGAGGAGTTTTCTGTCCATGTTCATCAGGGATATTGGTCTATAATTCTCCATTTTAGTGGGGTCTTTGGTTTGGGAATCAAGGGAATGCTGGCTTCATAGAAAGAATCTGGAAGTTTTCCTTCCACTTCTATTTTTTTTGGAAGATTTTGAGAAGAATAGGTATTAACTCTTCTTTAAATGTCTGATAGAATTCCCCTTGAAGACATATGGCCCAGGACTCTTATTTGTTGGGAGATTTTTCGATAACCAATTCCGTTTCTTCGCTGGTTATGGTCTGGTCAAATTTTCTAATTCTTCCTGTTTCAGTTTTGATAGTGTGTGAGTGTCTAGCAATTTGTACATTTCTTCCAGATTAGCCAGTTTTTTGGCATATAATTTTAATAATATTCTTTAATAATTATTTGTATTTCTGTGGTATTGGTTGTGATTTATCCACTTTCATTTGTGATTTTATCTACTTGGGTCCTCTCTCTTCTTTTTGAGGAGTGTGGCTATGGATTTATCAATATTTCCTTTATTCTTTCAAAAAATCAGCTCTTAGTTTCATTGATCTGCTCTACTGTATTTTTAGATTGTATATTGTTTATTTCTGGTCTAATGTTTATTATTTCTCTTCTTCTGCTGGCTTTGGGCTTTCTTTGCTGTTGTCTTTCAACTTTGTTGTAAGTTTTGTCATGAATGGATTTTGCACTTTGTTAAAAGCTTTTTATGCATCTATTGAAATGGTCATATTTTTTATACTTTCTCTTGTTAATGAGATGTATCACTTTGATTGATTTGCTAATATTGAACCACTTTTTCATCCCTGGAATATATCCCACTTGATTGGAGTGCATATAGCAGTCTATATTAGATTGAGAGTCACTTAAGTTTGAACCCATTCTAAAAGCAATACAGTTTTACTCCTCCTCCCATGTTTTATGTATATGATGTCAAACTACATATCTTTTTATTTTGTGAATCCCTTGACTGATCTTTCTAGATATAATTGATTTTACTGCTTTTGTGTTTTTATTTCTTTCTGGTTTTATGTGATTAATCTACAAGTTTTATTATATTGGTTGTACCTGTGAACTTTCTCTTTCCCTAATTGTTTTTACTCTTGATTATGGCCTTTTCTCTCCACCCAAGGAATTCCCTGTAACATTTCTTGTAAGGCTGATAATTGGTGATTAATCCTTAAACTTTTATTGGTCTGGGAAACTATCTCTCCTAGTCTGACTGATAGCCTTGTTTGATAGAGGATTCTTGGCTGCAGGTTTTTTTGCTTTAAACACTTTGAATATATCACACCACCCACTTTGTCCTGCAGTTTCTGATGAAAAATCAGCTGATAACTATGGGGTTTCCTTCGTGTAACATTTTATTTTGCCTTCTTGCTTTAAAATTTTTCTCTTTATCACTACTTTCTGCAATTCATTATGTGTTTTCCTGTGGACCTCCTTAGTTTGATTTTGTTGGGGACTTTCTGTGCCTCCTGGATCTGGATGTCTGTTTCCTGCTCCAGACTAAGGAAGTTTTTAGCTATTCTTTCTTTCTTTCTTTTTTTAAAAGTTTACTTATTTTAATTTTTAATGTTTATTTATTAGAGAGAGAGAAAGAGAGAATGAATGGGGGAGGAGCAGAGAGATAGGGAGACACAGAATCTAAAGCAGACTCGAGGCTCTCAGCTGTCAGCACAGAGCCTGATGCTGGGCTCGAACTCACAAACTGTGAGATCATTAAGTGAGCTGAAGTGGGATGCTCAACCAACTGGGCCACCCAGGGGCCCCAGCTATTATTTCTTCAAATAAATTTTCTGTTCACTTTTATCTCTCTTCTTCTGGGATCCCAAAATATGAATGTTATTATGCTTAAAGATGTCATTGAGTTCTCTTAACCTATTCCCAATTTTTACTATTTTTTTTTGTTTTCTTTTCACTGTTCTGCTTGGTTGCTTTTCATTACCCTGTCTTCTAGCTTGCTGATCCATTCTTCCGTTTCCTCTAGTCTACTATTTGTTCCCTCTGGTGTATTTTTAATTTCAGTTATTTAGTTCTCATCTTTGATGGTTTCTTTTTAATGTTTTCTATACCTTTTTTGAATGTCTGAGGTCCTCCACTCTTTTCTCAAGTACAGAAAGTATCTTTATGATCATTATTTAGAATTCTCTATCAGGAATATTGCTTATATCCATTTCATTTCATTTGCTATGATTTTGTCCTATTATTTTATTTGGGGCATATTGCTCTGTCTCCTCAGTTTGTTTAAATCTCTGTGTTTGTTTCTATATATTCAGAAAGCCAGCTATGTCTTTTGATCTTAAAGTAGTGGCCTTATGAAAAAGAGTTCCTATAGTGTCTTGTAGTAAAGTATCTCCTCTTCACCACAACCTTGCACTTCAGGACTATCTCCTATGTGTGTTGTGTGCACTTGATCGTTTTCACAGAGTCATCTTTGCCTTCAGTCCTGTTGACTAAAATGGTCCTCTTCGACTTTAATGGGTAGTATTTGGCCCCTGTGCTGTTAAAGGGCATGTCTGGGGCCTCCTTGTTCTTACAGTTGGGTCAGACCAGATACCTGTCCTCCGTCCATTTGCTGGAACTGCATTTGCACCAAACTGTAGGGCTTTCTCCCAATGTTGTTCCCTGAGGGGCTTTCTTTGGTGGTCAGGGCCTTAAGCCAAAGTAGATATCTGCCCCCAGTCTGTCTGCTGTATTCGCAGTGACCCAAAACTACAAGGATTTCTCCTTGTAATATCCCCTATCAGGTTTTTGTTGGTGGGCAAGACTGGCAGTCAGAGTAGATGTTTATCCCTGGCCCACTGCTTGGCTGTAGTGGAACTGTTATTTGTGGTTATTTTCCCCTTTCCACAGGGCAGGAATCCCTTTGGAGTGGTATTTGTCACTTGTTGGAGCTGCTTGCAGAATAAAATGTGTCAAGCACCACTTTCGTGGGACTCCTGCCAAGTGGGGCAAGTTGGATGGGGCAGTAAACAGGAGAAAACAGGGTTATGGTGTGTAGTGTTAGCAATGTATATGCCAGTCCCTACTGTGGCTGCTTGCAAGATAAGGCCTGGCTGGAGCTGCTCTGGAGAGAGTCCCAGGGAATGGGGCAGGTTGGATGGGGAAGTCCACAGGAGAACATGGGTGTGGGGGACACAGTGTTAGCAAGCTATGTTGAGAGTGTTCCTGGTGGTTCCCACAGGTGTCTGACTATCTAGTCTGAAGGGGGAATGGAATGGCGCCAACCACCTTTTTTGTTTTTGGAGAAGCCTCCTAAAGATTCCTGTCCCTCTCATGAATTTTCTCAGAGTAGTACATAAATCTTATTCCATATACCCCAGGAGCTGTTCAAATTGCTGCTTCTATGCTGTATCTTGGCAGGGTTGTTTTTCATGCTGTATTTTTAATGGCAGGGACTAAGTTTCTAGTCAACATCCAGCTCCTCCAGAGTCAAGCCCACTGACTTTTAAAGTTCCCAGCATTAAGCCCCACTTATTATAAGGTAAGGCCCTCTGGTTTTCAAAGTCAAATTTCATGAGAACTCATCTTACTAGTGCAGGTCCCCTATATCTCGGGTGCATGGTGTGGAGTATGTTCCTTTCCCTTCTTTGTATTTGTAGTGTCCCTCCCATTTGTGATTATCCTCACTGGTAGTTTGGTTCTAGACTGGGACTCTGCCCTTCCTCCCATTTTTAATGTGGCTTCTTTTCTACTAATAACTGTGGACGGTCTGTTCTGCCAGTGTTCAGTTCATTTTCTGGGTTAGTGACACTGATGTGGCTCTTTTCTAGGTGTATCTGTGGGATGATGTGATCTTATGATCCCCCTACTTGGCTATCTTCCAGGGTCCATTAATATCTTTATAGTTGTAGCCTGATTGGCTTTTCTACAGGCAAAGGCTTATACAAGTCTGTGGAAGTATCCACACAGGTCAGCACATGTTTGCTCCCTTTAGATACTGGCAATGGGCCTGTGTAATCTTTTAGCCAGCAAGAAACAGGCTATGTAGTCTGCCCAGTGTGTCCTGGAGTGTGGTACAGTGACTATTGCCTGAGGCAGCACTGTGGTCAGTTTTTGTCAGTGCTTGTAGATTGGAATATTTTAAAAGCCGATGTTGTCTTTTTACTATTTCCCGAGTCATTTTGGGACAGTGGTGTCTTGATTTACAGTGGATCAATTCTGCTGCATCAGTCAGTCTCAGCATTTCCTCCAGCAGAAGGGCTCATGCCTGGACTAGAACTTCTGCCTAATGATTTCCTGGTATTGTGGATGTGGAGTTGAGCAGACACATGCCAGAATTAGATGCCTGAATTGGGTTTAGGTCATACATCCCAATTCCCAATTATCTTCACATAGTTCCACTCTCCACAGGGGTCTATTTAATATAGATCAGGCTTCATTGTGCCACTGGAGCATGCATGTTGCTAACCCTTTCCACACTCCCCAGCTGTCAGTAGCCAAATTAATGGGCATGGGTTCATTCATCAACAAAATCCATACTGCTCTCAATTTTGCCTACTCAAACCAAAGTGCATAAGAATCCAGTTGTATAGGATAGGAATGCCAAATAGGTGGGTTTTCCTGGCAACTGCTGTCAGTGTACCATGTGCCTGCTGGAGGTAAGACTACCCCTTTCTTTGCTTGGGTGAGGGGAGGCATAATGCCGGCAACTTCTGGAAGTTGGGCTTTGTCAACATAAGTAACTTGCCTTAGTAATGAGTGTAGTTCATGAGATAGTAGGCTGATGTTGTAATTTCTCTTCTGCTGTGTAAGCATGCCATTTCTTTCTTTCTTTCTTTCTTTCTTTCTTTCTTTCTTTTTTTTGCATGCCATTTCTTTAAGGTGATTACCTGGGTACACTCTTTGGCTTGCTGAATATGTCCTTAATATACCCTCCTACCAGCAAAATGATTCATATCATCATGGGCATGTTGGCAGTCAGTCCTTCCATCTGTTGCAGTGCAAGATTATGCAGCTAATAGTTGTTTCCTGATTGGACTATACCTGGCTTCTGATCTCTTCCATAATTGAGACCAGAATCATAATGGGATTTGTTTCCTATTTTGAGATTGCCACAAGCCCCAGACAAACCCTTGTGGATATGAGCTTATATCTAATTAGCAAACTACATCTAGCATTAATATCCCCAGGGCCTGTACTTGTTTCACTACCATTTTTTTACCTTTAAGAAAGCCTCATGTTGGTTAGAGCCCAAATCCCATCAGTTTCCCTTTTGTAACCAAGGCATATAAGAGTCTTAATATCTGTGCTAGAAGGGAAATAAAAGGTCTCCCATAACCTAATAAACCAACAAAACCTGTAATTCCTTTACCATTTCAGGGATTATGGAATGCTTCTTTGTATTGGTAACTGCCTCCAGCATCACTTTTGTTTTACCTGACCAGATCATGCCCTGGAACTTTACTGATTGACTCAACACTTGGATCTTGTTGGTGTTTACCTCTCATCCTCCTGTCTTTAAGTAGGCCTGTAAAGACATGACTGTTTGAGACAGGAAAGATAAGTTATCACAAGTTAAAAGCACCATTTCCTCTGGCAGTACCATTTTCTCAAATCTCTGGCTACCATCCTGTGACAAATTCGGAGATTATGAAGATACCCTTAGGGCAATGCCTGTAAGGTCGATTTTTTCCTCTTCCATGGGAAGGCAAGTTGGTTTTGGGATTCAAGTCTTAATAGAATACTGAAAAAGGTGTTAGAAAACTGTAGTACATACTGATATGTCTTAGTGGATGTCCTGTTTTTTTTCTAACCAAAAGGCTATATTAGGTACCCCACGGGGCTGACTGCAAGATATTGTCTTTCATACCAGAGGAAAATAATTCTTTCTCTGTTCACATATAATTTCTTGTAGTTCTTCCACTGAGATCCAGCATAATGGAAGGGAGGGAACAGCCCCTTTGTTAGGCCGGATTATCTTTTTTTAACTTTTTCATTTTTATTTTTTTAATATAATTTATTTACAAATTGGTTTCCATACAACACCCAGTGCTCATCCCAACAAGTGCCCTCCTCAATGCCCATCACACACTTTCCCCTCTCCCCACCCCCTATCAGCCCTCAGTTTGTTCTCAGTATCCAAGAGTCTCTTAAAATAGCCAAATGATGGAAAGAGCCTAAATGTCCATCGACTGATGGATGGATAAAGAAGATGTGGTTGATATATACAAGGGAATACTACATAGCAATGAGAAAGAATGAAATCTGGCCATTTGTAGCAATGTGAATGGAACTGGAGGGTATTATGATAAGTGAAATAAGTCAGAGAAAGACAGATACCATATGTTTTCACTCATAGGTGGATCTTGAGAAACTTAACAGAAGACCATGGGGGAGAGTAAGGGGAAAAAAAGTTACAGAAAGACCAGGTTATCTTAATGCTATCTTAATGCTCCAGTCAGTCAAATTAGCTGAGCACCTGAAATTCTTGGCTAGGTCCAGTTATCTCAAGGCTAGCATTTATCCAGACAATCAAATTAGCTGAGGACCTGCATTTCTTGCTTATGCCTGTGGCACATAATATCAGCTGCAGGGTAGACTGAGTAGTGACTGAGGCCATTTCTAACATCTCAAACCCATTTAACATAATACCATCTCTCCCAGAATCCCATAGTTGCAACATCCAATCTGCCACCACCTCTCAGCCTCCCTTCTCAAAGTAGCTGGCTAGCTACACCAATTCAGTGGCAGAATATTCCCTCATAGTCATCTTCTAAATGGTGGGAACTTCCTCTTGGCCATCTCTTGACTCCAAGATGAACTTGGTCTTTGTTTGACTCAAAGGATATGCCTGAAAATCATTTTCCTCCTATATTATAATGTCTTCCTCATCAGAGGAGTCATCATTCTAGGGATCTTATGCCTCAGGGACACAACTCTCCTGAGATACAATAGTTTTCACTTCGATGTGAGTCAGTTCATACCCATAGATCCCTGCTTTGCCACATGCCACAATCTCTAAGTATTCCTCCCTGTTCTGTTCCAATTTTCTCTTTACTCATAATTCTCTTTCCATGGCATCTCAAAATGTTTAGATCAATGGCCAAGCTATTGCCACAATAGCTTGGTCACTTTCCCTTCTCCATTTCTCCCCACCTTTTTGGATAGGATATCCAACAACCCCTTGGGCATTTCTAGGGCATCCCCCTATTCATGCACTGCTCCAAAATGCTCAAAAGACATGGCCAAATTTCCCCGCACAGTGTGGCTAGCCAATTTGGGATTTCCCCGATGGACAATGGGCTTTCCTTCAGCATATCCCCTTTACCTTTGCTTGTTTCATTGTTGGTCTTCTGGCTGGTTCACCAATTATTAGAAGGCAGAGGAGAGTCAGTAATGTACCCTCCAGGGGCACCTGGGTGGCTCAGTCAGTTGAGCTTCAAACTTTGGCTCAGGTCATGATCTTGCAGTTCGTGGGTTTGAGCCCCATGTCAGGTTCTGTGCTGACGGCTCAGAGCCTGGAGTCTGCTCCAATGGGTTCAAGCCTCATGTCAGGCTCTATGCTGACAATTTGGAGCCTGGTGTCTGCTTCAGATTACATGTCTCCCTCTCTCTCTGCACATCCCCTGCTCATGCTCTGTCTCTCTCTCTCTTTCTCAAAAATAAATAAATGTTAAAAAATATATATAATGTACACCCCCCCCCAACAGAGAAGATACTTTAAGACTGAAAAATGAAGCAAGCTATTCAATACACAACTTTATTCAGGATAACTTGCTGACAGGATGGATCTGGAAGGAAGATATATGATTCAGGAGGTACAGAACCATTCTCTGACCCATTTTACATTGAGTCTGGGCCTTAACCTCAGCTTTTATGGAGTGGGAGACATGGTGGTGTGGTCACAGGGCAAATATCTAAAGCAGTGCAATCTGTGCACCAGGGAATGTCTAGTAGTTATATAAAGTGGGGCTTTCTATGTGCCAGTCATCTCTCCTAGTTATCTTAAGTTGGGTCTTCTGTGTGCCAGTCAACTCTACTAGTTATCTGAAATGGAGCTTTTTAGGGATTAGAACAAGACTTAGTGCATTCCACTCAAGGCATATATTAACCTCCATGAGGCCTGGGAAAATAGCCCTAAGTGAAGTCATTGCACAGGCATGAACAAGATGGAGGGCCAAAGATGGAGTCAGTGTTGTCAGCACTTGTGCAATGAGTATGGAAAACAAACCTAGAAAACAGTGGAGTCCAACAGAGTAAATAAATTGTGGTGTGTGTGTGTGTGTGTGTGTGTGTAGATTGTCAAGGACAAGAAAAGAAGAAAAGTTAAAGAAAAGCCCACAGGTTTATGCTAAGAAGAAATGGTCTAAAGAGCAGCACATCATGAGGGGAGATTTAAGGAACAGAGCTTGAGAGATCTTGGAAGATGGCAGTGTTGGAGGATGCTGGACTAACCTCGTCCTGCTGATCACTTAGATTCCACCCACATCTGCCTAAATAACCCATAAAACTGCCAGAAGACTAGCAGAGTGGACTCTCTGGATCCAAGCATAGACAAGAGCCAACAGAAGAGGCCAAAATTCCAAAGGGAACCAGTTCCCCTCAACGAACTTGCTTGCACCACACAAATGCCCAACACTGTGCTTCTATGGATCCATCCCTCCAATAGGCCTGCCTCCCTCTGGTGCTGCAGGGTCCTTCCCTCAGGGGACCACCTATGACAAAGGGAGCTAAGCCTGCCCTCCCACCCCTGTGCACCTTTGGGATCCACTCCAGCTAATACGGCCTTGGCCAGATCCCATCGAAGCAGCACCACAAGCCTGGCAGTGTGCAAGTAGCCCAGATAGGGAACACACCACTCCACAGTAAGTCCTGCTCCTGGGAGAGGGGAAGATAAGGTACAAAGCAGACTGACTGTGGCCCCAGCTGTGAGCTGGGGGCAGACATCTGGTCTGACTGCTGCCCCTCCCACCAACAAAAGTTACTCCGGACAGCACAGGGGAATTCCCTGCAGTTTGGAGCTACTGCAGTGACTACCCAAAATGACAAAATGGGGGAATTCTCCTCAAAAGAAACTCCAGGAAGTAGAGACAGCTAACGAATTGATCAAAACCAATTTAAGCAATATAATGGAACAAGAATTTAGAACAATAGTCATAAAATTAATGCTGGGCTTGAAAAAAAGCATAGAGGACAGCAAAGAATCTATTGCTACAGAGATCAAGGGACTAAGAAATAGTCATGAGGAGCTAAAAAAAATGCTGTAAATGAGGTGCAAAATAAAATGGAGGTGGCCATAGCATGGATTGAAGAGGCAGAGGAGAGAATAGGTGAATTAGAAGATAAAATTATGGAAAAAGAGGAAGCTGAGGAAAAGAGAGCTAAAAAAAAATACAGGAGTATGAGGGGAGAATTAAAGAACTAAGTGAGCAATCAAATGGAACAATATCCATATCATAGGAATTCCAGAAGAAGAGAGAGAGAAAGGGGCTGAAGGTGTACTTGAACAAATCATAGCTGAGAACTTCCATGATCTGGGGAAGGAAAAATGTATTGAAATCCAAGAGGCACAGAGAATTCCCTTTAGACATAACTTGAATCAATCTTCTGCACAACATATAGTGAAACTGGCAAAATACAAGGAAAAAGAGAAAATTCTGAAAGTAGCTAGGGATAAACAGGCTCAAAGGTAGACACATAAGAATAGTAGCAGACCTATCTACTGAAACTTGGCAGGCCAGAAAGGAATGGCAGGAAATCTTCAATGTGCAGAAAAAATATGCAGCCGAGAATCTTTTATCCAGCAAGTCTCTCATTCAGAATTGAAGGAGAGATAAAGGTCTTCCCAAACAAACAAAAACTGAAGGAATTCATCACCACTAAACCAGCCCTACAAGAGATCCTAAGGGGAACTCTGTGAGTGAAATGTTGCAAGGACCACAAAGTACCGGAGACATCACTACAAGCATGAAACCTACAGACATCACAATGACTCTAAATCCATATCTTTCAATAATAACACTGAATGTAAATGCACTAAATACTCCAGCCAAAAGACATAGGGTATCAGAATGGATAAAAAAACAAGACCCATCTATTTGCTGTCTACAAGAGACTCATTTTAGACCTGAGGACACCTTCAGATTGAAAGTGAGGGGATGGAGAACTATCTATCATGCTACTGGAACTCAAAAGAAAGCTGGAGTAGCCATACTTATCAGACAAACTAGACTTTAAAGTAAAGGCTGTAACAAGAGATGAAGAAGGGCATTATATAATAATTGCAGGGTCTGTCCATCAGGAAGAGCTAACAAGTATAAATGTCTATGTGCTAAATACAGGAGCCCCCAAATTTATAAAACAATTAATCACAAACATAAGCAACCTTATTGATAAGAATGTGGTCATTGCAGGGACTTTAATACTCCACTTATAACAATGGATAGATCATGTAGACACAGGATCAATAAAGAAACAATGGCCCTGAATGATACATTGGATCAGATGGACTGGACAGATATATTTAGAACTCTGAATCCCAACGCAACAGAATATACTTTCTTCTCGAATGCACATGGAACATTCTCCAATATAGATCACATACTGGATCACAAAACAGCCTTTCATAAGTATACAAGAATTGAGATCATACCATGCACATTTGCAAACCACAATGCTATGAAACTTGAAATCAACCATAGGAAAAAGTGTGGAAAACCTCCAAAAGCATGGAGGTTAAAGAACACCCTACTAAAGAAGGAATGGGTCAACCAGGAAATTATAGAAGAAATTTAAAAATACATGGAAACAAATGAAAATGAAAATATAACAATCCAAATGCTTTGGGATGCAGCAAAGGCAATCCTGAGAGGAAATTACATTGCAATCCAGGCCTATCTAAAGAAACAAGAAAAATCCCAAATACAAAATCTAACAGCACACCTAAAGGAAAGAGAAGCATAAGAACAAAGACACTCCAAACCCATAAGCAGAAGAGAAGTAATAAAGATCAGAGCAGAAATAAACAATATAGAATCTAAAAAAAAAAAAAAAAACAAAACTGTAGAGAAGATCAATGAAACCAAGAATTGGGTTTTTGAAAAAAATAAACAAAATTGATAAACCTCTAGCCAGGCTTCTCAAAAAGAAAAGGGAGATGACCCAAATAGATAAAATCATGAATGAAAATGTAATTATTACAACCAATCCCTCAGAAATACAAGCAATTCTCAGGGAATGCTATGAAAAATTATATGCCAACAAACTGGACAACCTGGAAGAAATGGACAAATTCCTAAACACCCACACACTCCCAAAACTCAAACAGGAAGAAATAGAAAGCTTAAACAGACCCACAACCAGCGAAGAAATTGAATCAGTTATCAAACATCTCCCAGCAAATAAGAGTCCAGGACCAGATGGCTTCCCAGGGGACTTCTACCAGACATTTAAAACAGAGATAATACGTATCCTTCTCAAGCTGTTCTAAATACATTTGGCTGAGAACAGAGCCAAATTAATTTCAATGTTGGTATACAACTGTTATTCATTCCACACTTTAATAAAACAGAATATTAAAATATGGAACCAAAGTGAGTTTCTAATGAATGATTAGGCCATCCATGGAAAAAAAAAAAGCTCTTTGAAGCAATTCCATTGGAGTCAAACTATCAGGTGATAGTCTGAATGATGGGAACTCTAACCTCATAGTCTGTGTGACTATAACTCAGTAGGATGCAGAAACCAAATGCAGAGACTCCAACTATCCAGGTTTTTCTCCTTGTGTGGAGAAAACCTGGCTTATACAAGGTCATATTTTGATTAGCTAGTCTTAGATAGTATTACTAAAAATATCTGGTGAAGATTTATTGAAAAATGAAGTCCATTTAAATATTTGATGACTTCCTATAACCATTTCAAGTGATACAAGTAGTTATTTTAAAGGTTGATAAGTTGGTTTCTATTTATATTTTTGTAAATTTCCATAGAGCTATAGCATTCTGATTTCTCAGTAAGACAGAATGAGTGACCATTTTGTAGTATATAAAGTAATTTTATAAACCACATTTCAGCTCAAATTCAAGAGAAAAATAAGAGATTTACTTCCCCCAGATGGGCAACAAGGTGCAAAAATAACTAGCAATTAGATCATTTATAATGGCAACATTACTAATAATGATAACCATTTAATTTTAGTAAACATCTTCTGGGAAAAGTTCTGAAAATACCATATAGTGTTCTTGATTATACCATTTAGAAAAGTAGCTTATTGGAGGAAATATTACCATAGAAAAGTAGCTTATTGGAGGGACTATTACCAATCCAGACTCTCCTCAAAACACTTCTATTCTTGCCAAGTTTATGAGCACAAAAACATACTAATATTGTATCATTGTTATCAACTTCCATTGCAAAAATTGATCCAATTTCCTCTTATGAATCCTTTGAACATTTTTACATCCAGGAAATATCCTTCAAATAATCTGCCACATCATCAGGATTTTTAAAGTAGTGCAAGGCATATTAATGGTGCCAAAAATATCTATGAAAGGTGGTGTTTCTCCTGGTTGGTTCTAGCCGAAACTTGGTAGGATGTACTAGATTTTCTTTTATCTTATCTTGGCATAAAAATTCTTTATACATGCTACAAAATGAATGTACCTTGAAAATACTATGTTCCAATAAAGAAACCAGCCACAAAAGACCATATATTGTATAGTACCATTTATATGAAAATTTCAGAACAGGGTGATCTATAGAGACAGAAAATATGTCAGTAGTTGCTTCTTTTGGTGGGGTAAGTTAGAGAGGCTGGGGGTAGTAGGGAGGACAGGATACGGAGTTTCTTTTTGAGGTGATTAAAATGTCCTAACATTTATTGTAGTTGTGATTGCATATATCAGTGTGTATAGTAAAGACATTGAATTGTATATTTTACAAAGGTGAAGTATATCTCAATAAAGTCTTCTAAAAAATGAGACAGTTGACCCTTGAACAGCATGGGTTTGAACTGAACAGGTATGCTTACACACAGATTTTCCTTGTTAAATACAGTACAGGGCTGGGTAAATGTATTTTCCTTATGATTTTCTTACTAACATCTTTTACTTTATTGTAAGAATACATATAAAATATGTTTTTTTTTAAAAATAATGTTTATTTGTGGGAGAGAGAGAGAGAGACAGAGTATAAGCGGGAGAGGGGCAGAAAGAGAGGGGTACACGGAATCTGAAGCAGGCTTCAGTCTCTGAGCTATCAGCACAGAGCCTGATGTGAGGCTCAAACTCACAAACCGTGAGATCATGACTTGAGCCGAAGTCAGTTGCTCAACTGATTGAGCCACCCAGGTGCCCCAACATAAAAATATATGTTAATTGACTATGTTATCAGTAAGGCTTCTGGTCAACAGTAGGCTATTAGTAGTTAAGTTTTGGGGGAGTCAAAAGTTGTACACAAATTTTTCACTGCACAGTGGTTGGCACCACTAAACCCCCAAGTGGTTCAAGGGTCAACTGTACATAGTGTTGCACTGCATTCACTCATATTCTCCTATCTCCCAGGACCTAACCAGCTAACTCAAGTAAAATAATGAGGAATCTGTGATATGCAATATACTGTGTACCATGATTGCAAAAGATAAAAGATGAAACAGCCTCTAACTTTAAGGAGAAGGGGGGTGATATATTAAAAATAACTATACTAATGATGATGGTGGTGGTGGTGGTGATGATGATGATGATGATAATGATGATAGGAGGAAAAAGGAGAAATAACATTTACTGAGAATTTACTATATGCCAGAAATTGTGTTAAATGCTTTAAATGTTATTATGTCTTATTCTCATAACAATCCTAGAGATATACACTATTAATTTTGAGTTTGTACCTAAGGAAATTGAGACACAAAGAAATGAACTAAGGGTCACGTATCAAGAAATGGAAGAGTGAGAATTTCAACCTAGTGCTTAGCCAAAGGCCCGTGTTTTTAACAACCAGAGTCTATAAGTATATAGATTATATACTTATATAATACAAGGTAGATTAAGGTAAGTGTTATGAAAGAAACAAGTAAAAGTGATTGAGCCATTTGAAGAAAGAACATATCCTGTTTGCAGCTCAGGAAAGATTAGGAAATTCAGTTCAGTTGAAAAATACATAGGTATTTTTGAATGATAATTTTTCTGAGTCATAAAGTAGCTACAAATCTACATCACAAATATTTTTTTGTAAAATAAATATGATCAAACAGAAAATGACTACAGAATTACAATTTGCAACTTTCAAAGGTGTAACTTTCTCCTCAGATAAAGTTATAATAAAGAAAAGAACTATTATTCCAAGATGCAAAACCAGAAACCCAAATTTTATTCACTCATCTTAAGTCCAAGCTAATGTCATCTTCAGCCTGAGATCTTTCAAATTCTTCTTTTTGTGCTTACAATTACATTCTTAATCTAGATTGTATTGATTTTTCTCCTCTCTCATCTACTTTCTTATTGATTTTCTAATTGTTTCTCTTCACATAGTCAAAGTTAGCTGAATGTTATGTCTAAAGCTCTTTTTTTAAGTTTTTATTTTAAATCCAGTTAGTTAACATACAGTGTTATATCAGTTTCAGGTGTACAATATAGTGATTTAACACTTCCATACACCACCCTGTGCTTATTGCAACAGGCGTACTCCTTAATTCCCATCACCTATTTAACCCTTCCCCCTCCCCCATCCCTCTCCCTTGTGGTAACCAACAGTTCGTCCTCTATAGTGAAGAGACTGTATTGGTTTGCCTCCTTCCCTTTTCCCTTTGCTCATTTGTTTTGTTTCTTAAATTCCACATATAAATGAAACCATATGGTATTCGTCTTTCTCTGACTTATTTCACTTAGAATAATACTCTCTAGCTCCATCCATGTTGTTGCAAATAACAAGATTTCATTCTTTTTTAGAAGTTTATTTATTTTGAGAGGGGGAGGAACAGATAGACGGAGAAGGAGAATTCCAAGCAGGATCCCCCCTGTCAACACAGAGCCTGAAGCAGGGCTTGATCTCAGGATCAGGGCTTGATCTCAGGATCAGGGCTTGATCTCAGGAACTGTGAGATAATGACCTGAGCCAAAATCAAGAGTCAGATGCTTAACTGACTGAGCCACCCAGGTGCCCCAAGATTCCATTCTTTTTTATGGTGCAGTAGTATTCCATTGTACATATATACCACATCTTTTTTATCCATCCATCAGTTGATGGATATTTGGGCTCTTTCCACAATTTGGCTATTGGTTATAATGCTGCTATAAACATCAGGGTGCATGTACCCCTTTGAATTAGTATTTTTGTATTCTTTGGGTAAATACCTAGTAGTGCAATTGCTGAATCATAGGGTGGTTCTACTTTTAACTTTGTTATGAGTCATATAAAGCGAGTCACTAATAATAACTTTAGTGCTTTTCACATAAGGGTAAATTATTTTGTTTTCAATCTGGAGGCTACCTATTGAATGTTCACCTAAATCTATTTAATCTATTGTCCTGTACATAGTTTCGTATCATTTTACCATATCATCTATACTTACATCTAAAAAATAGCATTCTTCTTCCTTATCAAGTCCTCATGAGTGCTTTTAAATTTTTCTTCTAAACGCTTTATTGGAAGATTATTTTGGCTATATTCAGAGGAATAATGAAATAGTTTTGTTTTTTAGACAGCATTGTTGATAACCATAAAATGTTATGCTAGACCATCCTCTTCCTCAGTCATTAAACACCAATGCAAATAAAATAACATTTCCTTCCATTATGACATAAATGATCACCTCTGAAACAAGTTGAAAAAAGATGTGATAGACGTAAGTTATTTATGTAAATAACAAAATAGACATTCTAGAATGCTACAATATTAGATTAGGTTAGGTGAAGTTGTGGTAATAAAAAAGACCCAAAATCTCAGTGGCTTAACACATAACAGTTTATTTCTTACTCTCAAAAGTTTCACTGCAAGTCCATCAGCTCTCCAAGGCAGGTCCCTTGTAAACAGTAACTTAGAGATACAGGTTGCATCCATCTTATAGATACACCATTTGGAGTACATTGCTTTCAGGTCACCATGGCAGGTAAAGAGAGGGCTGGAAGGTCACGCAGGACTTTTTACTGCTCCAGTATTGAAATGACACCTCATTTCTGTTTACAATCTCTGTAATCCTTCTGCTAGAAGTAGTCAAATGGCATTACCTAAGTACAAGGGGCTGGGAAGTAAATGAGAGCACACAGATATTTGGTAAGCTGTTAATGTCTTTACCATATTCTACAAATAATATAAGCTTCTTTCATATGTTAATGAAAAACAAATTTGAAAAATTCTATATGGATATAAGATATCCCTTAAATATAATATTTTTATCAGCATATATAGTGTTTTTTTTTTTTAGAAAACAACTAAAGTTATGAAGCTTTAAGGTGATCTATCATGATATTAAATATATAATGTTCCAAGAAACTTACTGAAAGAACTGCAAAAATTTGGGGAGCCAATATTTATTTACTTGATATTTTCTATCTTTATAATAACTTTACCTGTGATTCAAGGAGGTTGATATGAAATCAGCTACTAAAAAGTAGCTATTGATTCCCTCATCATGCCAAAAGATTTTGTAAATATGATGTTACAATTAGCACATCCTCTGTAACAGGTGGGTTTTTTTGAGACATCAATTCATATTACTCTGATATATCAATATGTAAAATAAAAATAATTCTCAACTCATTTCAGCATTAGTGGTAAACATTAATCAGCAACAAACAGGCACCATTTAATAAAATATAACACAGGAAGATCAATGATGTCATTATCTTCTAAATTTAACTCCTATTTTAAATCAATACTAATGCTTATGATACTGAACTTCTAAACAGAATACTTACTAAGATTTTGGAAATAGTTTCATGTAACAAGACACAGAACGTACTAGAGATCTGGCACTTAACTTGCTTGCAGTAAACAAGCTTCAATATGAAGGCATTAAATATTTCTTAAAGACCTTCTTTTTACATGCTAAATATTTTGGCAAGTGTACAATTAAACATAGTAATGAAATATAGTAAGATTAAGAAATTACAAAATTGTATCCTAAGCATAAATCATATAAAAAGGATTAATGGTTGTATAGAATATCCCTGGATAATCAAAAATTAATAGTATAAAACATGCAAAATATTTCACATCTTTATTAATAAAAAAAAATACCAGGGTTTATATAAAATGATTCCCCTCCAAATGGCATCAAAGTTAATTCAAACAATGTAACACTCTAATGCTAAACAGTGTTCAGTACTATTGAAGTGGAGGTAAATTTCATAGAAATGGGGGTTTACTTATCCTTTCTTCTTGTTCACATGAAGGGGCACACAACATCCCAGAATTTCACCAAATAAGAATAGAATGGCTGTTGCACTGGCAAAGATAGGATGTGTAAAGATCAAAGGCACACACTATTCAGCTAGCTAAAGTTATAGCAAACTCTTTTTTCCCCCACAAGCCCTTTCCTCATGTAAACTAAAGTTTATTAAGAAGTAAAATAAACTAATTTTCAAAAGTAAGGATTTAGAGACATCATTAAGTCCATGCTTCAAAAATGTCAACTATAGTCATCTAGATATTTCTGATGAAATGAGATGAAAAGAAAAAGCCAAATATGATGCAAAATATTCATATTATGACACTCATGTAAACCAGTCATCATATCATTTTCTCCTTGAAAGTGATTGTATCTGTACTATTTTTCACTGAACATGCTCAGGTAAAAGTGAATATGAATTTTAGCTAATTAAAGGTATATTTTAATGTTTTACAATGACATCTCCAATGTAAATATCACCATAGCTAGTTATTTTAGAGACCTACTCTATTTTACAAATAATTTCATTGAATTTTCAGTGATATGTCTAACTGCAGACGAATTCTACAGACACATTTGCTTCAGTTGAAAATCCTTTTTAAATTAGTCGGCAATCACTCTGAGACTTAATCTGAAGTACTCAACTCTTGTGCAAAGGTCTGGACATTTGGATGAAGTTCCTATAAAAATAAACTTAATGTTCTTTGTTCACATTAGATAAACTAAGTTCAAATAACATGCTACTGAAATAAATGCCTTTTATAAATCTACTTAAAGAATTTAAGATGGTAATGAGTGTACTAAACTATAAAAATAATAAGAGTCTGCACAAATATATTAATAATACCTTAAATTATCACAGTATGTTTTGCCATGTCACACTGACTGATATAGAGAACAGCCACATGACAATCTAATTCACAGGCCATATAAAAGATAGAGGTTTTAGGGAGAAATTTAATAATGCTTCACAAGTTCTTGAAAATATCTAACCCCAGAAAGTATATGTCATATGATATCCTTTCTTCTCAATAAAACTCGAGCATACATTCTATTTTGATTGTTAACATGACTATTTTGAGAGAGGAATCATTGCCCTTATCTTAACTGCCATCAACCTGACAGAAAACTGTGCTGTGTTGAAACCATTCCCCTTTTGTGAATTCCCTGTATCATAGTTGTGTCATGGAACATTTGTTATTCTAGAGAAAAGGTGTAGAATTTGAAATACTGCCTCCTCTTTCTTCCCTCTGTATAATTGCCAAATGATAAAAGATCAGTCTCTACTGTGTTAATGATGATACCAAAAAGCTTAAGCAGCAACAAAATATTGAATATGTAAGAGATAAAATAGAAGAGAATGGTTATGAGAGGGTAGAAATTCTAAGCACAAATTTAGTTGTTTATTTTAAAGACACAAGTATTTCACTCTTATTAATCTTAATATAGTAATAATGTGTATTTTATATTCAGAAAAACAAATCATTGGTATTTTTAGCTTTTATGCCAATGAAGTAAAATGTTTTTTAATATTTTTATTAAAAAATTTCAATGTAATATAACATACTATAATGTGGTTATATATGAATTCTGGGTAGGAAAGGACTTTTTTATTGAAGTACAATTGAAATACAATGTTATATTAGTTTTGGGTGAATAACATAGTGATTCAACAATTCTATACATTATGTAATGCTCACCACAATAAGTGTAGATACCATTTGTCATTATACAAAGTTATTACAACATTATTGACTATTTCCCTATGCTGTACTTTTCATCCCCATTACTTATGTATTTTATAACTTGAAGTCTATACCTCTTACTCCATTTTTTGCCCATCCCCCTGCCCCTCTGGCAACCATAAGTTTGTTCTCTGTATTTATGAAATTGTTTGTTCATTTGTTTTGTTTTTTAGGTTCCACATGTAAGTGAAATTATATGGTATTTGTGTCTGACTTCTTTCACTTAGCATAACACCCTCCGAGTCCATCTATTTGTCAAGGATAGCAAGATTTCTTTTTTTTTATGACTGAGCAATATTCCATTTTACACACACACCTTTTTTATACATTAATCTATCAATGGACACACATTGCTTCCATATGTTGGCTTTTGTAAATAATGGTACCATAAGCAGGGATATATATATATATATATATATTCAATATATATATATATATATTCAATATATATATATATATATTCAATATATATATATATATATATATATATATTCAAAATTAATATTTTCATTTTCTTCTCTGGGTGAAATAACCAGCAGTGGAATTATTGGGTTGTATGTATTTATATTTTTAATTTTTAGTGGAACCTCCATACTGTTTTCCATAATGGTTGCAATAATTTACGTTTTTCACCAACAGTGCACAAGGGTTCCTGTTTCTCCACATCCTTGCCAACACTTGTTGTTTCTTTTTTTTTTTTTTCAATAGTAACCTTTCTAACTGTTATGAGGTGATATCTTATTGTGGCTTTGATTTGATTTTTTTTTTTATTATTAGTGATGCTGCACATTTTTTCATTTGGTCATCTGTATGTCTTCTTTAGAAAAATGTCCATTCAGGTACTCTGCTCATTTTTAAATAAGATTACTTGTGAGTGTGTGTATGTGTGCGTTGAGTTGTATGACTTCTTTATATATTTTCAGAATAACCCTCTATTGGATAAATCATTTACAAATATCTTCTCCCATTCAGCAGGTTGCCTTTTCATTTCATTGATGGTTTTCTTCACTGTGCAAAATCCTTTTTATTTTGATATAGTCCCAGTAGTTTTTTGTTTTTGTTTTTGTTTTTGTTTCCCTTGCCTGAGTAGACATATTAAAAAAAATGTTGCTAAGGCCAATGTCCGAGAGATTATTGGCTATGTTCTCCTTTAGGAGTTTTATGTTTTCAGGTCTTATATTTAGGTCGTTAATCCATTTTGAGTGAAATTCTTCTTAAAATGATTTTTTTATATTTGAGAATATTTTTAGCTTTACATAAAAGTTACAATTCCTGTATCTGCTGTACCCAGTTTCCCTTTTTTCTTTCTCTTATTTCCCTTATATCCTATATTAATATGGAACACTTGCAACAACTGATGAGACAATGCTGACGTATATTAACTAATGTCCATTGAGTATTCAAATTTCCTTAGCTTTTAGCTGATTTTTTTTTGTTGTTGTTGTTGTTGTTGTCTGTTTGTTTGTTTTTGTGTGTGCGTGTGTGTGTTTTTCTATCACAGGAATCAACCCAGAATACGGTGGTACATTTAGTCATCATGTCTCCCAGGCTCCTTGTGATTATGGAAGTTTCTCAGAATTTCCTTGGTTTTGATGACCTTGACTGTTTTGAGGAGTACTGATCAGATATTTATTAGAATCCTCTTCAATTTGGGTGTCCCTGATGTTTTTCTCATGGTTGGAATTAGGTTTAGGTTCTTGGAAGAAAGAACACAGGTAAAGTACCATTTTCATTACATCATATCAAGGGTACATACGCTGATCACCTAACTGAGGTAGTGTTTGTCAGATTTCTCCACTGTAAGATTATACTCCTTTTCCATACTATATTCTTTGAAAGGAAGTCAATTTTTGCAGCCCACACTTAAGGAATGGAGATTTACCCTCCACCTCCTTGGAGGAGTATCTATATTAATTACTTGAAATTTGTGTGTATGGGAGATTTGTCCATTCATAATCACTGATTCAGTTTTTCAATCATTTTTATCTGTATGGGTCAAGAGTACTGATTTTTATAATTTGGTGAATATTTCAGTGCTACTTTATTTTGTTGCCAAAATAGTTCTAGTTTTGGCCTTTGGGACCTCTTTTAGTTGGCTCCTGTGCCATTTTGACAAGGCCTCATCATTTTTTTTCCTAAGCACTCCCTACTTTCTGGCTAAGATGCTCCAGGATATTTTGTATACCACCCACATTAGCCCTAGAATCCTATCAGGGTACCATTGCACTAGGTCTTCTCAGTAGACAGGGCCAGGAAGTATATGAAGTGGTTTTAATTCATTCAATCACATATGAAGTTTGAAATAAATACATGACATTTGAATATAAATTATTTACAGATGGTATGCAGAACACTATGTTGACTATAATATGACATCTAGGTCATATGACTGAGTCATCATCAACAGAGACTATGTTATGATTATTTCCTGATTAATAGGAAAGGAGCTGTACTACATATTTCTGAAATTTCTTGAAAAGCCTAATAGTCTAAAAAAAAAAAAAGAGCAAAGGTCCTCAGAAGAACTAGCTCTGCCCCTTTAGCATTTGCCCTAGTCAACAAGCCATGAACAAAATAACAGTACCGTTTATAGTGTCAATGTCAATGTTTTAAGAAACCCTATGTATAAAACCATTATATACAATGTTTTAAGAAACCCTATTAAGAAACCATTATATACATAAGTATAAAATTCAACTAAGCATTTTCCAAGAAAATGCATTTGGCAACTTTTGGATACTCACTGGCAACTTTCTTGAGTCTTCCTTAACAACAAATTTTGCCCTACAATGTGTGTTTAGATGTGATATGACTATATGTGATGTAACTAACATATCCTTGGAGCACTGAAAATTCTAGTTCTTCTATTCAAGGAGTCCTCTTACATAAACCAAAGCTATTGGATACTAGTTTCTTTCCATCTGTATGATGAGTCCTATGAAAATACACCTCAAAAATAAGGTTTGCTACATATCTTCTCCATACTGACCCGAGTTCTATTTAACAAATGTCTCATTGTATGAATTTTGTAGAAACCCTTGACAAGATCCCTCAAGTCCTAAAGTTTATTGAGTTTTTGTTTGTTTGTTTGTTTGTTTTTGTTTTTTTGTTTGTTTGTTTGTTTGTTTGTTTTTTTAGCACTGAACATCTAAAATCAGTTTGCTCACATTTGGCCAGAGCGTAAATGGAATATCATTAATATATGAGACTTTCAAAGTGAGATAGAACTGCATCTATCACATATTCCTTACAATTTCATCTACATGTTTGTGTTAAAAAGTGATATATTCTTTATTAGAGAATTTTGATATGTTTCTTGAGTAAATACACTGTGTACCCAAAGTCATTTGTAATCTAAAATCTGCCAAATATTCCCTAGGATCTAGTTGTGCCAGGATACACTTGTCCCTAAGCATAAAAAGCAAAATACCAGGGGAACTCTTTGTTATTCTGCCAAAGAACACAGTTCAAAACCACATCTATTTATGCATGGCTTTAAATAGCCTTACTTGGTTTTACATGAATCAATGTTTCAGTCACTACCTTCTGTACCCTGCCACCCTAACACAATATTTAAATGTATTTCTGAAAACAGAACAGATAATTTGATGTAATGTATACAGATGAATATACTGGCTATGAAATAGCTAAAAGCATCAAAGTTAGTTACTGAAGCTGGGTACCTTTACGTGAATCACATCTCTCATTTGAAATTACTACATGTGCAAATTTCCTAATAATTCAAATGCCAGAGCATATAGACTTATTTGTTACAATAGCTAAATTATGATGCTTATCAGAAATGATAGTAAGTTGTGCTCAGAAGCATCACAAACTAAAAATTTGTATTAGCACTACTTTATTATATTAGAATCAAAGGGGACTACATTTCCATGACTGGCCTGATTTGAAAACATATGTGGGAAAATAACTCCATATGGAAAGGAAAAAACAAAACAAAACAGATTTCAATTCAGGAATAACACTGAAGAAGAGTTGGCTTGATGAAGGCAGATAAAATGTAGGGAAAATTCACTAGGCAGGCTATATTAACTTCACACATGCAGCAAATCATCATTAGAATTCATTATCATTAGAGTTGAAAGTCTAGCTTCCCCATTTACTTGCTGAAGCTGTCAGACAAATCATATAACCTCTCTGTGTCTCAGTTCTCATTTCTGAAAATTAACATATGATCATTTTTTATAATCTCATTCCCTGCCAGGTTCAAATGGAATACTGTTTGACTCTCATTCACTGTTCATGGTGAATACTGAATAGTGAATTCACCATGAACAGATACTGTTCTAAGTAGTTTACATGGTTGATCATTTAATTCTCATGAAGTAGATGCCATTATTTTCCCCATCTGACAGATGAAGAAACTCAGTATCCAGAAGGTTAAGTAATATGTCCAAGGTTTCATAACTAGTAAGTGCTAGAACCAAGATTAGACACCTAGCAGCCTGATTTAAAATCTGCATTATTAAAGAATGTTATAGCATGAAAAGTGGCCGTAAATTCTAGTTGAGAACTCTAATGAAAATATGATGGTTATTTGTAGTTGTACCTCTATCCCTCAAGTTCAGAAGGTCACAGGACAAGTACTTACTGGAAAGGGCAGAAAAGAGTCTAATGTTAATAAAATTTAAATTGGTTGATAGTATCAGTTTCTATAAATTGGGACAACTTGAATCAGGAGTTCTACTAATTTGTTAAATCAATCTAAAATTTTCAGATACATGAAGCATACATCTCTCTTTGGGTATTAATGGGGATGGAAGTCTAGCCTAAACTAGTCAATGTTTCTTTTTGTATTACCAATACCACTAAATTTTATGATAATGAGGATTAACTTGAGAAAATGGAAATATATAGAAAACTTTAAAACACCATTATTTTCAACTTCTTTCCTTGCCCAACCTGATGATTACCAGAATTGTTAAAATGGACTGATTCAAGTTTTCCTTCTCTTTTCAAACTTGCAAGTGTGGCAATGCATAAGGAACAGTGTTAACTGTAAGCAGCAAAAAATAAAATGGAAACTATCCCAGTCAGCCTGGATTATCTACAAACTCTACTAAGAGTTTCTTCCTTTTAGATTACAGGTTACTTACTACCTAGCTCTGTTCCTTTGTATGACTGCATATGTTTCTGTATTTGTAGATTGTCATTTCTTTTTTTCTTAATGTTTACTTATTTATTTTGAGAGAGAGGGAGAGGGAGAGAGAGAATGAGCAGAGAGGGCCAGAGAGAGAGGGAGAGAGAGAATCCCAAGAAGGCTCTGCACTGTCAGCACAGAGTTGAACATGAGGCTCGATCTCACAAACCATGAGATCATGACCTCAGCCGAAATGAAGAGTCAGACACCTAACTGAATGAACCACTCAGGTGCCCTGACTGTTCTTTCTAATTTCCTTTTCCCTCACTGAACTGCAGATCCCTAAAAGATAAAAGAATAGCATGTGCCCAAACTACTATGCTCTATCTATTGTGTTGGCAGATATTCTGAGTGACAGAATTTGCTAACTTGACACTTAAAAACATATCATATCACTTATTTTCACCTATTTGTTATATAATTGCCAGTTTTTATGCAGTATTCAGAAATATAGGAAAGTTACACACTGGGAACTCAGCTGTTTTTACTTAGACTCTTCTGAATCTTTTTTTACCGTCTTACTGACACTGAAATAATCTGCCTATATAACTGCCTAAATCTGAAGATTCAGAAATCTGAAGGTTCAAGTACGTTTGTTTGATTCACTCCAAACTCAGTAATTCTAGATAACTTTCTCTTTATACAAGAAGTCAATTCTAACCTGAAATTATTCAACCACCTTAAATAGAAGCATACAGATTACTTAATGCAATCCCTTAAATCTTTTGATAGGCAGTCCTTCCAAAACCTTGTAATCTTTTTGGATTAATCTATTCTAAAATGTTTGAGCATGAAATTCCTCATCATGGAAATAAAGTTTATATACTAAAAATTAATGAAACATCTAAAATGTTTATCCATGCTAAAATAGAAGAAAACTTACTTTTCATCAGTACAAATTACTGGCCTAGAAAATAAATCATGGTTCTAGAACTTTATTCTGACTATACTAAAATTTAAAATAACTTAAACTAAGGTTGAACCTATATGGCAGAAATACATAATCTGAATGAAGGCGATTCACTTATTCACATAACAAATATATACTGAGATTCTACTATGAGATAAGCACTAGTGTTAAACAAGACAGATCAAGTCCGTGACTTCATGAGGTGTACATTTTAGAAGAGGAAGATAATTACAAATTTGGGCTTTATTCCAAGTATGTCATAATACATGTAATCAAGACTCTAATACAAAATACTAGGTGGGGGATATTGAAGAACAAGTTAAATGACATAATGAAGAAACACAGATAAATCCAAAATATGGGACGTTCTATAAAACAAACAGCTTGTCTTTTATAACAATTACATGGAGGAAAATGAAGATGATTCTAGAAAAAAAAAAGTTTTAAGGAGACATAATTAAATGCATGGCTTTGATTTTATCCTGGTTCAATAAAAAACAGGTATATGAGGTTTCTTTTTAGGAGTGATGAAAATGTTCTAAAATTAGATTGTGGTAACAACTGTACAACTTCTATAAATTTACAGTAAATCACTGACTCTTACATTTAAAATTTTATCCCACAAAGCTGTTAAAAAAGATTTTGAGGGGACACTGAAGATACCTGATATTGATGGGTATTAAATGATATCAGGAAATTATTTTTAATTATCTCAAATATTATAATATTGATAGTACAGAAGAAAACATCCTTATTTTTAAGTGATGCATGCTGAAAAATTTGCATCTGAAGTATCATGATGTCTATAACTTACTTTTGAATTGTGCAGCAAAACAGAGAAAGCAAATACAGCAAAATGATGTTAGTTCTTGATTCTAGGTTGTGAGTGTATAGGTATTCCTTGCAAAAGTCTTTCAAATTTTCTACATTCTTGAAAATTTCATAATAAAAAATTGTATGTTAATTTTCAAGAGGGAAAAAAAAAATGGGTGCCTGGGTGGCTCAGTCAGTTAAGCGTCCAAGTTCAGTTTAGGTCATGATCTTTATGTTCTTGAGTTTTGAACCCCAGTCCTGCTCTGTGTTGAGAGCGCTGAGCCTGAAGCCTGCTTTGGATTCTGTGTCTCCCTCTCTCTCTGATGCTCTCCCACTCATGCTCTGTGTCTCTCTGTCTCAAAAATAAATAAACTTTTTTTTTAAAAAAGAGGAAAAAAAAGAGAGACATTGGAAGACATTAAGTAAGGAGTGATATCTGTTGTTTTGGGGCATCTTAAATTGGATTTGTCTACTGTATGATTTGATAAGTTATACAAAAATCCCTCAGTTGCTGAAAACTGAATAAATTGAATATATTGGGAAATAACTGATTATGAAGCTACAAAATAGACTTGGCCTAATGTTCTGTCTCCAGCAGGATAAATAGTGAACAAGCAATTCACCTTTCTATTTTGCTTCCTGTCTCTTTCACCTTTAACTTTTCAATTCTGGCTGGTTCACTTTTTTCAAAATCAAGGATCCCTAATGCTTTTGGCATTAAAAAAAGACAAAGTGAATCTACAGGCTCCAGTCTAAATAATCTCATCAGTCTAAATAATCTTATCATGCTTATCTCTTCCTCCTTACCTTCTGCCTCACTTATCTTCCTCTCTCACCTCAAAATCAATGGCTTTCTTTTCATATCTCAGATATGACACATTCTCCCCTAACCAGGGTCTTTGCCTGTACTATTTCCCCTCCTAAGTGCAACTTAAATATCATTCATTTAGAGAAACTTGTCTTGATGATCTTGAAAAAGCTAGGTCTGACAATTATACTCTGATGGAACTTTGTACTGTTACTTTTAATATTCATTGCAATGATAATTATCTAATTATTTGTGTAATCATTTAATATAATTTCCTACCACTAGATTATGAGTTTTATAAGGAAAGGATACTGTGTGTATTGTGCTCACTAGTGAAGATTTCAGGAAAACATTAGCATATAAATATGTTATTGTTTCACTTACAAAACAACAGAAAACCACCTTTCAACCCCATTTCTCCTATTATCTAACACTCCATTTCTCTGTCACCCTTCTTTAGCAAAACCTGTGGAAAGGGCTGTTCATACATTGTTTTCAAGTCTTCGTATTCTTTCTTAAACACATACCAATTTGGGGTTTGATCTCAACCACTTCATGAGGACTTTTGTTGTCTAGGTCACTAATGACCTCTGTCACTAAATTTAATGATCAATTTTCATTCTTTATGTTAATCTCATCAATTGACATCAATTGACAGAGTGAATGACTCCCTTTTCCTTGAAACATTTACCTCAGTTGGCTTCCAGGATTAAACACACTCTTGGTTTTCCTCTCACCTTCCCATTTGTTCCTTCCAGTTTCCTTTTCAGGTTCTTTCACATTGACCAAAAAAATAAGCAAGAAATAAGATAATATTTGTTAAAGTTCTTGCACTAAACTGGTGGTAAGTTTTAGGTTATAGAACTAAAACTTAACGTAACAGAAAATGTAATAACCAAATTTGAAAAAGTATGCTAACCAAAACAAGACTCTTTTACTCAAAGCAATAATCTACCTTAAAGTGTTATGATTAGCACTTTAACCATTATTATTACTTAATCAATTGTAAATAACTACTATAAGTAACTATAGGTTGCTCCCTGTTAATCACACTTTCCTACCTATAATTGGTCACCTAATACATTCTTCCTCATTGTTGAAATTCCTCTACTCTCAAGAGAATCATTGCTCTGAAACCCAATTTCTTTAAACAAAATTCTGCTCCAACATCTGGACCCCTAATTTTATATTTCTATAGTGCTTTCAAATTTACAGAGTAAATTATTCATAAAAACAATATTGGAGTAAATTTTATGAAATAATTTGACAATCCATCACAATCTATGGAACAAATTAATTTTCTATCTTCTTTGATGTCTCTAAACTTCTTTGACCAAAATGGACTGACCCACAAAAACTTTTCTGATAGCAAAAAACAGATATTACTATAAGACTATAACTCAAAATGGGGCCCCAGGACCCATGGGGTTCTCCAAGATCCTCTCAGGGGTCTGCAAGGTTTTCATTTTTCCAATTATGTTATTTGTATGAGGCCTTATTTTACTCATATACTTCAACCAAAATATCATATCACAACAGATTAAATGCAGAAACATATATGAGAATTATTGTCAGTATTAAAGAAGTTTAAAAATGTGAAATGATACATGCTGTTCACTAAATAGTTTTAATTTGGAAGATATAATTACTTTTAATAAAATTTTATCCAGTTAAAATACAATTGTCTTATTACTGGTATTTTTAAATGAGTTAATAAGCATTTTAAACATTTCTTAGTTCTCATCTTTAATATCATAAATATCAATAGCTATTTTTATCAGATATTATTTACCACATAAACAAATGTACTTTGGGGTTCTCAGTAATTTGTCATGAAGTAAAGGAATCCTGAAACCAAAAACATTGAGAACCATTTTCACTGAGAAAATGTTTCTGAGTATGTGCACTGACCATGTGCATCACAGCCATCTGGGATACTTGTTAAAAATATAGATTTCTGGACTTCAGAGACCCAGGGGTCATGAACTTACATTTTTAAAGCAGCCCTCATGTGACTCTTATGCATACTAATACTAGAAAATTCTAATAAAGAGGTATATTGACTTTGGAGTCTGATGGATTCCAATCCTAGTTGTGCTGCTTCCTTGTTATAACCCCAGCCTATACCACTCTTGCCTGATTCCCTAA
The DNA here is from genome assembly GCF_023721935.1 of Panthera uncia. Lineage (NCBI taxonomy): Eukaryota > Metazoa > Chordata > Mammalia > Carnivora > Felidae > Panthera > Panthera uncia. The sequence goes on along the minus strand of NC_064817.1, from coordinate 71,737,015 downwards.
TCTTACTTTTTGTCCCTCCCTCCATCTCCTGAATCCTCTTCCAACTGCACATTCTCAACTAAATAGTTCCTCATTTATAGAGGAAGCCCAAAACTTTCTATGTAACAGGAATTTAGAAGCAGCAATCTAGTTCTTAAAGAAAGGGGCTTAAAGTTGCACTTTTAAAGCAAGCACATTGCTTTTACTCAGGTTGTTTTACTGGGGTGACTAGGGAGATATCTGGTGGGGGCATAATATTTCCTAGGCTACTCATTGGCATTACCACTTACCTATATGCTTCTGCTCCTGAACAGGGTAAGCCTCCTCAAAGGATTTTATTTACTGTTGTTCACTTCGAGGCACATGGAACCATGAAGCTGGCAGCCATTTTGTCTTTCCTTAGCCCCACCCCAAATCAATTATCCACTTAATGCTGCCATCTTCTACTTCCTCAATGTTTACTGTGATTTGCATACATTGTTCCTACGAATCAGAGGCCTGGAACTGTTTATGATGTTATCAATTTAGCCAATTAACAGAAACCAATGAAATTTCGTCCAGCGGTGAAAAAACACTTTCGGCACCACAGGGTTATTTAAAGACAGCAAAATTCTCTGTAGAACAGTGTTTCTCAAGGTATAGTACACTAACCTTCAAGATCAGAATCATATACGATGTTTTTAAAAAATGCAGATTACTGTGCTCCATCCCAGACTAAGTGTATCAAAATCTCTGGCAGTGAGTGAAATCTAGGAATTTGTAATTTTAATAATTTCCTCAGGTTATTACACTATAAAGTCTGAAAACCATTGCCATAAGGGAAATTTCAATCAGAAACAATAAAAATAGGAAAAATAAGCATATTCTGTATCACTACCTGTTTTATTGATCGTAAATGTATGTCACCCATGTGCCCTTCCACACAGATTTAATATTTCCTTCCTTCTGTATAAACATTATTTACTATTCCATCAGTGTTCCAGTAGTATCAGGATTAGGGAAGTTAATTCAAACTAACTACAGTTACAAGCTATCAATGTATAAAACAGAATGCCCATCTATTAGTTTATAATGGGAAATATTTGTAAACACAGGGATGTTCAGTTTGATAACCAGCATATTCTGAATCTATCAGATAATACATATATAAAAATAAATTATAATAAGACATTACCACGGTGAGCCAGGAATCATTAGAAAAGTAGTCAGATATTCTTAATGACTACTGCTTTAATAGTTAATTTGATCTGCCTACCCATCTCCAACATTGGGTTGAGGACTAGAGTATTTCAATCTGATAATTAGGGCATTTCCTTTCCTTATACATTGCTGGAAACTCACAGCTAGCTCTCCAATTTTCTCTAATACAGTAATTTTCTTTCTGATAATTCAGTCTTCTGAATTAAATGATTAGATTTTACATTTTAAGTCTATCAACACATTCTATTCATGCTTCTCCGCAACTCAACCAAAACTTTTGGTGTTTCCAAATCAAATTATCTACTCACAATCAGTCTCTTGGGTTAATTTTGCAAGTGGCTTATCTTACTGTGGCTCTTCATTTTTCTTAATTTCACCTCGAATTTCTAACCTTAATTTCCTTGATTTTATAAGACACTCAGAATTTCTGACCTTAATTTCACCTTGATTTTATAAGACACTTAGAATTTTGCAAATATAAATAATAAATTTGCAAAGAGTTCTTAAGAATATTCAGAATGCTGTCTATATTATATTCTAATGTTTAAAAGTATCAGGACAGAAGTTTCATATTATAATTCTTATATTATGGTAATTGGAGAATATTTTTGAAATTTTTTCCTGTGTTAAAAGGCAAGTATAAAGATGGCAAGTAAGCACATGAAAAGATCTTCAACAACATATGCCATCAGAGAAATATAAATTAAACCAGCAGCAAGATATCACTACACACCTATTAGAATGCCCAAAATGTAGGACACTGACAACACCAAACATTGGCAAGGATGTGGAGCAACAGGAACTCTCATACATTGCTGGCAGAAATGTAAACTGGTATAGCCACTTTGGAAGACAGTTTGGCAATTTCTTGCAAAACTAAGTATACTCTTACCAAATGATTTAGCAACTGTGCTCCTTGGTATATACCTTAAAAAGTTGAAAATTTATGTCTGTACAGCTATCTGGACATAGATGTGTAGAGTAGCTTTATTCACAATTGCCAAAACTTGGAAGCAACCAAGATGTCCTTAAGTATGTGAATGGATAAACAAAGTGTGATACATCCATACACTGGAATACTATTCAGCAATAAAAAGAAATAAGCTATCAAGGCATTAAAGGACATGAAAGAAATTTAAATGCATATTACTAAGGGAATTAAGTCAATCTGAAGAGGCTATATACTGTATAATCCCAACAATATGACATTCTGAAAAAGGTAAAAGTATGGAGACAATAAAAATATCAGTGGTTTCCAGTAGTAACAAAATGAAAAGGCAGAGCACAGAATTTTTAGGACAGTGAAACACTCTGTATGATACTATAATAGTGGATATATGCCATTATACATTTATCTAAACCCATAAAAACCAAGAGAAAACCCTAAGATAAACTATAAACTGGATAATTACGATGTGTTAGGAAAGGTTCATCCTTGGTAAAAGAGATAAAAAATACCATTCTGGCAAGTGATATTGGCAATGGGGGAGCCTATGCAGGTATGGAGGGCAGAGGGTGTATGGAAAATCTCTGTACCCCACTCTCAATTTTGTTGTAAAGTTAAAACTGCTCTAAAAAATTAGTCTTAGAAAAGACATTCCAAACAAAACTATTACAAATAATAAACATGTCATATTATCTTTCTCAAAAGATGTTCAACCATATTGGCATTTCCATCTTTTTGCATTTCTATTCATTTTTTTCCATCCTTTATTCACCTTCTAACTATAATGAGATGATCCCTGTTCTGCCAACCCAATGCAATACTTTTATGTAGACAGTCATTCTTTTCCTTTTAAAATTACCCTTAGATTTTTTAAAAGTTCTAAAATATGGGTGTTATTTTTAATAGATAATAATCATCATTTGAATTTTTATTTTTTTTAATGTTTTTGTTTATTTTTGAGACAGAGAGAGACAGAGCATGAGCAGGGGAGGGGCAGAGAGACAGGGAGACACAGATTCTGAAGCAGGCTCCAGGCTCTGAGCTCCCAGAACAGAGCCCGACGCAGGGCTCGAACTCATGGACTGTGAGATCATGACCTGAGCCGAAGTTGGACGCTTAACCAACTGAGACATGCAGGCACCCTATCGTCTGAATTTTTATGACAATTAAATTTATAATCCATTTATCTATGTAATTTTTTGTTTAGTCTTTGCTTAGGCCTCATAGATTGTGGAAATATTTCAAAAGGGCAGCCTAAAGGTAGCAAATGCTAACCTTTGTTGTTACTTCAAAGTTATAAGAACTTGTTGTGAAACCTTTATTAAAAACATTAGTTATAAAAAGTAACAACAGTAAAATCAGTAGTAAAATGCATGCAAATGTGCTGAATTAAGAAGGGCCTTGGACTTAGAAAAGAGTCCTAATGCTACAGCTCACTTATGCTAGTTATATAAACTTAGGATGGTCTTTTAGCCTGTGTGAAGCTCTGATAAAATAAGAAAAGCTGTCTCTATTTTATGAGTTTTGGTCAAAATCAAATAAGGTAGTATATATGAACATACTTCAAAAAGGTAAATGTGTCAGGCTTATATAATTTCATATTGTTAGAATTGTTAGTATTATCGTGGTATCATGAGGGTATAATAGGAGGACCTATAACCATATTTAACAAAAGTTTCAAAGAAAATTCAGAAATTAAATAATATATATCTGAATGACATTACACACACATACACAATGGTAAATGTTTAGGAGGGTCCTATAAATAATGCAGATTACTATGCAAATGCTGTCCACCAAGTATGCTCTACTTGCATACATATTTTTCTTTACCCTATTCTCTGTCCAATATATCATCCACACTGCCAATTCTAGTTACCTTCCCAAAAAAAAAAAAAATCTCATTTGGTCACTCTTTAATATTTATTTAATTACATTTGAATTCCCTAGTTAGGCAGAAAGATCTTTGCCTTGATCTAACCTCATCTCCCCTTAACCCTCTTCCTCTTATTCTCTCTTCTTCTTCCATATATCACTGAGATCCTTATGCTTTAGTCACAAAAGGTAGCTTACTAGTCTTTAAATATTCCAAGAACTTGCCTAACTCTTTGACTTTACACAAACATGTTTCTTTGCCTAGAATATTTTCCCTTTAATTCCTGACTTTCCAGATCCTCCTGGAAGGAAATAATGTCTTTCTCTCTTATATTCCTATGCTATATTCATTCATTCATTTATCCTATATTTACTGAGTGCTTAATATGTGCCCAGCACTGTGCTAGAAAGTACTGGTGACATTGCACAGTTATGGTCCCTAAACTCATAGATTTTATAAAATGCTCATATTAAATAAATAATCCACAAATAACTACATAATTAAAACTGTAATAGTGCTATAGGGGCACCTGGTGGCTCAGTCGGATAAGCATCTGACTTCGGCTCAGGTCATGATCTCGTGGTTTTTGAGTTCAAGCCCCGCTTCAGGCTCTGTGCTGACAGCTCAGAGCCTAGAGCCTGCTTCAGATTCTGTGTTTCCCTCTCTCTGGCCCTAACCCGCTCACACTCTGTCTCTGTCTCTCTCAAAAATAAACAAACATTAACAAAATTTTAAATTGTAATAGTGCCATAAAGAAAATGTATAGAGTTTGATGCACTTAACTAATACTGAGTCTATGGGATCAGGGAAGACCTCTCTTTGAAAGTAGGATTTAAAATAAGACTTGAAAGATGAATAGTCTTTGGCCAGGTAAAGTAGATTGGGTCCTGTTCTGGGCAGAAGGAAATCATATGTGAAGGTATAGGAATTAGCTTGGCTCCTTCAAGAAACATTAGGACAATATGACTGGAGGGTAATAATCAATGATTATGGTGGCATGACATGATGCTGGAGAAATGGGCAGGAGCATGATCCTGAAGAAACTCGTGGGCAAAAGTAAATATTTTGAAGTTTTTCCACAGGCCATGAGAAGAGTTCTGAATAAAGGAGAAAGATATATTTAAATTTGCATTTTATAAAAATTATTCTCTCTGTAAACAATAATAGATAGGTAAGGCTGTATTCAAAAGGAATGTTAATCTAGGTGAGAGAGATGCTGTTTACTTGGACTAGTTTGGGACTAGAATGTCATGTCTCTTAAATAACACCCTTAATTAAGCATCATGCTATATGCCAGGCGGGAAGCCACTGAAAATTTTAAGCAGAGAAGTGATGTGATCATACTTTCATCTTTAAAAGATCATTTTTCCCCTTGTGTGGAGAAATAATATTAGTGGGCTAGGATGGTATGCAGGATGATAAGTTAGGCAGTAGTCCAGGTATGATAGTTTAAATTTTCTTAATGTTTATTTGTTTTTGAGGTAGGGGAGGGGTAGGGAGACAGGGGACAGAGGATCTGAAGTGGGCTCTGTGCTGATAGCACTGAGCTTGATGTGGGCTCAAACTCACAAACCATAAGATCATGACCTGAGCCGAAGTTGGACACTCAAGACTGAGCCCCCCAGATGACCCCCAGGGTAGGATAGTTTAGAATGCAGTGGTGGCAATTAATGATGATAGTCTGGACTATGACCTTGGAACTAGAGTAGGAGACAAATGGAAATATATGAGATACAATTTTTGGAGGTAGAACTAAGAGGACTCAGGGACTGATTGGATATGAGGTAAGGGAGAAAAAGGAGTCAAAGATGACTACCAAGTATCTAGAACTTGGCAGAGAGAGGTGCCATTTATTGAGATGGGGCTCACTAAAGAGGATTAGTAGCAAAGGGTGGGTGAGCAAATTCATTTTCGCACATGTTAATTTTGGGATGCCTGCTAGATATCTAAGTAGAGGTTTTGAATAGGCAATTGATAATATGAGTCTGGGGCTCAAAATAGATACACACTTGGCTGTCTACTTTATACTTCAATTAGTTTAGACTCTAACACTACATGGAGAATTTTGGTAGGACAGCAATAATGGTTTATTCATCTATTATTTCCCATGGGATCAAACATATATAGGAGAGGAGCTAATATGGTAGCATAGTAGGAGGACCCTAGACTAGGCTTGTCCTTCAAACACAGATAACTGTCAAATCATTCTGAATACCCAAGAAATCGACCTGAGGACAGAACAAATGCCACAACTAGAATGAGAGAACAGGCCACAACATGGAAGGTAGGAAGTACAGAGACATGGTTTGGGGAAGAAGGGATCATGGGTGCTGCAGAGGGGAGGGAGCCCTGGTCACAGAGAAAGGCAAGACAGAAAGGAGCACACAGGGAAACACACAAGGAGAACACTTCCCCAACGCCATTGGCTGGGGAATAAAAAGGGGAGGTCCGATTTTGGCAAGTTTCTAATACCAGCAGAGCTCAAATACTTGAGTTTTAAATGTCTGCAGGCTTGGCTGGGATAGAGACCTGAGGGCGCTGGAGTAAAGGCAGGCAAGCAACCCTGAGCAGATGGTGAAATCTGAGGATTGTCTAAGGTGCACTGGGCGGGGAGGGGGGGTGGAGACTGTTCCCTTTTCTTAGAGCACATCTGTGAGGGGTAGCTTTCACGGAGACATCTCTCCAGGGACAAAGGAGCCTGTGGGAGAAATTTACCCTCCTCTACCCCTCAGCATAGACACAAAGACACCTGCTGAGGGCTTCCATCCCAACAATGGCTGTTTAGCTTGCTTGTACAAAATCCCATAACCCTGTCTTTTGGCACTACTTCCCTTCTCTGTCAAACCTGCATCCATCCCAGCACAGCAAGACCCTCCCCTAGAAGATGAGTACAGGTTCCCACCATGGCAAGTCCTTAAAGTTTGGAGTTGTAAAAGTCACTAGACTTGGTTGGGATAGAGCTCACAGTACACTGTATTGTTCCAGGCACACAAGCAACTTGAAGACAGCTTAAAAATGGAGACCTGAAAAGTGGCTGGGACACACAAAGGGAGATTATTTGCTCTTCTCTGAGTGCTTACTTGAGAGCAGCAATCAAGAGCGCACTTTCTGGGGACAAAGGAGCTGGCTGGCGTGATTTCCCTCCCCTGCCTCTCAGCATAAACTAGCTTCAGTAAACAGCACAGAACGTATACTAGCTGCCTAATCTGCTTACACCAAGTCCTGCCCCCCTGCACTCTGCTGATATCGTGTTTCTCCTGCAAGTGTGCCTAAGTCCCAGTGCAGTAGGCTGCTTCCCCAGAAGACCAGCAGATACTCTTACACACACCACATCACCCAAAGAGTCCTGAAGGGCGTCATTTCTAGTGCAAGAAGCATCAAATCTCCTGTAACAAGCAGACCAGAGTACATCTAGTTAAAAGTCACCACACTCTGGTCAAAGTCCAAACACTGCCCACTGCAGACAAGGAGAACCTCTGCAGACAACTGACCTAAGGAACAGAGTAGCCAAAACACAGCAATAGAGTGACCACAAGAATGGAAGAAGCAGAAGCACAAATAAGTGATATAGAAGATAAAATAATGGAAAATAATGAAGCTGAACAAAAGAATGGAGAATTCTGCAACATGAGAACATACTCAGCGATGCCATCAAATGTAGTAACACTCATATAATAGGAGTCCCAGAAGAAGAGAAAGGGGGCAGAAGGTTTATTGAGGAAATAATAGCTGAAAACTTCCCTAATGTGGGGAATAAAACCAACATCCAAATCCACAAGGCACAGAGAACTCTGATCAAATTCAACAAAAGGAGGCCAATACCAAGAAATATTGTAGTAATATTTGCAAAATATACTGATATTAAAAAAATCCTAAAAGCAGCGAGACAAAAGAAGTCTCTTAATTACAAGGGAAAACCTGTAATGCTAGCTGCAGATCTCTCCACAGGAACTTGGTAAGCCAAAGGAAGTGGCATGATATATCAAACATGCTGATTGGGAAAAATCTGCAGCCAAGAATACTCTATCCAGGAAGTCTATCATTCAGAATAGAAGGAGAGATAAAGAATTTCCCAAACAAACAAAAACTAAAGGGGGTCCAATCCACTAAATCAGCTCTGCAAGAAATATTAAAGACGACTCTTTGAGTGGGAAGGAAAGACCAAAAGTGACAAAGACAATAAGAGAGAAAATCCAGAAATGGCAAAACAAGTAATAAAATGGCACTGAATACATACCTATCAATAATTACTCTGAATATAAATCAAAAGACATACAGTGCCAGAATGGATAAAAAAACAAGATCCACCTATATGCTGCCTATAAGAGATTACTTTTAGACCTAAGGACACTTGCAGTTTGGAAGTGAAGGGATGGAGAAATATTTGCCATGCAAATGGATTTCAAAAGAAAGCTAGAGTAGCAATATTTATATCAGACAAACTAGATTTTTTTAATGTTTATTTATTTTTGAGATAGAGAGCACAAGTGGGGGAAAGGCAGAGAAAGAGGGGGGACAGAGGATCCAAAGTGAGCTCCATGCTGACAACAAAGAGCCTGATGAGGGGCTCGAACTCATGAACTGTGAGATCATGACCTGAGTTGAAGTCAGATGCTCAACTGACTAAGCCACCTAAGCACCCCAAACTAGATTTTCAACCAAAGACTGTAACAAGAGATGAAGAAGGACATTATATCATAATAAAGGGGAATTCCAAAAAGATCTAATAATTGTACATATTTATGGCCTCAACATGGAAAATACTCAAATATATAACATAATTAATAACAAACATAAAGGAATTCATTGATAATAATACAAAAATAATTAGGTACTTTAACAACCCACTTACATCAAAGGACAGATCATCTAAGAAAATCAACAAGGAAACAATGGCTTTGAATAACACTACTGGACCAGGTGGACTTAACAGAAATGTTCACAATGTTTTATCCTAATGCAACAGAATACATATTCTTTTCAAGTGACATGAAACATTGCCTGAGATAGATCATAGACTAGGTCATAAATCAGGCTTCAACAAGTACAAAAGACTGAGATCATGCCATGCATATTTTCTGACCACAACTCATTGAAAAACTTAAAGTCAACCACAAGAAAAATTTTGGTAAGACCACAAATATATGGAACTTAAATAACATGTTACTAAACACTGAATGGGTAAACCAGGAAATCAAAGAATAAATTTAAAAAGATACGAAAACAAATGAAAATGAAGACATGATGGGCCTGCAAAAACAGTCCTAAGAGGAAAATATATAGCAATAAAGGACTACCTCAAGAAGCAAGAAAAATCTCAAATAAACAACCTAACCTTACATGTGAAGGAGATAAAGAACAAATGAAGCCTCAATCCAGCAAAGCAAGAGAAATAATTAAGATTAGAGCAGGAATAACTGATATGGAACCTAAAACACAATAGAACAAATCAATGAAACCAGGAGCTGGTTCGTTGAAAGAATTAATAAAATTGATAAACTCCTAGCCATACTTATGAAAAGAAAAGAGAAAGGGCCCAAATAAATAAAATCACAAATGAGAGAGGAGGGATCACAACCAACACCACAGAAATACAATTATAAGAGAATATTATGAAAAACTATATGCTAACAAATTGGACAACCTGGAAGAAATGAATTAATTTTTAGAAACATATAACCTACCAGAACTGAAATGGGAATCAATAGAAAATTGGAACAGACCAAAGACCAGCAAAGATTGAATCAGTAATCAGAAATCTCCCAACAACAAAAGTCCAGGGTCAGATGGCTTCACAAGTGAATTCTACCAAACATTTTTAATACTTATTTTTCTCAAAATATTCAAGAAAATAGAAATGAAAGGAAAGCTTCCAAATTCAATCTATGAGGCCAGCATTACCATAATTCCAAACCAGACAAAGACTCCACCAAAAAAGAGAACTACAGGTTAATATCCCTGATGAACATGGATGCAAATATTCTCAACAAAATACTAGCAAACTGAATCCAAGAGTATATTGAAAGAATCATTCACCATGATCAAGTGGGATTCATTCCTGGGCTGCGAGGGTGTTTCAATACTCACAAATCAATCAATATGATACACCACATTAATTTAAAAAAGTATAAGAAAATTTTCTCTCAATAGATGCAGAAAAATCATTTGACAAAGTACAGTGTCCATTCATGATAAAAACCCTCAACAAAGTAAGGATATTGAGAACATACTTCAACATCACAAAGGTCATATAAAAATATCCATAGCTAATATCATCCTCAATGGGGAAAAACTGAGTACTTTTCCTGCAAGGTTAGGAACAAGACAGAGATGTTCACTCTCACCACTGTTATTTAACATAGTACTAGAATTCCTAGCCTCATCAATCATACAACAAAAATAAATAAGATGCATCCAAATCATCAAGGAAGAAGTCAAACTTTCATTTTTTGCAGATGACATATATATATAAATATATATATATATATATATATATATATATACATATATATATATATATATATATATCACCCAAAAGAATCCACCAAAAATTGCTAGAACTGATACATAAATTCAGTAAAGCCATAGGATACAAAATCAAAGTATGGAAACCTGTTGCATTTCTATACACCAATAATGAAGCAGAAAGAGAAATCAAGGAACCTATCCCATTTACAATTTCACCAAAAAACGTTAAGATACCTAGGAATATATCTAACCAAAGATGTAAAAGATCTGTACTCTGAAAACTATAAACACTGATTAAAGAAACTGATGGTGAAACAAAGAAATGGAAAAACATCCCATGCTATTGGATTGGAAGAAAAAATATTGTTTCAATGTCTATGCTACCCAAGACAATCTACACATTCAGTGCAATTTCTATCAAAATACCACCAGCATTTTTCACAGAGCTAGAGCACACAATCCTAAAATTTGTATGGAACCGAAAAAGGCCCAAATAGCCAAAGCAACCTTGAAAAAGAAAAGCAAAGTTGGAGGCATCACTATTCTGGACTTCAAGTTATATTATAAAGCTGGTGACAAGAAAGTATGGGACTGGAAGAAAAACAGACATAGAGATTAGTGGAACAGAATAGAAAACCCAGAAATGAACCCACAACTGTATGGTCAATTAACTTTTGACAAAAAAGGAAAGGATATCCAATGGAAAAAGACACTCTTCAACAAATGGTGTGGGAAAATTGGACGGCAACATGCAAAACAATGAAACTGGACTACTTTCTTCCTTCATACATAAAAATAAATTCAAAATGGATGAAATACCTAAATATGATACGGGAAACCATCAAAATTCTAGAGGAGAACAAGGCAGTAATGTCCTTGACATCAGCCATAACAACTTCTTACTAGACATGTCACTGGAGGCAAGGGAAACAAAAGCAAAAATAAATTAATGGGACTTCATCAAAAGAAAAATTTCTGCACAGTTAAGGAAACAATCAAGAAACTAAAAGGCAACCTACACAATGGGAAAAGATATTTGCAAATGACACATCTGATAAAGTGTTAGTATCCAAAATATGTAAATAACTTATTAAATTGAACACCCAAAAAATAATCTAGTTAAAAAATGGGCAGAAGACATGAGTAGACATTTTTCCAAAGAAGACATACAGATGGCTAACAGACACATGAAAAGATGCTCAATATCACTGATCATCAGGGTAATACAAATCATAACTACAATGAGATATCACCTCACACCAGTAAGAATGGCTAAAATTAATAACACAGGAAAGAACAGTGTTGAGGAAGATGCAGAGAAAGGCAAAACCTCTTACACTGTTTGTGGGAACACAAACCTGTGCAGGCACTCTGGAAAACAGTATGGAGATTCCTCAAAAACTTAAAAATAGAACTATCCTATGATCTAGCATTTGCACTACTAGTATCTACCCAAAGGATATAAAAATACTGATTCAAAGGGATACATGATCCCAAATATTTATAGCAACATTACCAATAATGTTTATAGCAACATTATCAATAATGGCCAAATTATGGAAAGATCCCAAATGTCCATCGACTGAGGAATGGATGAAGAATATATGGTGTGCGTGTGTGTGTATACATACATACATACATACATACGTACATACATAATGAATATTACTCATCCATTAAAAAGGATGAAGTCTTGCCATTTAGCAAATGTGGATGGAGCTAGAGAGTATTATGCTAAGCAAAATAAGTGAGTAATAGAAAGGCAAATACTATCTTAGTTCACTCACATATAGAATTTAAGAAGGAAATCAGATGAACATATGGAGAGGAAAAAAAAATAGAGAGGGTAGCAAACCATAGAGGACTCTGAACATTAGAGAACAAACTAAAGTTTGGTGGAGGAAGGCGGGTGGAGGATGGGCTACATGTGTGATGGGTATTAAGTAGGGCATGTGTTTTGATGAGCACTGGGTGTTATATGTAAGTGACGAATCACTGAATTCTATTCCTGAAACCAATATTACACTATATGTTACGTAGAATTTAAATAAAATTAAATATATATATATATATATATATGAATTCTGCAAAAAAAAAAGTCAAAGACAAATACCATATACTTTCACTCACATGTGGAATGTAAATTTAAAAAATGAACATAGGATTTTGACAATAAATTTCATATATTGAAAAAAAATAAGAACCACTAAAAAAAATAAATAAAATAAATGTGGATCCTGGAATGATACCAAATACTCCAAAAGAAAGAAAGAAAGAAAGAAAGAAAGAAAGAACATAGGGAAAAAAAGAGAGGAAACCAAGAAACAGACTCTAAACTATAGAAAGCAAACTGATGGTTACTGGAGGGGAGCTGGGCAGGAGATGGGTTAAATAGGTAATTGGTATTAAGGAGGGCAATTGTTATGAGGAGAGCGGGTATTGTATGTAAGTGATAAATCACTAAATTCTACACCTAAAACTAAGATACAAGTGTTTGGAAACTTATGTATAGAGGCATATGAGAACAGACCTGTTTTTACCCCATTGTAAATGCACTATTTATGTAAAAATAAAAATCATATATATATATATATATATATATATATACATACATATATATGTATATATGTATGTATGTATATATGTGTATATATATGTATATATGTATGTATGTATGTATATATGTATATATATACATATATATATTTGCTTTATATATCTATTCATTTGAATTAAATTATATACTTAATCTCAGTCATTTTTATCACAACTCTAAACATAATTAATGCAAAGTAAAAAAATATCCAATCCCATATGTTTATCTTTAAAGGACAAGTGGTAGTTTTATATGTTTTCTGACTGAACTTGCATAGATCAATTGATATCATGTCACTGGGCTTTTGGAGTCAAAAGTGTTTGGAACACATTTCTCATGGTACATGGTACCATGGCTCATGGTACTTGATACATTATACATCGGTCTCAAAGTTCATGGTAGTACTTCTGTCATTCTCTTGGGTGAGGAGATAAGGAAATCTTCTCCCTGCAAAGCACTATAAACCTGGACAAAGTTAACAAAAGCAACCACTTCAGTATTCTGGAAATTGACCAAAATAATATATCCATCCTACAAGTGTTTATTCTTGAAAAATTGCTGACCGTGGGAGACAAAGTGTGGGAATCTGTGGCACTAGGGCCTGGACCTGCTCCCATACTCCCAATCCCCAGTTCGCTCAGCTCAAGAATTCTGACTACCAAAATATGATCTCAGTTCTTTGTAGAAATTGACATTGACAAGCTGATCCTAAAATTCATATGGAAATATAAGGTACCAGAGCAGCCAAAACATACTTGAAAAAGTGGAACTAAATTGGAGTATTCACACTTCCCAATTTTAAAATGTAACATAAAAGCCAGTTAATAAGACAGTGTGGTATTGGTATAAAGATAGGAATTTAGAGAAATAGAACAGAATTGAGAGTTTAGAAATAAATCCTTACATTTATGGTCAATTGATTTCTCACAAAGGTACCAAGACAATTCATTGGTGAAAAGGATAGCCTTTTCAGCAAATGGTGCTAGGACAATTAGATACCCAATTAAAAAAGCAGAGAAGAAAATTATACCCTTATTTCATACTATATACAAAAAAAAAAATTAACTCAAAATGGATCACAGACCCAAATTTAAGAACTAAAACTATAAAATTTCTAGAAGAAAATCCAGAAGAAAAAAAGTATGACCTTGGGTAGGGCAGAGAATTCTTATATACAATATTAAAAGTATGATCCATAGAAGAAAAAAATTGATAAATTAGACTTTATCAACTTTTGCTCTTCAAAGTCACCAATAAGAAAATAAAAATACAAGCCACAGACTAGAAGAAAGTTTTTGCAAATCACAAATCTGATATAGGACTTATATAGAGAATATTTGAATAATACAACTCAATAATTATTAGGAAGAAAAAACCCAATTTAAAAAATGGGCAAATAATTCAAATACACATTCTACCAAAGAAGATATATGGACGGCTAAAATAAGACGTGAAAAGATATGCAACATCATTAGCCATTAGGAAAATGTAAATCAAAACTCCAACAAGAAACTGCTACATATCCACCAGAATGGCTAGAATCAAAAAAACAAATGATACCAAATGCTGAGGAGGATGGGGAGAAAGTGGACCACTTGTGCGCTGCTGGTGGGAATGGTAAGGACACTCTGGAAAATATTTTGGCGGTTTCTTAGCAAGTTAAACACAAATTTACCACACAAATATCATCAATTTTACTCCTAGGAATCTAACCATGAGAAATGAAAGTATATGTCCACAGAGAGACATGTATAAATATTCATAATAACATTACTCATAACAGCAAAAACTGGAAAAATCCAAATGTCCATCACCTATTAATTAAAAGGAACAAGCTATTGATACATGCTACAACAAGGATATACCTTAAAAAGAGTAAGAGAAACTAAACACAATGGACCATATATTGTGTGATTCCATTTATATGAAATGTACACAAAAAGCAAATTTACAGACAGAAAACAGAAGAGTTTTTGCTTAAGAGGGGTATGGTTGAACAAATGTATTAATTTACAGAAATAATTGAATTAAACACCAATAAGCATGAATTTTATAGTATGTAGATTACATTTTAATAAATTTGTTGAGGGGCACTTGGGTGGTTCAGTCCATTAAGTGTCTGACTTTGGCTCAGGTCCTGATCTCACAGTTTGTGAGTTTAGCCCTGCGTCAGGCTCTCCACTGACATCTCAGAGCCTTGGAGCCTGCTTCAGATTCTGTCTGTCTGTCTGTCTGTCTCTCTCTCTTTCCTTCTCCCACTTGTGCTCTCTCTCTCTCTCTCTCAAAAGTAAATAAACATTAAAAAATTAATAAATATGTTTAAAAATACAGGAATATAGTAAATGGAAGCATTTGGTGTACTTTAAGGCCTCCATTTGGCTTTCTTTCTTAATGTTTATTTCTTTATTTTGAGAGAAAAAGAGAAGGGTGGGGCGGGAGGGGGAAGGAGACAGAGAGAGAGAGAGAGAGAGAGAGAGAGAGAGAGAGAGAGATAGAGAGAGAGTCCCAACCAGGCTCTGTGCTGTCAGCACAGAGCTGGATGCAAGGCTCGATCCCACCAACCATGAGATCATAACCCGAGCCAAAATCAAGAGCCAGACACCTAACTGACTGAGCCACCCAGGAACTCCTTCATTTGTCTTTCTTTAGGCCTACTGTATGTACTAATTTTTGTAATTTCTCCATCTAGACTAACACTCCTTACACACCAATGAATCACAATCCTTTATCTCCTATATGTAGGCCTTGACTGCTAAGCCCTTTTCCGAGTTCTAATTCTCATATATCCAGTTACCTATCATACTGCTTGCAAAAGTTAACAAACTCTTCTCTACCTTTTACCTCAATAAATTTTCCTGAACCTCAATTTTCTCATAACTATTAGTGTTACTTATATCTGTTCTGTATTTCTCACAACTTCAGTGTTATTTTCAGTCTCATTACCTTTTTTGACTTTTCTTTTAACTGTTAATTTATTGATTCAATGAAAGTTTTTTTTTTAATCTCCTGTACATTCAGTTATGCTTTAAGTATCACATTTGCAGCACTTTCAGTCTCCAAATGAAAATATTCATCCTTTGTCTAATCCCATCATTACATAATTTTTCTGAGCTTCTGTAATACTTGGTTGTGGTTGTTTTCATGAACACATCCATAGTACTTAAAAGTATATATTTTAAAAAAATAATATTTATTTATTTATTTTTAATTTATTTTTTTAACTTACATCCAAGTTAGTATATAGTGCAACAATGATTTCAGGAGTAGATTCCTTAATGCCCCTTACCCATTTAGCCTATCCCCCCCTCCCACAACTGCTCCAGTAACCCTCTGTTTGTTCTCCGTATTTAAGAGTCTCATGTTTTGTCCCCCTCCCTGTTTTTAATATTATTTTTGCTTCCCTTCCCTTATGTTCATCTGTTTTTTACCTTAAAGTCCTCATTTGACTGAAGGCAGTCTCACTACCTTAATCCCCAAATTAAATTGGAAATTTAGTCAAACTAATTTTTCCCCAAAGCGTTTCTTAAGTTTTCCACTATCTAATCAAGAATCGTAGCATGTCTTGATGGCTTTAGAGCCTTATATAAAGATGTTAAAGCAATCTCCCTCAATTATTATCTTTTATATTATGTCCTTGAAAACCTATAGTACTTTTTTTTTAGTTGTCAGTGCCATTGATTTATTCAGAATATTTCCATGAATATTTATAAGATCGTAGTGTATCATGGGTCAAAGGGATTTTCGAGACTTTGGAGTCTGGAGTCCAGATTCCTATATTTATCATGAACTGAGGCTCAGTGATATTAAGACTTGACTATGTTTACTTAAGCAGATAAAGGTGAATATCTACATGTAAATATCACTGAATTAAAAGAATGGAAAATCTGAATTGGCTGCCATGGAAAGGTAAAAGCACTAAGGATGGAAAACCTATAGTACTTTTTTTAAGTTTTTTTTTTTAAGTTTATGTATTTATTTTGACAGACAGAGAGAGAACACAAGCAGGGGAGGAGCAGAGAGAGAGGGAAAGAGAGAATTCCAAGCAGGCTCCACACTGTCAGCAAAAACCCCAATGTGGGGCTTGATCCCATGAACCATGAGATCATGCCCTGAGCCTAAATCACGAGTTGGACGCTTAACCAACTGAACCATCCAGGTGCCCCAAAACCTACAGTACTTTTAAGTATACGTGTACATATTTTTTTTCTGTCAACCAAATATATCTGTTGGAAAAATTTTAAAAAGCAAACATGGAGTATACCACCTACATCCAACTATAATTAGTACCTTGTTGATTATAATTCCAGATATTTTGATGTGTTTTTATGCCCTTTATTTAAAAAAATAAATTCATGTACATAATATTTTGTAACCTGTTTTTGTGGCTGAATACTGTATTTTGATCATATTTCTAAGTCACTAAATAATCATCACTGTGGGTAGCAGATTAATGTTCCATTATGTAAATAAACTTCATTCCATTTAGTGAAGCTATTGCTGTTCCCTCTAAATTTATAAATTTATTTTTCAAATACTTCCCCAACCCTGTGTTCTCTAATACTATCTTTTATTATTTTCCAACATGAACCCTTCATCCTAGACAAGGCAATCTGCTTGTCCCTCACATCTATCTAGTTAATTCCTTCTTTTTATATATTCTTATACTCTTAGTGTGGATATCAAACATTTTCACATGATATTTTTTGCTTATTAATATAATTGCTCTTGAGGCGCTTCATGTTCTTATCTTTTTTCTCTCCTAAATTAAACTGCAAGCTTTATCAAAGGCAACTTTACAGTTTTTATCTTTTTTCTGCACCCTCAAAACAATCACCACGCTACTGAGTATAGAGTGTGTGATCATTAAATGAACATTGATTGAAATTAATAATTCATATTCTTGTATCCATTTACCAGAAGTTTATGAGCACTTACTATGTGCATGATACTGGGTTAAATGCCATCAAGGAAACAAAGAAAATATGATACATCATCTCTCTTCTCAAGGAGTTACAATCTAGATAGGAGAAAAAAGGCACAAGATGGGTTAGATACTACAAAACCACTATTCAAAAAAGATGTCAAGAAATAATACATGATTAAGAGAAAATGAGAAAAAGAAAACCAGTGATTCAGGAATCAGAAAAAAGAGCTAAACTAAGCTTTAAAAGAGATAAATAGGATATTATTAAAAAGTGAGAGAGGTTGAGAGCATTTCAGACAGGGAAAATGGACTGAGTAAGAAGGACAGAGCTGGATATTAATGGTTTGCAGAGGATTCAGGGGAAAATTAAGTTTGAAAAGGCAGTTTGATGACAGAAAGTGAATGACCATGAATGCCTAAGTTGTCTAGACTTTGTCTTGTTAAAATAGCCATTTACTGAGCACCTATGTGACTGGTGGTTTACATGCATAGTGGGCATTTGTTATGTGCTGGATATCAGGCATCCATTTTTTCAGTCTCATAGTACTGATTTTCCTTTGAGAAGAGTCCAGTGGGACTATAACTAGAAGTCTTACACTCCCATAGTGAAGGGACAAACAATTAAATTGAAAATGACTGAAGCTCCAGTTTATCTCATCCTCAACATCATGGTTAGACAATACTGGTTATGAAAACCTTGTGTTTTCTGCTTCCTAGGTATCCAAAGCTATTTCAGTTCCTGTCTATTCCTGGACCTGATTCATTAGCCTTCCACAGAATTTGTAAGACCATGTTATTTTTTCCAATGAATCAAATTTTGAGTAAGACAACCAGCACTAGTTTATGTTGCTTACAACTCAAAAGCCCTAATTGATATACATTATTTTCCACATTTCACTGATAAGGAGACTGGATTAATGAGATTAAATAAAATCCCAAGGTCATATAGCTAGCAAGTAGCAAATGTAGTTATGTTTGACTCTGGAATCTAAATTCAATAAAATTACCTACTAGAGGTTACATGGTGGGACCAAGATTCAAACTCTAATCCGTCTGACTCCAAAGCTGGTGTTCTTTTCCTTACGCTATTCTGCCCTGCAATGGGGATTCAGTGCGATTTTCAATAAGGGTATGATATAAAATAGAATTTTAGAAAGGTTAGTTTCACAGCAGAATATACTTTGAAGGGAAGCAAGAGAGCTTGAGGTAGTAAAATAAATGACAAAGAAGAGGTAAATAATCCAGATGGGAAATGACAGCAGTCTGAAACAGTGAAATAACAGTTGGAATGCAAGACAGTAGAGAAGGAAATAGTAACTTGAATACTTTATCAGTTGTGATAGCTATCTCTCTGAAATGTACATCCCATTACTTGCATAACCTCAGTGGAGTAATTTCAAATTTCTGTCCCATAAGCATATGTCTTTTACTGAACTAAACAGAATCTCTTAGTATACTCATACTATAAACTTACAAGCAAATGTAAACCATTTGCACCTAAAATATATAAACATCCTTTGCAGAAAAAAAATGCAATGTGCCTAGTGATTTTATGAGCAAGCAACGTTTTATGGATTGAAGTTTCAAGTTATCACAAACCCACAGGAAAAAAAAATATCAAAAATCCAAACAGATATTTATAGGAAATAGCTTATTTTTTCCTCATAAAGATAAAAATAAAGTTGTCAAAGAATGGTTGATCTACTCATGATCTTCGTTTTCTAGGCAACATAAGTCACTAAAAGTAAGAGGCATTTTCAACATTAAAAATAGCTGTACAAGTAAATAGGAAAAATGAGATGAATTTCAAAACAAGAGAAAATGATTTGAATGAAAAAAAGAAAAAAAACTTAGAGGGGGGATCCAGCCCAAGATGGCAACGTAGGAAGACTCTGAATCCACCTCATCCATGGAACACACCACATTATATCTATTTATAGAACAATTCCTCTTGAACAACTGAGGGTCAACTGAACAGCTTCTGTACAACAAAAGATAGAATGACAAAAAAAAAGAACAGCAAGAGAGACAGAGACATGGTAACAAAGGGAACCCCAACCCTCTACCTTGTGAATTTCATTGGGGTGGGATAGTACTGAGGGGTTGAGAACAGATTCCTATGTCCTTGGGCACAATAAAAAAAAGCCTTGGGTTTAAAAAACACAACTAGCATATAAAAAAGTCAACCCCAGAATTCTGCCAAACAGCAGAGGATCTGCAGGAATACACTACAGGTCAGCGGGATTGAGCAGCGACATGGGTTTATGCTCTCTCTCCACCTTAAAAATGGATACTGGAGTAGGAACTTATCACCATAGCTGGCTTGCCACCTCAGCAAACCCCAGGTCCACAAGCCGACACCAGCCCTGGTCACACTGAGGCACAGAAAAAAGCCACGGTTTAATAGAGCAAATAGCATACAATAGAGCCAGCCTTAGAACTCTCCCAGAATGGCAGGGAAAGCTGCCTACACTTCCACCCCCACCTTGAAAGCACAGATAGGTGCACAGTACAGGCACCCAAACTGGCCTGCCACCTCAGTGACCCTTGGGTCCCTAGTCCACACCAGCCACAGCCATCCCACCAAGGTGGCCACAAGGCAGTGCACACCAGGGTACCCCTGGTTAGCACTCTCTGTAGCCCCAGCTTTCATGCCAAGGTGAAACAGGTGCAAAGAACCCTGGAACATCTCCAGGCCTATACCACTTTGGCTTCAGAAGGCTTGCGAAGGCACCCCCGAAGCAGAGTGCTCTAGAGCCACCTGGCTGATGTCCCCTTGAGACCCAGCTGCCCTGCCAGGAAGACACTGTATGGAGTAACCTGGGAATCCCTGGCCCTTTTCTGCATCAGTTCCAGCCACTCTGCCAGGGCACCCCCTGCATGAAGTGCCCTAGAACACTCCTGTCCATACCAGCCTCAGTTCCAGTTGCCAGGCAAGGGCACCTCCTGCATTGAGCACCTTGGGCATCCTGGCCTGTACCTAATTTAGCTTCATCTGTCCTGTCAGGTTGCCCTCAGTTCAGAGAGCCATGGGACACCCTGGCTTGCAACCACTTCAGCCTCACTTGTCCCGCCAGGGCACATTTTTTCAGAGAGCCCAGGGGCCACAGTAGCCCATGCTCACTTTAGCTTTAGCTGTTGTTCCAGGGTTCCCCCTGCACAGAGCAGCCCAGAACCTCCTGAATGATACAGTGCCTTGGCTCTATATACCACTTCATGGAACCCTCTATGCAGAGAGTCCTGGAACATCCCAGTTTACACTCACTTCAGTTTCAGGTATCCTGCCAAACTGCCCTCTGTTCATAGAACCCTGGGTACCCCCAGCATGCACCCACTTTAGTTTTAACTATCCTGCCAGGGAATCCTCTGCACAGAGAGCACAGGGACCTCCTACTTGTATACTACCTTGCTCCAGAAATTCTGCCAGGGCACCCCTTGCACAGAATACATGGGATACCCCAGTTTGTACCCAGAGTACCCTCTGCATGGAGAGCTCCAGGTGCTCCCAGCCTGCTCACCAACTCAGCTTCAGCAGCTCCACCAGGGTACTCCTAACATGGAGTGCCCCAGGATCCCCCAACTTTCATCTACTTCAGCTTTAGTTGTCCTGCCAGGGTGCCTGCTGCATGGAAATCCCTAGGATGTGATGGCCCACAATATGCCTCAGTATCAGCCACCTCACCAGGGCACCCTCTGGGTGGAGAGTTCCAGGATATCCCAGATAACATCACTTTAGCTTCAGCTATACTGCCAAGGTGCTCTCTGCATGTAGATCCTTGAGACATCCCAGCTTATGTCCTCTTTAGCCTTAGCTGTCTTACCAGGGTACCTGCTGCATGGAGAGCCAAAGGAGCACACTAAACTGTACACATCAGCTTTAATTGTGCTGCCAGAATGTCCGCTGAGTGGAGTCCTATGACCCCCAGCCGATGCACACTATAGATCTAGCTAGCTAGCAAAAGTAACCAAGCATAGTCTACATAGGGGATGACCATACACTAGGCCATTCCTTCAAGTTTAGGCGAAGTAGCTGTTCCACCTAATCCATTGAAACAAACAGAGAAAGTCAAGGAAAATGAGGAGACAGAGGAATATGCTCCAAAAGAAAGAACAAGACAAAACCTCAGAAAAAGATGTAAATGAAACAGAAAGCAATATGCCTGATAAAGAATTTAAAATAATGATTGTAAAGATGTTCACGAGGCTGGAAAGAAGAGTGGAAGAACTCAGTGAGACTACCAAAAAAGAGATAAAGAATATAGAAAGGAACCAATGTTAGTCGAAGATCACCATAACTGAAATACAAAACATACTAGAGGGAATTAACTATAGATTACCAGATGCAGAAGAATGAATCAGTGATTGGAAAACAGAGTAATGGAAAGCATAAAAGTTGAACAACAAAGTGAGAACAGAGTGAAAAAAAAAGTGAGGATAGGTTGAGATCCCTTGGATAACATCAAGCAAAGAAACATTTGCATTATAGGGGTCCCAGAAGAAGAAGAAGAGAAAGAGGTAGAAATCTTATTTGAATAAATAATAAATAATAAAATTAATTAATTAATTAATTAATTAAAATAAAAATAATAGTTCCCTAACCTGGTAAAGAACATAAACATCCAGGTTCAAGAAACACAGGAAGTTGCAAAAAGGCAAATCCAAAAAAGGTCCACACCATGACACATAATAATTAAAATATCAAAGGTTAAAGATAAACAGAATTTTTAAAGCAGCAAGAGAGAAGCATGAAGTCACCTGCAAGGAACATCCTATAAGGCTATTAGCTGATATTTCAGCAGAAATTTTGCATGTCACCAGGGAGTGGCATGATATATTCAATGTACAGAAAGGAGAAAAAAAAAAAAAAACTACAACCAAGAATATACTACCCACAAGGTGATCATTCAGGTTTGAAGAACAAATCAGACAAACAAATGATAAAGGGGTTTATCACCACTAAACCAGGATTACAAGAAATTTTAAAGGGATTTATTTACATTTTTAAACTTTTTTTAACATTTATCTGAGAGAGATAGCACGAGTGGGGGAGGGGCAGAGAGAGAGGGGACAGAGGATCTGAAGTGGGCTCTGAACTGACAGCAGAGTGCATGATGTGGGGCTCAAACTAATGAAATATTAGATCAAGATCTGATCCAAAGGCAGAGGCTTACCTGACTGAGCGACCCAGGTGCCCTGACCCAAGTGCCAGGACTAATTTAAATAGAAAAGAAATTGCCATAATTAATTAGATACAAGAAAATCATGAGTGAAAATATGTAAAATAAGATAGCATATACATAAAACATGGAAGGAGTAAAAAAGAACTTCTTTTGAATGTGTTTGAACTCAAAAGACCATCAAATTAATATAGAGAGTTATATACTTGGGATGTTATGTATGAACCTCATTGAAATGAAAAACCATGGAAATGACAAACCCAAAACCTATAATAGATATACAAAAAATAAAGAGAAAGAAAGCCAAACATAACACTACAGGAACTCATCAATCACAAAGAAAGAAAAGAAAATGGGTAGAGAAGAACTATAAAACAACCAGAAAACAAATAACTAATAGTTACTTTAAATGTAAATAGCCTAAATGCTCCAATAAAAAGACATAGGGTGACAAAATGAATAAAAAAGCAAGGCCCATCTATATGCTGCCTATAAGAGACTCACCTCAATGGAAGCCAAAAAAATAAATAAACAAAGCTAAAGTAGCAATAATTAGATCAGACAAATCAGACTTTAAAATAAACACTAAAAAATAAGGACAATATTTAATGATAAAGGGATCAATCCAAAAAGAGGATAGAACACTTGTAAATATCTCTGAACCCGACACTGGAGCATGTACATACACAAAGCAAATGTTAACAAACATAAAAAGAAAGACTGATGGTAATAAAATAATAGTAGGGGACTTTTATACCCCACTTACATCAATGGATACATCAACCAAGCAGAAAACCAATAAGTAAGCAGCGAGTTTTTTTTGTTATGTTTATTCTGTTTTAAGAGACACAGAGAGACAGAGTGTGAGTGGGGAAGCAGCAAAGAGAGAGGGAGACATAGAACCTGAAGCAGGCTCCAGGCTCTGAGCACATAGCCTGACATGGGGCTCAAACTCACAAACTATGAGATCATGACCTGAGCTGAAGTCAGCCACCTAACCGACTGAGCCACCCAAGTGCCCCGTAAGCAGTGACTTTGAATGACACATTAGACCAGATGTACATAACAGATATTTACAGTGCATTCCATCCCAAAACAACAGAATACACATTCTTTTCCAGTGAACATGGGACATTTACCAGAATACATCACATGTAAAGCCACAAAA
The DNA here is from genome assembly GCF_023721935.1 of Panthera uncia. NCBI lineage: Eukaryota > Metazoa > Chordata > Mammalia > Carnivora > Felidae > Panthera > Panthera uncia. Next base: position 71,712,681 of record NC_064817.1, on the reverse strand, counting down.
CCAGCCTCAATAAAATTAAGAAGATTGAAATCATACGATGCATCTTTTCTAACCACAATGCTTTGAAACTAGAAAGCAATCACAAGAAAAAAATGAAAAAAATCACAAACACATGGAGGCTAAACATGATACTAAAAAATAGGTCAATAAACAATCAAAGAAGAAATTAAAAAAATACATTGAGACAAATGAAAACACAATGTTCTAAAAACTCTGGGATGCAGCAAAAGCAGTTTGAAGAGAGAATAAAAAGACACACAGCCCTAGTTAAGAAATAAGATAAAGCTCAAATAAACAATCTAAACTTACACCTAAAGGAACTAGGAAAAAAAGAACAATCAAAGCCCAAGGTATACAGAAGGAAGGAAATAACAAAGGTCAGAGCAGAAATAAATTACATAGAGACAAAAAACAAACAAACAAACCAAAAACAACGAAACAAAACAAAAAAAAAATCAATGAAACCAAGAGCTGGTTCTTTGAAAAGATAAACAAAATTGATAGACCCTTAGCCAGACTCATCAACAAAAAAAGAGAAAGGACCCAAATAAATAAAATCAGAAATGAGGAAAAGAAGTAACAACTGACACTACAAAAATACAAAGGATAATAAGAGAATACTACAAAAAATTATATGCCAGCAAACTGGACAACTTGGAAAAAATGGATTAAATTCCTAGTAACATATAAATTACCAAACCTGAAACAGGAAGAAATAGAAAACTTGAACAGACTGATAACCAGCAAAGAAATTGAATCGCCAATCAAAAATCTACCAATAAACAAAAGTCCAGGGCCAGATGGCTTCACAGGGGAATTCTGAATTTAAAGAGTTAATACCTTATTCTCCTCAAACTATTCCAAAAAACAGAAGAGGAAAGAAAGCTTCCAAGTACATTCTGTGAGGCCAGCATTACCTTTATAACAAAACCAGAAAGACACCACAAAAAAGGAAAACTACAGGCCAATATGCCTGATAAACATGCATGCAAAAATCCTCAAAATATATTGGCAAACCAAATCCAACAATACATTCAAAGGATCATTCACCATGATGAAATGAGATTTATCCTGGGATGCAAGGATGGTTCAATATTCACAAATCAATCAATGTGACATACCACATCAACAAAACAAAGGATAAAAATCATATGATCATCTACATAGGTGCAGAAAAAGCATTTGACAAAATACCACACTCATTCATGGTAAGAACTCTCATTAAAGTGGGTTTAGAGGGAATATACCTCAATCTAATAAAGGTGTATATGAAAAACTCACAGCTAATATCAATGGTTAATCTGAGAGCTTTTCCTTTAAGATCAGGAACAAGACAAGGATGTCCATTTTTGCCACTTTTATTCAACCTAGTATTGGAAGTCTTCACAGCAATCATTCAAAAAAAAAAAAAAGAGGCATTCATATGGGGAAAGAAGTTTCACCAGTTGTGGGGCACCTGGGTGGCTCAGTTGGTTAAGCGTCCGACTTCAGCTCAGGTCATGATCTCACAGTCCAGAGTTCCAGCCCCGTATCGGCCTCTGTGCTGACAGCTCTGAGCCTGGAGTCTGCTTCAGATTCTGTGTCTCCCTCTCTCTCTGCCCCTCCCCTGCTCATGCTCTATCTGTCTCTGTCTCAAAAAAAAAAAAAAAAAAGGGTCACCAGTTGTGGATAACATGATACTAATACATAGAAAATCCTACAGAATCCACAAAAAAACTACTAGAAGTAATATAAATGAATTCAGTAAAGTTGTAGGATCCAAAGTCAATACCTATAAATCATTAGGGTTTTATACACTAATAATGAAGCAGCAAAAAAGGGAAATTAAATAAATAATTCCATTTTAATTGCACCAAAACAATAAAATATCTAAGAATAAACTTAACCAAGGAGGTGAAAGAACTGTATCTGAAAGATATAAAGCACCGATGAAAGAAATTAAGTACAGCACAAATGGAAAGATACTCCATGCTCACGGTTTGAAAGCATTAATATTGTTAAAATGTCCATACTACCAAAAGAAATCTATAGTTTCAATGCATTCCCTACCAAAATATCAACAAAATCTTTCACAAAACCGAATCAAATGACACTAAAATGTGTATGGAACCACAAAAGACCCCAAATTAATAAGCAACCTTGAGAAAGAAAAACAAAACTGGAGACATCACAATTTCAGATTTCAAGATAAACTATAAAGCTCTCATAATGAAAACAATATAGACACATAGATCACAAAAATAGACACATAGATCAATGCAACTGGATGGACAGCCCAGAAATAAACCCATACTTATACAGCCAACTAATCTACGACAAAGGAGGCAGGAATATACAATGAGGAAAAGGCAGTCAGGCAGTCTCTTCAGTCCCGTGAGACTGAAACTCACAGGAAAATTGATTGGATCATCATAACACATCTTCCTGGGTATCAGTTTACTCAGGGACAGGAAATCTTGTTTTACATAAAAACTAATGTCAATAAATTAAAGAATATACAACAAATATTGAAAATAAATTTATAGTTAAAATGTATAGATATTAAGAGTTTCTTGCTATCAATGGGTAGCTTCAGATCATACCTTCAAGCTCCTAAAGTATAGGTTCCTCTGCAACAAGGATACTTAAGTGGAAAAATTCCTAGGGTGTTTTTCATTTAATTATGGATTGGATACACTGGCATTTATTTTAAGCTCTGCCTTCCTAGTGTTTGGTTGTTAACCAAATAAAGTCATCAGGCATGTTAGAACTAATGAAAACCATCTTTTTCATTAAATTAGCTTGTTCTAGTATACCCTCAGATCAATCCAAAACTCATGTGTGAATCAGAGGAACTTGAGGACTAGTGCCCTTAAAGGTATTCAAATAATAAAAACATAACTACTACCAGAGGAAGGGAAGAGTGGCCACGGCTGTCATTTAAATACAGTTTGAGCACCTCTGTTCAAGAGTTCATTCACTTCCGTTCTTTAAAGATGGTAGAGTAAAGGGGTTCTGGGTGGCTCAGCTCAAGTCATTACCTCATGGTTCGTGAGTTCAAGCCCCATGTTGGGCTCCACACTGCTACTGTAGAGCCTGCTTGGAATTCTCTCCCTTACACTCTCTCTGCCCCTCTCTTTCTTTCCCTCTCTCTTAAAATAAATAAATAAAATTTTTTTACAAACTTAAAAAAAGATGGTAGAATAATAATTTAATGCAGGAGTCAAACCATCTGGTTTTAAATTTTTTTTTTCAACATTTTTTATTTATTTTTGGGACAGAGAGAGACAGAGCATGAACGGGGGAGGGGCAGAGAGAGAGGGAGACACAGAATCGGAAACAGGCTCCAGGCTCCGAGCCATCAGCCCAGAGCCTGACGCGGGGCTCGAACTCACGGACCGCGAGATCGTGACCTGGCTGAAGTCGGACGCCTAACCGACTGCGCCACCCAGGCGCCCCAAACCATCTGGTTTTATATCTGGGCTCTTCTGATTATAAACTATGTGACCTTGGGAAAGTTATTCACTTAAAGTCTTAGTGCTCTCATTGAGGACACTAAGGATGATACGAGGATAATACCATATGAGGATGATAATGAACTCTTCAGTGGGTTCATTAAAATGAAATAGTAAAAGTAAAGTGCTTGGTTCAGTGTTTGATACATTGAAAATGATAAAGTTAGTTATTATTTAGTGACAACTATGAACACTTACTACTACATAATGCTTAGTATAGTTACCCATTATTAGAGGACCTTTCTTTATTCCTTAATCTGTCCTAACCCAAAATCATTAACATATGTGGAAATGACTTTTTGAATATGTAATAATGTTTGTAAAAGTGTTGCTTGTAGTGACAAATACCTGGAAACACACAGAATGTCCATCCAAAAGGGAAGGCCTCAGTTTCCCCAATATGTATATGGTTATTGGGCTAAATGATTTCTAAAATCTCTTCCACCTCCAACAAGGATAATATTTTCACACAGTTGTGAGTTAGGCTTGAGACCATTACTCTAAACAAGATGAAAAAAATAGGAAAATCTAAGGCATTTGGTGGATATTTAAAATTGTCACAATGCATAGTACTCTAACCACATAAAAAGTTAAAAAAATGTTATTAATATCAAGAATAGAAGTCACTAAGACATTGGGAATTACTTTATTATATTTTCATATATATGTAGTTAATTGTATGCAAATATTATATTCTTAATCTTTATAATGGAATAAAAAATAAATGGCATCAAAAATAAACATGAGATATAAATTTGAGGTTTAGGTAATGAAGATTGAGTAATTTAGGGCTGTCGGGAAGTTTAAAAGCTCTCAAGAAAGAAAGGATGCTGTGTGAGGTGTAAAATATTAAAACAATATTTGGTTTGGAATTTTATTTGTGTCGTGCTGATTTTTCTTCCTTTGAAATAACAGGAGACCTTCTGTAGGCAGATAATGCCAACCACCATGAGTGGCTATTTGACCTTAGAACTATCAAGATCTAATACTATTATTAATATCAAGGAGTTGCCAATATCCATGAAATTTCTACTTTCATGCATATTATAGATGGAAAATTCATATTTGTAGATTCCTATGCTGCTTCCATAATAGAAGTCACAGCATACTGACTTCATAGAAATGCTGAGTGGCTTGAGACTATATACTAAGAAAGGTTTCTTTAAAACACTACCTTGATAAATAATAATACAAAAAGTAGTAAACAATATTGAATTGTAGTTCTATGTCCCATTCTTAGCCCCATTTTAGAGAGGGAGAACAGAAGTAATACAAGTGAGGTAGCTTGTCCAATATCTAATGCAACTAGTAAGAGAAAAAAAAAAAAAAGGATTCAAGCCCAGCAATTCTGACTCCAGCACCTACACTAACAATCTGGTCATAATGTCTCAGTAAGGAAATCAAATGCTAAGGTTTGATGATTATTGGGATTCTCCTCTTTATACTCTAAAAAAGGTTTTTGTGAATTGCATGTATGTTGTTTGATACAAAAATGACCATCACCTCTGAAGAGCTGTGGAACATGTATTTGTTCCTGCCAGCAGGAATATTTGCAGTATCATAAGACTCATTTTTCCTCAGAGGATGCACTAAATCAAATTAATTAAATATATCTGGGTATTCTGGATAAAATTTGGCAGAGAATATCCATTTGGGCTTGTTCTACATTGTCCAAATATAATGAAAAATTTAAAAATAGTTATTATGGTCATATAGACATGCAAAGACATTTAAATCCTTAAAAAATTTTCCTGCTTTAAAAAAATTTAAAGTTTATTTATTTATTTTGAGAGATATAGAGAGAGTAAGTGGGTGACGGGCAGAGAGAGCAGGGGAAAGAGAGAATCCCAAGCAGGCTCTGTACTATCAGCGTGGAGCCCTATGTATGGCTCAAATCCATGAACCATGAGTTCATGACCTGAGCCAAAACCAAGAGTCGGTTGCTTAACCAACTGAGCCACCTAGGCAACCCCCTCCGTTTTTACTAGCATTAAAAAAAATGCTTCCAAACTTGCAATAAAAAAAGATTTGCTTTATTTGAGTTTTAATGTGAGAATTCTTCAAATGAGCACCATTGGAAAAAGATCCTTGAATGCCCTTGTAAAAGTGTTCCTCTGCAATGTGGATTTACGTTTTTGAACATGTATGCTATTGTTAAGTTGAAAACTAGCATTAGAACAATATCCAAATTAGTAACTGATTCACCTACTCTGCCATTACATTAATTGTAAGTGCCCTTTCAAACACCATGAAGTTAAGGCTATAATGCCAGAAATGTAATTCACAAATATTTCCTTTAAAAATCAAATTTTATAGCTATATGCCATACTCTACTCATTTGTGTGTGTCCTTATTTTAGGAATGAGTATGGAATGAGATAATTTTGCTTTGAAACTCACAGTATGAAATAATAACCAATTATTCATAACAATCCTGTCTTTAATTATAATTTATTAATAGCTTGAAAATGTTTTCTACTTACATTTAACAAAGAGATCTTTCTTATCAAAGGTTGAGAAAAGCACAGGCATTATTCGTGCTCTTGAATAATGCTAGCTACCATTCCTGTGGCTGGGCTGTAGACAGCCATACACTGGCAACTCCACAAAATAGAAAAGCATTTCTGTTTCTTGTTTTGATTTGTTTTCTAGGTTAACATTGCTGTTATTTTCCTTTTCTCTCAGATATTTGGGAGCAGAAATGAAAGGCCAAGGATGAAGACCTAGCTACTGTAATTGTCTCCACTATCATGAAATTCTATTATCCCACAATTTGGTTCTCATTCCCTCCCAAATATAAATATAGCTAACAAATATTTACAAATTAGGAAGTTAAAATAAGCACACAATGGAACAGAATAGAGAGCCCAACATACACCCACACATATGTTGACAATTTTTGATGAAGATACAAAGGTAATTCAGTAGAGAAAGGATAGTTTTTCAACAAATGATGGTGGGACAACCAGATGTCCATATGTAAAAAAAAAAAAAAAAAGAATTTCAATCCATATCTTGTACCACATACAAAAATAGATCCGATCTGAACGTGAAACTAAGCATAAAAATTCTAAAAGAGCATAGAAGAATGTCTTAGTGATCTTGGGATAAGCAAAGATTTCTTAGAGATGACACCAAAAACATGGTTCATAAAAGGAAAGAAAAAAGATGATAAATTGGACTCTATCAAAATTACAAACTTCTGTTCTCTGAAAAGCTACAAAATGTACTGTTAAGAGAATAAAAATAAAATCCATGGATTGGTAAAAAATACTTGCAGAGCTTTTATCTCCTAAGGACTTGTATCCAGAGTATATAACGAATTCTCAAATCTCGATAGTAAGACCAGAACCCAATAGAAAAATGGGCAATATATGAATAGACAGTTCACCAAAGAAGTTATGTGGATGGTAAATCACTACAAAAAAGGTGTTTATCATCATCAGTCATTAGGGAAATGCAAAGTAAAACCACAATGAGATGCTACTACATACCTATTAAAATTGCTAAATTTAAAAAGACCAACGGTACCAAGTGTTGGCATTTCTGATATGAATGCAAAATTGTAAAACCACTTTGGAAAACAGTTAATTCTTAAAAAGTTAAACATAAACATAGCATGTGACTCCTCAGTTCATTTATATAACATTCTAGAAAGTGCAAACTAGTCTATTATATAACATTCTAGAAAGTGCAAACTAGTCTATAGAAACAGAGAGTAGATCAGTAGTTGCCAAGGTAGAGACAAGGAGAGGCATAATGAAACTTTTGGGATTGATAAAAATTTTCATTTTCTTGACCGTGGTGATGAATTCACAGGTGTACAGATTTATTAAAACATCATATTGTACACTGTATGTACAGTTGTATCTATTATAGTTCAATAAAATTGTTTCTAAAAAGAATTACCTTAGGGGCACCTGGGTGGCTCAGCTGGTTGAGCATCTAACTCTTGATTTTGGCTCAGGTCAAGATCCCAGAGTCATAGGATTGAGCGCCGTGTGAGGCTCCATGCTGAGCCTGCTTAAGATTCTTTCTCCCTTTCCCTCTGCTCCTCCCCTGCTCATGCACAAGCATGGGTACACGCATGAGTGAGCACTCTCTCAGAAATAAATAAATAAATATATATATATATATATAGAGAGAGAGAGAGAGAGAGAATTAACTTATATGTTCAGATAAAATCTGTCTAGATGAACAAAAACAACAACAACAAAAAAGTCCACCAATAAATGAAATTGCAATGCTTGGCTTCTTAAATATCTACAACAAAGATAATTCTGTAACACTTATTGTGTATTACATACATGTGTTTGTGTGACAGGCATGATAGTTGGGGTTGTATATATGTTCATAACAGGGAAGATATAAACAGATGTCAAGAGCCATGTTCAGCCTGAATATACCAATAGATTCTGTGTTAAGCATCATTTCATGTAGAAGTATGAATATTTGACCCCAAAAAAGAATGTCATAAAATAATGAAATGGTGAACATACCACTATGCAACTAAAGATAGCTTTATTAAAAAAAATAAGCATATTATATACTAGAATACTTATAAAAATATTCACTATAGAAAATATATGCTATAATGCATACATTAAATTCATTATATAAATAAAATACTTATTTTCTTTTAGGAAACTGCCATAATAAAATTAACAATAGACAAAAAAGCTACAAAAATAAAAGTGTGTTATAAGATACCTAAGGTAGTGCATACACATCTAAAGTAGAGCACTGTAGTTAGAAGTCACCAATAGTCTTTGGCTTGGGAAAAAAATACTTACGAATAGAAAAATCAAAATAGTTCATTAATATATTATCTTTGTATGAGTTTTTTTACAAGTTTTTCTCTTTTTATTCTCTCTGTTTCATTTCAAACTTCTTTGATCAGTGTGATTAAGCACGAATTCTTGAAAGACATTATTTAGATGACAATTTAAAATGAAATTGAGTAATTTAAAATAAAAGCTTTAGTTAAGTCACATTTGTCCAATATTATAAGTCAGAACAGAGATATTTTCTAAGTGAGTCACAGTTGTTTTAAATCAAGACCATAATTATTTAACCTGTAGGATCTCACCACTGATTAATTTCTTTCTTAATTCAGTGGAAAAGCAAGTGAAGGATATGAGTAGGCATTTCTCAAATGGACAATAAAAATATGAAAAGACATTGAATCTTACCACTAACCTAAGAAATACAAATACATAATGATAAGAAATTAATTTGGAGGGGCACCTGAGTGGCTCAGTTGGTTAAGTGTCCAACTCTTGATTTCAGCTCAGGTTATGATCACACAATTCCATGGGATCAAGCCCTGCATCCGGCTCCTCACTGACAGCACAGAGCCTGCTTGGGATTCTCTCTCTAACCCCTTTCCCACTCACATGCTCTCTCTCTCAAAATAAATAAACATTTTTTAAAAGAAATTAATCTGGAGATTTTCATTAAAGATGTAAATAGTGATTACTCTCAGTGTGTTTTTAGTTACTTTTCTTGTTTGGATTTCAACATATTATCTAACCTTTTTTCAATGCATATCATTTTCATAAAATATAAAGTTTTCAAAAAAAAACCTGCCAGTACCTCATTAGTTGTTTGTAGAAAAATTATGGCCAACAGATCAGAGAACAGAATTCAGAAACAGAACCAAGCATTTTAGTTAATATGATAGAGTTGGTATCTCAAATAAGTATGAGTCAGAGAGATTACCAAACAAACAGCACAAAACAATTAGCTAGCTAATAAAAATATATTTAAAAATATTTGAGGGGTGCTGGGTGACTTAGTCGGTTAAGCGTCCAACTTGATTTTGGCTCAGGTCATGATCTCATGGTTAATGGGATCAAGGCCCTCATCAAATTCTTTACTGACAGTGTGGGAGCTTGCTTCAGATTCCCTCTCTCTCTGCCCCTCTGCCACTCATTCTCTCTCTCTCTCTCTCTCTCTCAAAGTAAATAAACTTAAAAAAAATTTGAATCCCTAACTCAATACTTATCCAAAATATTAATTCCTGATGATACAAAATTTAACATGTAAATGAAACCTTTAACATACTATCAAAATATAAGAGCATTCATTAAAAAAAGATATCTATCATTTTAAATGAAAATAATAAGTTTCAGGACAATATTTATGGCATAAACCCACTGACTTAAATAATTGTTTCCATAGTATATGTTGTGATTAAAATTATGAAATGAAAGAATACACACTCAGTTTAGTTTTTTTAATATTTTTTTAATGTTTATTAAGTTTTGAGAGAGAGAGAGAAAGAGAGAGAGAGAGCAGGGGAGGGGCAGAGAGAGAGGGAGACACAGAATCCAAAGCAGGCTCCAGGCTCTGAGCTGTCAGTACAGAATCCCTTATGGGGCTTGAATTCATGAACCTGTGAGAAACCTAAGCCAAAGTCAGAAGCTTAACCAACTGAGACACCCAGGCACCCCTCACACTCAGTTAAGTTTTATTCACCATTAAACTGCCATCCTCTACCACATGTGCCTAACACACGGCAGGCACAAAAATATTAGTTGAAGGACAAAATTAACTCTTAGCATTGTTTGTAGGAGTGTAAACTGTGATAACTTTTCTGGAGAGAAAAGTTTGGCAATATGTGTCAAAGAATAAAATGAACACAATTTACTCCTGCATTCCCATAATTTTCACGAGCGCATACAGTAGGTATCCAGGGCTAATTTTTTTATAGTAGGAAAAAAATGTGTATGCTAGTAGAAAAATGATGTGGGAAGTAGCTGCCCTACAACAGGAATATGGTTAAATATTAAATAAATAAACATTTCCATGGAATATGCATCTATTTTAAAATTAGGTGTTTATCATTTACCATGAAAATATAGCCACAACTGATAAATGAGCAGATTACAAAACAAAATATGTTTTATAGATAAAACAGTATATATAAACAGGCAGGTATGTAGATGTACAGAGAAATTTCTGGGAGGAAATGCACCAAAATGTTAAAAATGGTTATCATTTGGTTGATAAGATTGTGTATATATACCATCATTGGAATTTTATATACTGTTTTTTCTTTATAATGCTTATATACCTTGAAGATCAAAAATAAACAATAAAAGTAAATTTATTTACAACATAGAAAGTGTTTCTTAACTTTTTAAAAATATGTGACTAAATGACAAAGCCCAAATTCTATAATAAAAAAGTAATGTAAAGATTAATCTAACTTTAAAATGTTTCCTCATTTGAAGTGAATAATTCATCATATTTTATATTTTAATTTACTACTTGTGTTCTGTGAGCAGGTTTAGACAGTGAATTTAATTAATTAGGTTATTTTCTGCATTAGTATATCAAATGACGTCTAGGTTTTTTGTTTGTTTTTACTTCCACAGAAAGATCAAGGTATCTTCCAATGAATTCTTTAAGAGACTATTAATATATCCTGTGAATTTTTATTCAAATATAGATAGGTAATTGTGGTCATTCATAAAAAGGGGCTAAATATGTTTCTTACCTTTTAATGAAAAGTAAACACTGGTCTTTTTTGTTGTACCAAGGGAGGTGTTCTGTAGCAGAAAACAATCCTGTAAATAAAAATAAGATACCTGTTTTTAAACCTCATTTTACAAAAGTTTATTAACATATTACTGGACTGGTAAATCATACTTTAGTGTGGCTGGAATATTACAATGTTAGAAGGAAACTGGTGGTAGACGACATTGTAAAGTATACCCTGACAGAGGATGCACTTTCATCAGCACAAATTCCCTCTCCCATGCTGTTGTTTATGGAATTGAAAACTGCTCCACAAAAGTATAGAGCAAACCGTCTGCTTTTAAATAACACTACTTAACATCTGAATGTCCTTGCACTTCATCTACAAGGTTGTTGCAAGCTTTGAGAACAGCTAGAGGCAAATCGGCAGCAAGATTGGAGTATATTATATGCCAGTTTAAAAAAAAGAAATACAGTAAAAATAGTGTAACTGACTCATAGCGTCGCCACCCTTGTAGATGGATATAAATTAGGCTTGCCCAACACCACAGATAGTACTTACTAAAAACTGTAAGGTGGAACTCAATATGCCTGCTTTCTAGCCCCTCCCCCCTTTGCCAATAAACGACTCCCTTTTCTCTCCAGTTTAAAAATACACGCTAATAGCATATTTAGATATAGTTTCAAAAAAATATATTACATATTCACACTACCCAATGATGCCATTTGAAGTATTTTCATCCAATTTTTTAAAAACAAATTTTTGTCAAGAGGCTCCTGACAAACCAAACGGGAATTCAGGACGAAATGATAGGAGAAAGATACTCCTCTTCCCTTGTTAAGAACCATGGATAGTATTTTTACCTCATATCTAAGCTTTTTTTATTTTTATTTTTTGAATTATAAAACTATAAAGATATAATTTTCAGGGGAAATAAACGTCTTCCACAAATGTGTGCCTCAGCTACCAGGCAGCGTCTGGGAAGGTAGGCGGAGCCTGGAGAGCGGCGCGTGCGTTTGGTCATTCAATAGGCTTAGACATTGTCAATCAAGTTTGCCCAGCAAATGAGGTGAGAGCTAAAAGGCACACTGGGAACTAAATTGACTGCAGGTGGGTCCGCAAGGGGTGGGAGCTCGCGATCTAAACCGTGAAGAGATCTTGGGGTCTTACACTGCGCCGTTAGACTGCGGCACTCCTCTGTCCGCCGCAGCTGCTTTGAGAGTCCTTGCCACCGCCGCTCTTGCCCAGGCCTCTACTGCGGCTTCCACCTCTGCGGGATCACAGCAACCCAGCCCAACCCCGTCCTGCGCTACTGCTGCCTTCGCCGCTGCCGCCTCCTCAGCCTCGGCCTCCGCCGCCACCCAAGCATCCGTGAGTCATTTTCTGCCCATCTCTGGTCGCGCGGTCTCAGCGGTAGTCACCACATTAAGAGGTTTGCAGGGTTGCAAAATGGCAGAAGCGGATCTTAACACGGTTTTGGAACCTGCCGCCCAAAGGGTTGCTGAAGAGAAGATGGCTAGCTCTAGTGATTCTGGGGAGGAATCTGACTGTAGTAGCTCTAGCAGCAGCACTAGTTGCAGCAGCAGCAGCAGCAGCAGTGGCCGCAGCCGCTTATATAGAAAGAGGAGGGTATCTGGGCCTTCCAGAAGAGCACAACGGGCTCCTTTGGGTAAAAGTTTCGTGGATAGGCTGCCTCAGGCCGTTAGAAATCGTGTGCAGGCGCTCAGAAATATTCAAGATGAATGTGACAAGGTAGACATCCTGTTCTTAAAGGCAATTCACGATCTCGAAAGAAAATATGCCGAACTCAATAAGCCTCTATACGATCGGCGATTTCAAATAATCAATGCAGAATATGAACCTACAGAAGAAGAATATGAGTGGAATTCAGAGGATGAGGTGTTCAGCAGTGATGAGGAGGTGCAGGAAGACAGCCCTAGTGAAATGCCTGCTTTAGAGGGTGAGGAAGAAGATAACGGGCCTAAAGGAAAACCTGAGGTAAAGGCTGAAGAAAATGAGGTTCCAAAAGAAATTCCTGAGACAAAGGCTGAAGAAAAAGCAGAGTCTAAAGATTTTCTGGGGACAAAGCCTGAAGTGAAAGAAGACCCTAAAGTAGACCCTCAGGTAAAGGCAGAAGATAAAGAACAGACTAAAGCAACAGAAGCTAAGGCAAAGGCTGCCATAATAGAGGCTCCTAAAAGAATTCCTGAGGCCAGGCCTAAAGAAAGAGTGACTCTTAAAAGAGCTCATAAGGGAAAGCCTAAAAAGGATCCTAAAGGCATTCCTGACTATTGGCTGACTGTTTTAAAGAATGTTGACAAGCTCGGGCCCATGATTCAGAAGTATGATGCACCCATTCTGAAGTTCTTGTCAGATATTAGCCTAAAGTTCTCAAAACCTGGCCAGCCTATAAGTTACACATTTGAATTTTATTTTCTACCCAATCCATACTTCAGAAATGAGGTGCTGACCAAGACATATATAATAAAGTCAAAACCAGATCACAAGGATCCCTTCTTCTCTTGGGGATGGGAAATCCAAGATTGCAAGGGCTGTAAAATAGATTGGAGAAGAGGAAAGGATGTTACTGTGACAACCACCCAGAGTCGAACAACTGCTACTGGAGAAATTGAAAGTCAGCCAAGAGTGGTTCCTAATGCATCATTCTTCAATTTCTTTAGCCCTCCTGAGATTCCTAAGATTGGAAAGCTAGAGCCACGAGAAGATGCTATCCTCAATGAGGACTTTGAAATTGGTCAAACTTTACATGATAATGTCATCCTGAAATCGATCTATTACTATACAGGAGAAGTCAAATGTACCTATGAAGATAGTAAAAATTATGGAAACAGGAAATATCGAAAATAAAAAAAAGCTGCTTGAAAGAATTTTCAAGAGTCTCAAAACTTCAAGCAGAAGTGAAGCAGGTTTATATAGCCTTAGGCGAGATGGGAGGGGGGCGCTGCTCTATAACCTCAACACTAGCATTCCTTATAGTCTTGTGTTTTCATATTTTCTTGGTAGTCTGAAAATGGTCTTACAGTGTCTAAGTATCAGTTTATCTAGCCTGTTGTAGTGTAATATTCTTCAAAATATATAAATGTCAGTTATCTAAAGCATGCTCATTTTGTGCTATAAAGTTCTGATTTTTGTGAAGTCTTTTTGTCATGTTCCTATTAGAATGTAGCTGTGAAAACTGTCAGAATTGTCAATTGAGACAAATATTTGCTTGAAAAAAACAGTTCCTGAAGTACCAACGCAAGTGTTTTTTTTATTTCCAGCCTGGAAGACTAAAAGTTTAAATCTGCTTGCACTAGCTGTGCCTTCATTACTTTGCTATAGAAATATGGTACTTACAGTAACTAGAACAGCTTAACAGTGAAATTTGCTTAAAAAAGATTAGCATACATTTAAGAATGTCCATCGAGACCATATATGATATGACTGTGAGCTTATTTATGTGACATAGTGGTCTATAAATTAATAATTAAGTTGTTTACCACTGAAGTGTTAGTGACATGGTATTTTTTAAAAGTTTCCTCATACTGTGTAATTGTAAACTGAGGTTACTAACCACATTTTCTTTGTAATATGTTCTACTTTATCTTTCACTAAGATGATCACTTTATATCATTTGATATTTTTTCATGTTCTATTGCATCCTAAAATAAATGTCAAATAAAGTGTATCATGCTATAAAAATCTAACATTTTTTCCTAATTATAAAAAATGTAGGTCTTCTCAAAAAAGTGGAAAATACTGAGAAAAGGGGAAATTTAAGAAATACATAACTATTATTCATATTCTGATTTGTTTCCCAGATCTTAGGTCTTCTTTGGAAGATACACATTCAAGTGATTGGAGAGAAATGGGACAGAGGAGGAAGGCTAAGGGGGAGGAGGAGAAAGAGAGGGTAGAGGGGGAGGGAAAAGGAGAAGGAAGAGGGAGAGGAGGGTGGTTGGAAGGGAAGGGAGAGTGGAGAAAGAAGGGAAAGGGCTTGAGGGGAAAGGGAAGAGGGTGAGGAATGAAAAGGATGGGAGGTAGTGGGGATAGAGCAGAAGGGGAAAAAGGGAAGGAATGCCTCACTGAGAAAATACATCTATATAAGCTGTTGCTTTCACTTCCAAAAGTAGGATGGGCAAATGACCTAGGATGAACAAGTGATCCAGGCCCACCTTCCTGACTTGGGAGAAGGTCACACTCTCAGATGTGGCATTTTTTTTAAATAGGTGTCTCAGGCTTTCACCTCTTCAATACCATGCAACTGGTTATCACCTCTTCAATACCATGCAACTGGTTACAGGGTAATGAGATCCTGCGATTTTGGGGTTGAAATTAGTGTGAAGAGGAGGTCCCTTAAAACTCAGCTTATCAGAAGCTTTGCACAGGGCACAAAGGCACAGCACAACAAATGGTAAAGTAGTATCTTCTTTCACATTTGCCATTTCCCTGTCCACATATATCTTCCATCAAAACCTTAAGGAAAGAGCTGAAGCAGGAAGAAGACAGGATTTGGGGGTTTCTGGCTCTTTAGGCATAAAATTACCTAATAGTCTTTCCAAATCCCATCATACATAGTTTAATATCTTGCTTTTATCCCTGTTTAACAATAGCCCAGACCGTGTCTACAATGTAAAATATTACAATATATGACACTATATTTAACCAATCTGGGGTGTTTGGATATTTAGGTTTTTATTTCTGAGATATTTGCATCCATCAAGAAAGGGTATGGGAATAGATTTACTAATATAGCAGGGCCAAAACGAAGGCTATAATAAATATGGTGTACCTGGGTCACTGTTGGGGAGGTTCCCAAATCGGATATATACTGTGCTTGTCAGACATCACAGATATAGCAGAGCCCTTAAAACTCCTACATGGAATGCAAAATCCTTATCGCATCTTAGAACACTTACTTAAGTATTTAGCCCCTACCTGTTCTGTATTTTCCAATATTAAAGGAACGCACCTCAGAATATTTGCAACAAAGAAGCAGAAATGCAGAAAATAAAAGTCATTCAGAAGCACGCTACAGGAAGATATCGTGTTTATAGATTGGTGTATTTTTTCCCAGTCTGTCTCTTGATTAGGTTTTATCACAACTTCTTGGCTCAAATAAAAAGGTTAATTCAAGCAGGGTGGGTGTAAGAAAGCGCGGTGGAAAAACAGCTTAATGGTATATTTACCTTTACCGCTTAGGGGGCTGGTGGGAGGGTGGAGGAAAGGGAGGGGCGGGGTAGTTGCCAAAGCTTTTTACATTAGTAAAGCTAGAATCACAGAAATGCAAACTGTCTGTGCTAGGTGCTTCTACCACCGTGGCTAGTGAAGGTGGCTACAGCCGGGAAACCGCTGGGCTTGCACGTTTGTTGGGCTGCAGGTTTGTCCATCACACTTGCCCAACCAATGAATAATGCTGGAAGGAGGAGCCTACTGGGAATGAACTCCGTGAGTGGAGAGCAAAAGCTTGGGGAGAGCTTTTACTCAGTCTTCTGTGACTTCTTTCTGGCGCGCTGTTTTCCCTTTGCTGTCATTTAAGGCTGAGGCAAGCTGCCCTCTTCCTTGTTCCCAACCCGACCGAGGAGGACCCCCACCACCACCACGTCCCCCCCTTTCCCACATCCTACTGTGTGAGTTCTTTCCCGTCCTGGATTAGGCAATGAGCGTCCATGGTAGTCACTTTAAAAGTTTGCTCTTTTCCTTTAACTTTGCTGACTGATGACGAAGAATGTGACTAAGCAGCAGGGATTAATGAAGAGATCATGGAAGAAACTCTGGATCGAAGTAAACAAAGTGAAAATACAGATAGTCAAATGAAGCAAATTACCCATTATGTCGCAGTCTAGCGATACTGGTGCCCCTGCCCCCACCCCCCGCAAAAAAAACACTTAAGGGACCATATGACAAGATAGAAGCCAAATGTGAAAAGGAATTGCAGGCTTTTGAAAAAAGTATAAACTCTTACTTGATGAGGTAGGTGTTTGTGCCAACTAGTGCATGTATTAGGACAACCTACAGTATAATAACTTTAATACACGTAGGGATTACTTCAAATGTTTTGTGAGTTTTGTAGAGTATATTTTTTAAATAAAAAATGAAATATTTAATTAAAACAGCATTTAGAAGTATACTTTTCTTCAAGATACAGAACACAACAAATTCTCTAAACCATCTTTTCTCATTGCTATGCAGTTTAGTCCTTTTTTTTTTTTGTATTATAGATTTTAGAGAGTGGGAAAATTATTAGAATTCTTCACTGAAGCTAATATTTACCTGGGGGGGAAATATACTTGGAAAGCCAATCAATTCAAGTATGTGTTTTGCCTCCA
The DNA here is from genome assembly GCF_023721935.1 of Panthera uncia. Lineage (NCBI taxonomy): Eukaryota > Metazoa > Chordata > Mammalia > Carnivora > Felidae > Panthera > Panthera uncia. Next base: position 71,695,373 of record NC_064817.1, on the reverse strand, counting down.
GCTCAGAAGTAAAAGAGTTTAAGTCAACTTAGACCAGGTGTGCCTTTATTATTGTGCTATAAAAATGTGGTTTACTATGATATGGTACCTAACAAAATTTTATCACTTGAATAAAGTAGCATAGAGTTAAGAATTTTCAAAAACACATTAATATCAAGTCTCCGATATCACTTCTTAAATTTTTGTGTGACACAGGATTTATAAAGAAAAATATAATGAAGCTGTTTTTCCCTGGTAGTGCTGAGAAAAGTTAGTGTTTGCGAGCGTTTTTCTCAGCTGTACTCATGAGTTATGTAAACTAAAGTGATTAATTATATTTTGTTTGAACTGTGCTTCACTGAAAGTTGAAACTTTATTACTGTTGTATTACATCCTCTGATTATAAAGTATGTTCATTATAAAAAATTTGGAAAATATACTGAAAAGCATAAAAATTATTTTAAACAGTTCTGCCTTCAAACATAACCACAATTTGCACGAAAATGTCTATATCTTTATTAATATTGTTGCATCCACATGACTCCTGAAACAGAATGCAATCGGCACCAGTGACAGTCACAACAAAATTTATTGCAGCGAGAGGCAAGGCCAACCAATCAAGACCGACACTCTTGACCAGAGTGCAGTCAAACAGCCAGGGTACAGAGTTTTTATAGCTGACCACATTGTCTTATCATCACCTGGGGACAGAACAAAGAAATAGTTCCCAGATGGGGGTGGAAACAGTTCAGACATGGCCTTGCCCCAATCCAATCAAACACTAAACCAGTTGAGTTCCCTTAAACTTTTGTTCCCTTGATTGATAGGACAAGGCTGTTATCTCTTAATCTACAATGTTAAAACAAAGCTGTTATTTCTTAAAGCTACAGGTTAGCCCTACACTACAATTTAACCCTTACAATATAACTACGATTTTATCACTTTCACTTTTCATTTAATATATTTTGGAGCCCTGTGCATGCAAAGTTTATTCCTTTTAACATATATTAAATGGATATGCCATAACTTATTGTATGGTTTTTTTCATGGGCATTTAGGTTAGGAGCATTTTTTTCTAATTTTTTTTTCAACGTTTTTTTATTTATTTTTGGGACAGAGAGAGACAGAGCATGAACGGGAGAGGGGCAGAGAGAGAGGGAGACACAGAATCGGAAACAGGCTCCAGGCTCCAAGCCATCAGCCCAGAGCCTGACACGGGGCTCGAACTCACGGACCGCGAGATCGTGACCTGGCTGAAGTCGGAAGCTTAACCGACTGCGCCACCCAGGCGCCCCAGGAGCATTTTTTTCTAATTGGTTAGTAATTACAAACACTATTTGAATTAAGGAAAAATGTTGCATATGTTGAAACATTTTTGCTTTTGATTTTGTTCATTTTTTTTCTTTTTCCCTACAGAAGAGTTTTTTTTTTTTTTTTATGATTTTATTTTTAAGTAATCTCTACACCCAATCTGGGGCTTGAACCCACAACCCCAAGTTCAAGAGTCTCATGCTCCACCAACTAAGATTTCCAGGAGCCCCAAAAAGAATTTTTATTATTTTTTTTATTTTTTTTATTTTTTTTTTCAATATATGAAATTTATTGTCAAATTGGTTTCCATAC
>NC_064817.1:71602211-71678771 GCF_023721935.1 Panthera uncia | reverse complement strand
GTACCGATGCATAGGGGCACTTGTACCCCAATGTTTATAGCAGCACTTTCAACAATAGCCAAATTATGGAAAGAGCCAAAATGTCTATCAACTGATGAATGGATAAAGAAATTGTGGTTTATATACACAATGGAACACTATGTGGCAATGAGAAAGAATGAAATCTGGCCTTTTGTAGCAACATGGATGGAACTGGAGAGTGTTATGCTAAGTGAAATAAGTTATACAGAGAAAGACAGATACCATATGTTTTCACTCTTATGTGGATCCTGGAAACTTAACAGAAGACCATGGGGGAGTGGAAGGAGAAAAAAAAAGTTAGAGAGGGAGGGAGCCAAACCATAAGAGACTCTTAAAAACTGAAAACAAACTGAGGGTTGATGGGGGGTGGGAGGGAGGGAAGGGTGGGTGATGTGTATTGAGGAGGGCACCTGTTGGTATGAGCACTGTGTGTTGTACGGAAACCAATTTGACAATAAATTTCATATTTAAAAAAATGTGCATATTCCTTGACCTAGCAAATCTTCAAGGAATTTATCTAAGAAAATAACAGCAAAACCAATTATAAGCATATTAATTTGAGGACACCTGGGTGGCTCAATCGGTTGAGCATCCAACTTAGGCTCAGGTCATGATCTAGCAATTAATGAGTTTGAGTCCTGGGTTGGGCTCTGTGCTGACAGCTCAGATCTAGAGCCTGCTTCAAATTCTGTATCTCCCTCTCTCTCTTACCGCCCCCCTCCCCCACTCATGCTCTGTCTCTCGCTCAAAATTAAATAAAAATATTTTTAAAAATTTAAAAAAGATGAGTACCTGGATGGCTCAGTCAGTTAAACATCTGACTTCGGCTCAGGCCATGATCTTGTGTTTTTTGAGTTCGAGCCCCGCTTTGGGCTCTGTGCTGACAGCTCAGAACCTGGAGCCTGTTTCAGATTCTGTGTCTCCCCCTCTCTCTGCCCCTCCCATGCTCATGCTCCGTCTCTGTCTCTTGATAATAAATAAACATGAAAAATTTTTTAATTTTTTTATTTAGAAAAATTTTTAATTAGAAATTTTTTTATTAGAAAAAAAATTTTTAATTAGAAAAAAGAATGTTAATTTCAGTATTGCTTATAATTCGAAAATGTCAAAAACAATTTTAATGTCCAGAAAAAGGGATTCAATTTATATGTTTACTTTATTCAGACAGTTGAATAATATGAAGGCATTTAAGATAATATTACAGTTCTGTACTGACATTGAAAGTTAACTACGATAAGTTGTTTAATGAAAACGGTGTCAAAAATATGGAAATACGTGCATATATATGTAAATTATATATAGTACACAAAAATTCTGATACTAGTTATCTATATGTAATGGGGTGTAGGTAATTTATATTCATAATTTTGGGGATTCTAAATTTTATATAATGGTCACAACTTACTGTTGTGATCAGAAGAAAATATAGTGGAAGAAAAAGAACATGTTAGAATTATAGACAATTATGTGGAGCTGTAGAGTCAGAAAACAAAGAATTATGAAGGCACATTTTTGAGCTATGCAGTATTGGAGACTATTTTTAAAAATAATGTATTAAAATAATTCACATAGTTTATGACCCTTCATAGTGGTCACCTTAAGACCAAACACAAATTCCAATAATGTTGATGCTAAATGTTAGAGATGATCTACTTTCTCATTTCATAGGTAAGAAATCTTGGGCTCATTGTATCTACTTATTACCCAAGGTCATACAATATGTAAGTAGTGGGAAGTTCAGAAAACCATATGCTTTCCCTTTCATTTTTTTGTGCAATTAACAGTTACTATAAAACCAAGTTTCTCTAACACTTCTGACTTTCAATGGTTACATTTCCCTTTAATACTCAAATAACGTAACTTCAGCCTTCATTCCCTCAAGTAACTTTACTAGTCTCTGCCTAGTTTCCTTTTCCAAGTATTTCTGAGAAACCTAGAAAATACTTGGTTATATGTTCCAAAAGTGTGTCTGCTTGTCACTTTCTTAGAGCAAGTGCTTTAGACTTTTCCACTGGTCATACTGTGCTGTCTTACAACCACTTCTCCATGTTGCTGCCACTTATCCCAATCCACATTACATTAAAAATTAACACATAACACCAAAAAGTAAACCCCTAAAACAGCTAATATCTGACTCTTATGCTTAACAAAATTTTAGTGATGATTTGGGAATAGAAGGAAATATTCAGACAAAAAAAGGAAATTTTAAAACTAGCTATCAGAGATTCATTGTCTATGCCTCTGCACAAAGATTCCTTAAATGGTAGTCCTTCCTTATGCCATACACGTTGCAAATGCCAACTTATTTCCCTTTGGGAGAGTCCCCTTGACCCCCTCCTTTAAAGATGACGCTAGAGTTCCCATTTTTCTTGGGGATTAGAGAAAAAATGAATATCTTTCTCTCTTCCTGTCAAAGGCCTATTGTTTTCCCAGTGAGAAAGTTGAAAAACTCAATTCCTCCAAGATATAGTCCATCATTGCCACAACTGGTCTAGTCACCATGTTCCAGATAAAACCATTATAATAGCGTATTTCTCAGTTTGGATTATTCATTTATATGTGAAGTATGTGAATTTCCCTCTGCAAATGGACAAAAAAGTTTTTTTAAGTTTATTTATTTTGAGAGAGAGCAAGTGTGAGCAGGGGAGGGGCAGAGAGAGAGAATCAGAGACAGGCTTCTTGCACTGTCAGCAAAAAGCCCAATGTGGGGCTCAATTTCACGAACTCTGACATCATGACCTGATCATAACCAACTGAGCCACTCAGGTGCCCCCAAATAATTTTTGATTGCAGGACCTAAACCATCCTTTCAACTGCCTTTCTCTCTCTTTGCTTCAGCTTGTCTTTCACTGTTTTCTAGTGTTCTACTTTATCTCTAGTTTTGTCTGGCTTCACTCCCCCTTCTCTTTTCACATGTTCTCTTACTTTTAATTCCCTGGACAGATGATTAAGTCAGTTAGACTTACCTACTCCTTTTCTATATCTTTTTTTTTTTTTTTTTGCAAAGTTAAGTCTACTGCAATCTGTAAAGATGAATTGGAAGTCTCAGGAGGATTGTTTTTAATTTTAATTTGGGTAAGATAAATTTACCAATTAATCTAGTTATAAAAATCCTAGCTGAGAAAATGACTATCCAGCATAGATTACTGTTTTCATAAAGATACAAAATACATTAACAGCATCACCCTCAGTGGCAGACAATGCCTGAAAACTTCAAACATCCCCAGTATACACATCAGAATAAATTTTGATGTTGAACATAGTTTATACCTTTTTTACATTCTTCACTTTAAGATTTCAAGTTATCTTGTTAGTAATTGACAGGATGTTTTCTGTAGTTGCTAAACCCTTGAGACAAGTCTATAACTTTCTATTTTAAACAATACTGAAGTGAAAGGAACCCAGCATTTCTCCTGTCTACTCTCTCTCCCATTTTATATTCCCACCAGCACTATATGAGCGATCCATTTCTCTATATATTTTCCAATACTTATTATCTCTCTTCATGACTCTAGCCATTCTAGAGGGTGTGAAATGATATCTCAAAATGGTTTTGATTTGAATTTCCTTGATTTTTATTTGATTTGAATTTCAATGGTACTGAACCAGATCTAAAAGAAGATATAGAATTATTGATTATTGATTGACTTTTCAAGGTGAAGCAGAAAGATTAGAAAATATGCTCCCTTTTAATAATAATAAACATCAATTACAAAGCCAAAAATGGTTTGAATACCCCCCCTCTTAAAAAATACTGTGTCAGTACTGTTTACATGGCTAATTAAAAGTTGGGAATAACTGAAAGTCTGCACTCAGGACAAATCTTTATTTTCTTTTCCTCCATACCATTTTCATTTTTTCCTTAAGTTGAAGGATCTATTGCTTGGAAATCTCCTTAGACAGAAGAGAGCTGAGTAACATACCCCTCTTCTTTCTCCCTCTACTTTCTGTGCACCACTGGTGTACATTAGTTTTTTCTTGCTGCTGTAACAAATTACTACACGTTTAGCAGCTTAAAATAACACAAATTTATTATCTTACATTTCTGTAGGTCAAAAGTACAGTATGGGTCTCCTTAAGCTAAAATCAAGGTGTCAGCAAAGCTGGGTTCCCTTCTGGAGGCTCCAGGAGAACACTGTTTCTTTGCCCATTTAGGTTGTTGACAGAATGCAGTTACTCATGGTCATAGGATGATATCTCCATTTCCTTGGCTGGCTGTCAGCTCAGGGCTGTTCCCAGCTTCTAGAAGCCACTCATGTGTCTTGGTTCACAAACCCTTTCCTTCTTATTCAGAGCCGACAACTCCTCTGCCTTCCTTTTCCACTTTTATTTTTTAGTTTTTTAGCTTTATTGAAGTATAATTGACAAAAAATTGTACAATTTTTAAAGTTTACCTCATGGTGATTTGATATATGTATATATTGTGAAAGGATTCCCATTTTCTAGATAATTAATATATCCATTACCTCATGTAGTTATTTATTTACTTATTGTTTGCTAAAAACATTTAGGTTATACCCTCTTAGCAAACTTCAATTCTACAATACAGTGTTATCAACACTTTTTTTTTCATGAAATTGTTTTTTTCTCTTTTTGTATAGGTCCCCTATTTTAACCTATCTTTTGTTTCTCTACCTACGTTATAGTATTCTGTAGGCTTTGTTTGTTTTATGTCTTGTGTAAGGATCTGTATTTCTCCCTTAAAAAGTTATTAATTGCATGCTTACTTTATCCTGGAGAATGGTAGAGAGGAGAGAGGTTTGCACTGTGGTTGGTGATAATTCTTTCAATGAGAGTTCCCATTTCAATATAGGTTGTTTATTTGGGTCCATCACAGCAATTTCTGACTTCTCTGGTATTTTAGGTGATTTCCCACCCCCACCATACTCCCATTAGTTGCTTAAGTAGCTCTGGGCTAAAGGAGAGGGAGGTCAGAGATTTACCATTTTGTTGGTTAGTATCTTTCCAATATACCGTGTCAGTGAAAAACTCATTCTGAGAAGCAATATTTAAGGAGTAATTACCCACACAACTCTACTGGGTCTACTGCTCAGCTGGTTATTATAAGGAAATCTGCTTCAGCAATTCTTTGCTGGGGGAATATTTAATGTCAGAGCTTTAATGGCCTTGTAGTCATGAGTCCATTATGTTACTGTTCTGTCAGTTAGCTTTTGCAATTTTTCCACACAACCTTTTCCTGCCTGCCCTAGTAGTGTTGTGTTAGGAGGACAAGTTGTAGCATCTACCACTTTGATGACATAACCAGTGTGATGGTTAATTTTATGTGTCAACTTTACTGGGTCATGAGGTGCCCTGATATTTGATCCAACATTATTCTTGGTGTGCCAGTGAGAGCATTTTGGGATGAGATTCACATTTGAATTGGTAGACTGAGCAAAGCAGATTTCTCTCTCTAATGTGATTGGGCCTTACCCAATCAGTTAAAGGATGAGATTAGAACAAAAAGACTGACTGTCCCAGAAGTAAGAGGGAGTTCCTTCTGCCTCACTGCCTTGGAGCTAGAACATCATTTTTCTCCTGCCTTTGGATTGAAACTGGAATATCAACTCTTATCTGGATCTCAAGCCTGCTGGCCTTTGGACTGGAATTGCACCATCATCTCTCCTAGTTCTCAAGCCTTTGCACTTGGACTGACACTATGCCAATGGCTCTTCTTGGTCTCCAGCTTGCTGACTGAAGGCCTTGGGAGTTGTCAGCCTCTAAATTTTTAAGACAATTCCTTATAATAAATCTCTTTGTGTGTGTAATATACATATATATTTTTATTTTTATTTATTTGTATATACATATATACATATATTACATACACGTACATACATACACAAATATAAAATCTCCTATTGGTTCTATTTCTCTGCAGAACCCTGACTACTATAGCCAGTATACTCATTTCTCTTTATGGTAACTCCTCTCCCCACCCCACCTTGGGAAAACTTTTTTTTTTTTCTCTCATAACTCTTATGCAACCTATAACCACCCTTCTGATAGACGCTAATTTCAGTGAGTCTTGGAGGTACACTATCCCCCACCCTTCTAAGGAATGTTTTACTTTGTATATATGTTAAGGCTCTAGTCTCTCTACCACTACACAAGGAGTAGCCCTCCACTCACTATTTATTTTGCATTTTCTAGGCAATTCCAGTTGTGAAAGCAATATTTGGTCCTCCCTTATGTCTTCTGGCATCATAATTGGAAGCCAACTCTGATTTAGCTGGCATGTTTTTTCACTGAAAAAGAATAAATGTTTATTTTTCACATTTTTTTATTTTCACATGTTTTTATTTTCACATGTTTCATCATTGCCTTGCTTTCTTCTCTGGCAGTGCCTCTGCTACACATACAAGTGATAAAACTGGTTTTGGAGTTCAACAGAACTAAATTCAAGGCCAAGATATGTGAGGTACCTTATTTTCTTTCAAAGTCAGTGGTTCATTAATAAATGGGGATAATAATAGCACCTGGCTCATAAATTTGTACTGAATAAACAAGACAATATATATAATGCTTAGCACAAAGTCTTTGCCACATAGTAAATAATCAATAAATTTTAACTATAATTAGTACTAATAGTATTATTATTCAGTAGACTAAGGCTATCAATGAAATTCTGTCCCTTTTACTAGATTGTTTCTTTATCTCTAAGATATATTTATTAGTCCTATATATGAAATGATTCTCTGGGAAATCTAGCTCATTTTTTACATCTATCTACAGAGAATACATATATTTATTGACACGATTTGGAATAGGTTTTTAGTAAACAAAGCTAATCTTTTAGAACCTCTGATGAATCGCATTAAAAAACAGCAAGAGTTATTTATGGTGCTAGGAGAAGTAATATTTCTTTTAAAGTACATGCCTAAGATTTTCTACATGAAAATTCTGATAAAATATGAGGAAATTGCAAATTTAATTTTCCAAAATTGACAACTGTATTGTTAAGTATCATAAAACAACCCCTGTCCTTGAGTTTCTAAGCAAAAAAAGAGTTATTAATGATGTTATATTCTAGTTGTTCAAGTAGATCTTTGCTTGCATTTTGACAAAAGTCAACACTTATGCATGGATAAGCTTTAAAAGTTTTTTTTCTTTTTTTTAATGTTTATTTTTGACAGAGAGAGAGAGAGAGAGAGAGAGAGAGCATGAGTGGGGGAGGGGCAGAGAGAGAAGGAGACACAGAATCCGAAGCAGGCTCCAGGCTCTGAGCTGTCAGCACAGAGCCCAACGCGGGGCTCCAACTCACAGACCGTAAGATCATGACCTGCGCCAAAGTTGGACGCTCAACCAACTGAGCCAACCAGGGGCCCCAAAAGTTTTTTCTATATACACACACATGTGTCCACAGTATTGAATACAAATCAAAATGGAACAAATTTTGATGCTGATCATCATTCATACTTTTTTTTTTTTTTTTTTACTTTCTTCACTCTAAAATGACCCAGACCTGGGATTCAAATACTGTGTCTCTAGTTATCAGTTACATCATCTTAGGCAAGGGAATCACTTTTAAAACAAGGGTATAGTTATGGATCATGTCTGCATGTCCATATTCTTTATACTATTTATTTACTTTTGCAGTTAAATTGTGCACATATACATATAGTAAAAGAAGTCATATTTTTAAACTGAGTATATTGTGGGACACTTGTTAGAGGGCAGGTCTTTAGCAAAAAGACAAGACAATTAGAAATTAGTAGCTCACATATTTCTAGACTTCTGGGTTCAAATATGTTTCCAATTGTTATTAAAAAAAAATCAGTTTGACTGTAACAGCCCCAAACCATTATTTTGTCTGCTTACATGAAAATACAGAAATGTTGTGATAGATCATCCTCAGGCAAGTAACATACCTGTTGAACAAAACATTTTCATGAATATTTCACAAGAGATACGTTGTCTCTCAAAATATATTTTCTACTATCAATTATCAATTCTGACTAAAGAATGTAACTAGTAGGTCTTATTAACTGTGACCCACTAAGATGACTGGGTAGGGTAAGTGGCATTGTGGTTTTTATCTGTAGATTCTTGCCATTCTCAGGGTTGTGCTGGACCATGGCAAATCACGACAGCTGAATACATTATTCCTATTCTAATATCCAGTGTGTGTCACTGTGCAGATATAGCTTAATAATAGTAACAGCAATATATTTTCTCTATATCCTCTAATACTTACATGATGAGTATATTCTATTTCACAGAAGTATTCTATTTTATTGAATATACTGGGAGGAAATGAATCTTTTCCTAGAAGCTGGGACTTAGGATATTTTCCAAAGTTTCTAGAATATAAATCTATGTAGACATTTGCGTGCAAATTGAAGATTTCCAGATTAGAAGTATGTCAGAGAAGAAAGTCCCATCAAATATCACTTTGGCCTTTTCCCCCTTTAACCAGCTCTCTGCAAGTGATAAGCTTTCAGTAAAGGGAAATTTTGACATTTAGAGAGAAACATTCATGGTGATGCCTAGTGTGGAGAGGAAGAGTGTTTCAGGCAGTAATTATTATCTAATTTAGTGAGATAGTTCTGGCTTATTTTATATGACTGCATTTATGAGAATGTACACAGGCATTCTGACATGCTGTTTCATATTTGTCAGTCTCTCTAGAAGTCACAATATTCTTGTAATTTCTCTGTAGTAACATTTCTTTCAACCTTGTTGGCCCTCGGATCTGCATATGCAATTTTTGTTAGAACTACTGCATAAGCTTTAATAAAAAGTCATAAGGCTTCCTCAATATCATGAGGAAATAGCATCATTTTGAATCTAGAAAATATTTTGGTACAAGAAAATCCTCCATACTCCTGCTGTAGTTTTTACCTACTCCAGCAGTTAACATAAACTTGCATGCCTGGAATCTGTAGAAAAGAATCATTGTTTGGCAGACACTTGATCCTGCTCTGATTGTGTGAACTTGGCAAGTTTTAACCTCTGAGTGCCAGGAATAGCTTATTAATCTGCTTGGTGTGAGTCTGTTAAGAAGATGAACTTTAGCCAAAAACATCTTACATCTATTATTATTGATATAACAAAATCCCAGTATTATTTGTATGAGTAGTAGAATCATACAGGGAGAATAAAGTAATATTATTTAGTGAGTGATTATGTTTTGTAACTTAAAATTTAAGTCTTCACTAATAACACTTGTTTTCATATTTGCATGGGGAGAACATACTATGTATATTTTATTATTTTAGCCTTGCCATCCCAGGTACAGCAGACAAGTTAACTTGTGGACACCCCCAGGTGTCATTACTTCTTCAGGTACAGGGCCACAAGGGGTTTCACTCAAACTTCCTGTCCTTCTTGGCATCATATGTGCATGCCAGTAACTCCAAACTACAGAAAGAGGGATGGATGGGCTGGGGAAGTCTGTATTCACACAAACATAGAGGTGTCAGAATCCCGTGGGCAGGAAGTTGGTGAGAAGCAATGAGTGAATTAATTGGTCTTTCTGAACTGGCAGGCAGATTCCCTTGAAATGGTCCCAGGATTTGACTTCTTAGCACAACTTGGGGCACAGAGAGGGACGTGTGAGGGAAACAAGGAGTAGCTGGTGTCTATCCATCTCTAAAACAGAGTACCTAACTCCCCTGAGATCAGATCTCACAGGAACTCAAAGTGTCATAGAGACTCCAAAATTGCAGGGACTCCTTAGCCATGTCATTCAGGGCAGGGAATGAGGACATACAATATTGATGTGTGTTTTGAACATAGATCTGGAAATTGTGTCAAATTATTTCCTGACAAATCTAGGCTTGAAACCTCACAATAATTTTGCCTACTTCACTTTCACACACACCCCAACTGAATCAATTGCTAAACCTCTTCTTATATTTTCTTTATATTCTCAAGCCCATTTCTTTCCTTTGAGGGATCCTAGACTTTGTCTCATTTTAAATTCCAATTTGGCCATCTACTAATTGAATAACCTTGGGAAAATACTTAATCTTTCTAAATCTCAATTTCTTTGTAAAATGTAGATAATAAGATGGTTGTGCTTCTGTATATCCCACAAAATGTAGCCAGGCTTTTATTCTGCGCAAATTTGTTAAATTAATGAGTGTCTTTCTACCCAAATTAAAAAAAAAAATGACTCATCTTAATTTGGTACTGTGGCCCTAGGATTATTAACCAATGTCATTATAGACTTTTACTACTTGGCCTTAAATGTTGCCCTGCTTGCTATAACATTTTGCATGGCTTTCAGTTTATCCTTTCTTTTTTTTTTTTAAAGAGTCAACAACCATCACAGCTGCAATTATTTTTATTGCATACTTACTAGGTATCCAGCAGAGTTAGAAGTTTTGTAGAATATGGAAGTGTATGCTGCTTTTCCTGTATTTAATGAACTCAGAATCTAATTATGGAGGTAGGAAACAAATAATTTATGCATGAAAATTTTAATAGCAATGCAAAATTGTAGGAAGGATACACAAGAAACTGTTAACAGTAATTACTTGAATGAGGAAGGGGGATATACTGTTTGTGTATACACTAAGTCATACATTGTTATTGTTCATGTTTCTGTACTGTTATTACATAATTTTTACATGATGTTTTTACATCGAATTCATTAAAATGTGATATATAAATATAGTTTATAGCTAAACTCAATTTTTTTAGCACAGAATATAAATGCATTTCCAAGGAGGAAGTGAACACCTTCCCTCATTATTTATATGGAAAAATTTGGGGGTGCCTGGGTGGCTCAGTCAGTTAAGCATCTGACTTCAGTCATGATCTCGCAGTGAGTTTGAGCCCTGTATCGGGCTCTGTACTGACAGCTCAAAGCCTGAAGCCTACTTTTGAGTCTCTTCCTCTCTCTCTCTCTCTCTCTCTCTCTCTCTCTCTCTGCCACTCCCCCACCTGTGCACTTGCTCTCTTTCTCAAAAATAAATATAACTAAAAAAATATTTAAAAAAATTTGTGGAGCATTTCACCAATACCATTAATGGGGCTAGACTGTGGGGATGAAAAGGTGAAAAATGTCCTGCGTATTCTGTAAGAAAGCCCTGTACTGGGGCAGGAAGATAGCCAACAAATACAGTAAAATTGAATAGGGACTATAATTAGGGTATGCACATGTGGGTTCAGCTTTCCACTTTGTCCTGCAAAGTCAATGGCAGCAGAAAGAATTACTCAGGACCCTACACAAGTCAAAAGAGATGAGAGGAAGACTAAGGGAAGTCTCCCCAAGCTGCTCTCAAGCTCCCATATTTATTAAGCATACATTTTGGGAGACAATATATAATACATCAGTGGGCTACGTGCCAGTAAGAACATATTGAAAATATGCACAAAACCAAGTTAAGGCGTTCCCAAGACTTCAAAAGAGCAGATGTAGAAAACAGGGTAGGAAACAAGATAAAATATTCCATGTGATAACATGATCTAAGGAATTTATGAGCACAGACAGGACCTAACCCCTAGAAATACATTAACTAGATAAGATACTTTCTCTAGATATACATGAACTAGATAGGCAAAGTGCAGCCTGCTGTTTTCAGCAAGACCAGAAAGCAGTGTTCCGCTTTGCAATGGGTTCCCTATAATCTCCCAAGGGAGAATACGGCTGATTGATTTTCCACATGCACATGGAATACATGGGAACACATCTGAGAGTCTTATTCATTAAATCACTTAAAATTTTGTGCTGGGATCTATACTGAATAGAGAGACTCTCCTCTAGAAGTACATTATAAAGGAGCAGTGCAAAATCTTTGATGTAGCTTGGAAAGCCAGCATAAACAAACAAGACATATTTCACCCTGCCTTACCTAGCCCATATCATTATTCGTCTTAAAAAAAAAATAATACCCCAGTTCTAGTATGCCAAGAATATTTTGACCAGGTCACCTGATAACCACAGCAGTTTCATCTAAATCCCACAGCTTACTCTTCTGAAAGTCCCTGCTATTGGCTGATTAGCCTCTGAGGAAGATGAAATACATAGATATTACAAATTCCAGGGAGAGAAATTGGGTTTATCTCATGTACTGGATAATTACATTGACAGCTGTTGCAACATAAATGTTGGTATAATAAAAAAATTAAGTCCTAGCTAAGAACTTATTTATTTTAGTCAATATCCAGTCCGAAAATGTCTGTTCCAGTGTGCCACAAAGATTTAAGCTAGATGAATTGCAATAATTTCTAATGTGTTTTCTCTGAAAATCTAGATACATATATTTTTAAAAGTTTGTTTTATGTTAGTCTTTATACAACTAATTTGGTTTGACCTATATATGCTGAAAATAAAGAACAATTATGAATTTTTTCCTTTGAGGAAATGATTTCTGAGATTTTCATAGCCTAATCGCAGTTCCCCACTGAAAGTATACATTGCACATACTTGCCAGAATATTTTTTTTTTAATTTTTTTTCAACGTTTTTTATTTATTTTTGGGACAGAGAGAGACAGAGCATGAACGGGGGAGGGGCAGAGAGAGAGGGAGACACAGAATCGGAAACAGGCTCCAGGCTCCGAGCCATCAGCCCAGAGCCTGACGCGGGGCTCGAACTCACGGACCGCGAGATCGTGACCTGGCTGAAGTCGGACGCTTAACCGACTGCGCCACCCAGGCGCCCCGCCAGAATATTTTTAGAGGCAGAAGAAGATATACAAGGTACTTCAATTGTATAGTGGTTCAATGTTGAAAATGAAGGTTCTAGTCATTATTCAGTGAGAAACTGTCACAGAGGATGAAAGTTAAAACTTGAAATCAGTTAACTCAGTTCAATACTCAGCTATAGTAAGTTTGTTGTTATTGTTGGTAGTAATCTTCTGCACTCTTTTCTCCTAGAATAAAACCAGCATGCAAAGCTTTAGTTTCATGAATAAAATAGATGAGAATTTATCCAAACCAGTTTTAGTAAGTACACAATGAATTGCAGATAGACAAAAGTCTGGCAATATACTCTGTTTACATAAATTACAGGAACAAGATTTGTGATTCTGTATATTTCATACATGGTATTCAAAGTTTATTAAACCTTCATCAGTGCTGTTACCTACAAAATAGGTAAACAAGAAGTTCTAGAGATAAATCCCAACCTTGAAAACAGAAACTTTATTATAATTGATCCATGGTGCCCGCTCTTAGAGATGGAAAATGTCACAAGTCTTGGCAAGGATGTGGAGAATTTGGAACCCTTGTGCACTGTTGGTGGGAATGCAAAATTGCGCAGTTGCTATAGAAAACGGTATGAAGGATCCTCAAAAAATTAAAAATAGAACTACCATAAGATCTACCAACCCCACATCTCTTTCACTTTCAAAAAATTGAAATCAGGATCTGAAAGATATCTTTGTACTTCCAGGTTTATTGCAACATTATTCACAGCAGCTAAGATGTAGAAACAACCTAAATGTACATCAACAAATGAATGGGTAAAGAAGATGTGGTATATAACAGAAACCCATGGGGGAGGGGAAGGAAAAAAAAAAAAAAAAAAAGAGGTTAGAGTGGGAGAGAGCCAAAGCATAAGAGACTGTTAAAAACTGAGAACAAATTGAGGGTTGATGGGGGGTGGGAGGGAGGGCAGGGTGGGTGATGGGTATTGAGGAGGGCACCTTTTGGGATGAGCACTGGGTGTTGTATGGAAACCAATTTGACAATAAATTTCATATATTAAAAAATAAAAAAAAAAAAAGAAGATGTGGTATATACATACAATGGAATATTATTCAGCCTTAAAAAGGAAGGAAGCTCTGCTTAATGCAACAACATGGATAAAGCTTGAAATAAAATGTTAAGTAAAATAAGTTAGTCATAGAGGACAAATACTGCATGATTACACTTACATGAAGTATCTAAAATAGTCAAACTTCTAGAAGCTAGAGAATAGAATGCTGGTTGCCAGGGGCAGGGAAATGTAGAAAATGGGGAGTTGCTTATCAACAGGTGTAAAGTTTAAGTTATGCAAAATGAATAGTTTCTAGAGATCTGCTGTACAACACTGTGCATATATTTAACAATACTGTATTATACACTTAAAGGTCTGTTAAGAAGGTAGATCTCATTTTAAGTGTTTTTACCATAATATAAAACATTTTAAAAGAGTAGAGAAAAGCAAGTTTTACTCCAAGTCCATTATAGTACCTTTTCATTAATCAGGTTAATGCTATCATTATTTTTAATCTTAAAAATATATGTGTTCTCTTGTAGGTATCATAACATATCAGGCATTTTTCCTGTTGTTTCATATGTTAATCTTAATTGTTTTAGAACTCAAGCTTCTTTTTTTTCCTACTTTGTTGAAATATAATTGACATATTAATTTTAGGTGTACAACATAATGATTTGATACACATATGTATTGTGGAATGATTACTACAGTAAATTTAATGGGCATCCATCACCTCACATAGTTACATTTTCTTCTTGTGGTGAAAACTCTTAAGATCTGCTTTCTTAGCAACTTTCAAATTTATAATACAGTATTGTTAACTGTAGTCACTATGCAGTACATTACATACATACATACATACATACATACCTAGCACTTAGTTATAACTGGAAGTTTTTACCTTTTGACCACCTTCAACCAGGCCTCTTTCTGACTTAAAATGGATCTTATAATAATGGACCAGAATGTTTAGGAATCTCTGTGGCAAGAAATACAAAATTCAGTAATCCAACTGTTTAATTTTACTGAAATACAGATATCTAAACAAGAAGAATATGAACACAGTAGCATCCATCATTTTGGTTTTTAAGAGCTGAATACCTCTATATTCCATACCACAGTATCTGAAATAATTTGGTCTCAGCCTAAAAGCACACACATAAATTGTTGTCCATAATTTTTATATTGCTAGACCACATGTCTGCTGAATACTGTATGACATTGAACTGTTATATTTCTTTATATTTTCCTGAGGCATATGTGCATTTAGGTTGCCTAAGTAGAAGATAGCATGTTTAAATTATTTACATATATAAATATACATATATTCCATTGCTAAAAGTGTAAGGTATTAAAAAAATCTTTATAATAGGAAGTTATATATTCAGACTAGGTGTGACATCAAACTTGTGAATTAGGAAAGTAAAACCTATTTTGAAACCAGATTTAAATGTTTGTTGCTTTAAAGTTTTGTCTTAAAAATGTATGTAAGATTTTTAATATTATACTGAAATAACCTAACAAGCTGAATTATATGACAGATATATAACAGCTGGTAGGAAGTGTTTAATTCTACGCAAAAGTAGAATTTATTATTATCTAATATGTGTTTATCTAAAATTTATTAAGATGTGCCAAAAGCTCTGTGCTAAGTTCCTAAGACTTTAGCACTTAGCACTTTGCATGCTGTGTTAGTTAAATGGAATATATTGTGATTCTATAGGTAGAAAGAAGTATAGGAGGCATGGATGAAATCAATGTGCCAGAAGTATTGCTTCACTTTCTATAATAACATAATCTCTGCCTCTTAGCCTCCCATTCCACAAGTTAGTGGAAATTTAAATTTTCATGTTTAGGGTTCCCTACCCTATGGAGATTATGTCATACATTTAGAGTCTTATGCCATAACAATATTTTAGGTAAGAGTCTGTTTTTCAGATATCTGACTATTCCGATACCACAGAGATGCCCATTATCCCAGCCTAAGTGACTGTCAAGTATTGGGAAAAACACCTGATTTTGTGCCAAATCTGGACACAAACTTTGCAGAGGCTTGAACTCCCATGTCAGGGGTCACATGCACACATGCACATACACACATACACACACCAGCAATTCCTCTTCAGGAATTTTTACCTCTTGTACAGTGCTGATAAGAAATAGAACTCAGGGAACCTCAAGAATCTTTCTCTCTCCTCCTCCAGACATTAGAAGTTTTTTTTTCCTACTTTCTCTGGTTTGTATATATATGGCCATACTTCAGAAGAACCCAGGAATCTCATTTGTTCAGTGCAATGTAGCAGTCAGGTGTTTAGGCCCTTGAATCAGGTAAGATCTAAGTTCAAATCCTCACTTCAACCAATTGCTGACTGTATGACTCTAGGCAAGTAATCCTACCTGTCTGGATCCTCATCTTGTAGAGTAAAAAAAAAAAAATGCCTACTTCATAGGGATGTTGTAAGGATGAGATAATTCAATGTATGACCAACTTCCTTTTTCACACATTTTCTCACAAAGATCATTCTTCCTTTATAACTATAGTGATGTGTGTGTGTGTGTGTGTGTGTGTGTGTGTGCATCTTTTCTATGCATAGGAACCTTTTCTTTCTTTGATCCTGATATCTGAATCTGGTTCACACAACCAGGCTGGTCTGTTCAAGCTGTGCTTTCCTCATGTGTATGGACATGGGGATAAAATTTCAAAAAAATGTAGTTTTTGCAGGATCCTTATCATTGTCTACCTATAAATTTCCTTCAGGGTATAACCACCCCAAATTGAGCCAAATCAAGTTAAGGATGGTGACCTGAAGTGACAACGTGAGGAGTAAACAAAGAAGTTTCAGAGCCATATGTCAGATCCACCTGGATAAAAGACCTACTGCCCTGCAAAGTGCAGCTGTAGGTCACAGCTGTAATAGATAAGAGCCTCTTCCACCCTTGCACTGCAACTGCACGTTACAGCTACCCAGATGAGAGCTCTACACACCCCTGTGCCATAGCCCAAACACAGCAAGAATACACAAGCAGTTCACATAGGGGATGTCCCTTAAATGCTTGGTGGCTAGTGGGGAAACATGATTCCTAGGCCCATGAGCCTTCTCATATACAAGGCAAATCCTTTAAGACACAAAGAGATAGCTGATTTGCCTAATACATAGGAACAAACACAAAGAAAAAAGCAAAATAAAGAGGCAGAATAATATGCTTCAAATGAATAGATAAGACAAAACCTATGAAAAAGATCTTTATGAAATAGAGATAAGCAATCTACATGAAAAAGAATTTAAAGTGATGGTCATGAAGATTTTCAGTGCACTTGGAAGCATAATGAGTGACCACACTGAGAACTTTGACAAAGAGATAGAAATACAGTTCACCCTTCAATGACTCAGAGGTCAGGGTGCTGACACAGAATTGACAATCTATGTATATCTTTTGACTCTCCAAAAATGTAACTAGTGATAGCACTACTGACCATAAGACTTACCAGTAACAGGAACAATTGATTAACACATATTTTGTATGTTATATGCATTATATACTATATTAGTACAATAAAGCTGGAAAAAAGAAAATTTTATTAAGAAAATGATAAAAAAGAAGAAAATACATTTATAATATCATATAGTTCATTCACAGTTCAAATCCATATTGTTCAAAAATCAGATATAATAAGAAAGTACCAGACAAGTTACAGAGCTGAAGAATACAATAACTGAACCGAGAACCAGTACACTGGATGAAGATGAAGAAGAGATCTGCAAGTTGGAAGACAAAACAATGGAACTCACTTAGACAAAACAGCATAAAATGAAGAGGAATTCTAAAAGTGAAGATACTTAAGGGATTTTCAGGACAACATCAAGCAGAATAACATTCACATTATAGGGGTGCTGGAAGGAGAAGAGAGGGAGAGCCAAAAAAATTTATTTGAAGAAATGATGCCTGAAAACTTCCCTAATCTGGGAAAGAAAACAGATGTCTAAGTCCAGGAAGCCCAGAGAGTTCCAAATAAGATAAATCCACAGAGATCCACATCAAGACACATCATGCTTAAAATGGTAAAAGTTAAAGACAGAATTTTAAAAGCATCAAGAGGAAAACAACTTGTTATGCATAAGGGATACCCTATAAGATTATCAGCAGATTTTTCAGTAGAAACTTTGCAGGTCATAAAGAAGTGGTGTGACATATTCAAAGGGCTGGAAACAAAAACAAAACAAAATTCTTCTAGCCAAGAATTTTCTACTTGGCAAGGCTATCATTTAGAATTGAAGGGGAGATTAAAGTTTTAAAGACAAACAAAAACAAAAGGAACTCATCTCCAGGGCAACTGTGTGGCTCAGTCAGTTAAGCATCTTATTCTTGATTTTGGCTCTGGTTGTAATCTAACAATTAGTGACAGCAAGCCCTGCATTGGGCTCCCTGCTGAGAACAGAGAGCCTGCTTGGGATTCTCTCTCCCTCTGCTCATCCCCTGCTCATACTCTCTCTCTCTTTCTCTCTCTCTCAAAATATATAAATAAACTTTAAAAAAAGGAAGTCATCACCACTAAACCAGTCTTACAAGAAATGTTAAAGGGATATCTTTAAGCTGAAAAGAAATAGCACTAATTAATAACAAGAAAACATATGAAAGTAAAAATATCACTGGAAATGATACATACATAGTAAATATAGTTTATCAATCACTTATATAGCAAGTATGAAATTTAAAGGACAAAAGTAGTAAAATTAACTAAAACTATAATAATTATATAAGGGATCCATGAAATAAATATTTGGAAATGTGATTAAAAATACAAAATGTAGCAATGGGAGTAAAAATGTAAAGTTTTGGAATGTGTTCATATTTAACTTCCTTTCAACTTAAAATATACTGTTAGGGGTTGCCTGGGTGGTTCAGTTAGTTAAGCACCTGACTCTTGATTTCTGCTCAGGTCATGATCTCATGGTCATGAGATTGAGCCCCACATTAGGATCTGTGCTGGATGTGGAACCTGTTCAGGATTCACTCTCTCCGTCTCCTTTTCTGCCCCTCCCCTGCTCTCTCTAAAATGTGTTCTCTCTTTCAAGAAAGAAAAAAAGATCAGTCAAATACAACTGACGTATGTATGGGATGCTACATGGGAACCTCAGAGTAACCACCAAGCAAAACTTTACAATAATGAGAAAGCCATCAAACCACAACGGAGGAGAGAAGGAGAAGAAGAAAGGAACAGAAGGAAAGTACAAAAACATTCATAAAGGGATGGCGGCATAGGAGGACACTGGGCTCACTGCGCGTCCTGCTGATCACTTAGATTCCACCTACACCTGCCTAAATAACCCAGAAAACCACCAGAAGACTAGCAGAATGGAGACTCCAGAGCCAAGCACAGACAAGAGGCCCACGGAAGAGGGTAAGAAGGGCAGAGAGGCGGTGCGCGCTGCACGGACTGGTGGGAGGGAGCCGGGGCAGAAGGGTGGCCCGCCAGCCAAGCAGAGCCCCCGAGTCTGGCTTGCAAAAGCGGAGGGGCCGGATGGAGTGTGTTCCGACAGCAAGCGCGACTTAGCATCTGAGAGGTCATAAGTTAACAGCTCTGCTCGGAAAGCGGGAAGGCTGGAGGACAAAGGGAGGGAGAGTTGCTGAGCCCCGGGACGACAGACCTCAGTTTGGCAGGGAACAAAGGCCCTCACCAGTACCATCTCCCTCGCCCATCCCCCAGCCAAAATCCCAAAGGGAACCAGTTCCTGCCAGGGAACTTGCTTGCTCCGCGAAAACACCCAACGCTGTGCTTCTGCGGAGCCACCCCTCCGGCAGCAGGTCTGACTCCCTCCCGCTGCCACAGGGCCCCTCCTGAAGTGGATCACCGAAGGAGAAGTGAGCTAAGCCTGCCCCTCCTGCCCCTGTGCAACTTGCCTACCCACCCCAGCTAATACACCAGATCCCCAGCACCACAAGCCTGGCAGTGTGCAAGTAGCCTAGATGGGCCACGCCACCCCACAGTGAATCCCGCCCCTAGGAGAGGGGAAGAGAAGGCACACATCAGTCTGACTGTGGCCCCAGCAGTGGGCTGGGGGCAGACATCAGGTCGGACTGTGGCCCCTCCCACCAACTCCAGTTATACACCACAGCACAGGGGAAGCGCCCTGCAGGTCCCCACCACTCCAAGGACTATCCAAAATGACCAAACAGAAGAATTCCCCTCAAAAGAATCTCCAGGAAATAACAACAGCTAATGAACTGATCAAAAAGGATTTAAATAATATAACAAAAAGTGAATTTAGAATAATAGTCATAAAATTAATCGCTGGGCTTGAAAACAGTATAGAGGACAGCAGAGATCAAGGGACTAAGGAATAGTCAGGAGGAGCTGAAAAACGCTTTAAACGAGATGCAAAATAAAAAGGAAACAACCACAGCTCAGACTGAAGAAGCAGAGGACAGAATAGGTGAACTAGAAGATAAAATTATGGAAAAAGAGGGAGCTGAGAAAAAGAGAGATAAAAAAATCCAGGAGTATGAGGGGAAAATTAGAGAACTAAGTGATACACTAAAAAGAAATAATATATGCATAATTGGTATCCCAGAGGAGGAAGAGAGAGAGAAAGGTGCTGAAGGTGTACTTGAAGAAATAATACCTGAGATCTTCCCTGAACTGGGGAAGGAAAAAGGCATTGAAATCCAAGAGGCACAGAGAACTCCCTTCAGACGTAACTTGAATCGATCTTCTGCACGACATATCATAGTGAAACTGGCAAAATACAAGGATAAAGAGAAAATTCTGAAAGCGGCAAGGGATAAACGTGCCCTAACTTATAAAGGGAGATCTATAAGACTCGTGACTGATCTCTCTTTGAAACTCGGCAGGCCAGAAAGGATTGGCACAAGATCTTCAATGTGTTGAACAGAAAAAAAAATATGCAGCCAAGAATCCTTTATCCAGCAAGTCTGTCATTTAGAACAGAAGGAGAGATAAAGATCTTCCCAAACAAACAAAAACTGAAGGAATTTGTCACCACTAAACCAGCCCTACAAGAGATCCTAAGGGGGATCCTGTGAGACAAAGTACCAGAGTCAATGCTACAAGTATAAAACATAGAGACATCACAATGACACTAAACCTGTATCTTTCTATAATAACACTGAATGTAAACGGATTAAATGCGCCAACCAAAAGACATAGGGTATCAGAATGGGTAAAAAAAACAAGACCCATCTATTTGCTGTCTACAAGAGACTCATTTTAGACCTGAGGACACCTTCAGATTGAGAGTGAGGGGATGGAGAACTATTTATCATGCTACTGGAAGCCAAAAGAAAGCTGGAGTAGCCATACTTATATCAGACAAACTAGACTTTAAATTAAAGGCTGTAACAAGAGATGAAGAAGGGCATTATATAATAATTGCAGGGTCTATCCATCAGGAAGAGCTAACAATTATAAATGTCTATGCGCCAAATACAGGAGCCCCCAAATATATAAAACAATTACTCATAAACATAAGCAACCTTATTGATAAGAATGTGGTAATTGCAGGGGACTTTAACACTCCACTTACAGAAATGGATAGATCATCTAGACACACGGTCAATAAAGAAACAAGGGCCCTGAATGATACATTGGATCAGATGGACTTGACAGATATATTTAGAACTCTGCATCCCAAAGCAACAGAATATACTTTCTTCTCGAGTGTACATGGTACATTCTCCAAGATAAATCATATACTTGGTCACAAAACAGCCCTTCATAAGTATACAAGAATTGAAATTATACCATGCATACTTTCAGACCACAATGCTATGAAGCTTGAAATCAACCACAGGAAAAAGTCTGGAAAACATCCAAAAGCTTGGAGGTTAAAGAACACCCTACTAAAGAGTGCGTGGGTCAACCAGGCAATTAGAGAAGAAATTAAAAAATACAAGGAAACAAACTAAAATGAAAATACAACAACCCAAACGCTTTGGGATGCAGTGAAAACAGTCCTGAGAGGAAAATGCATTGCAATCCAGGCCTATCTCAAGAAACAAGAAAAATCCCAAATACAAAATCTAACAACACACCTAAAGGAAAGAGAAGCAGAACAGCAAAGGCAGCCTAAACCCAGCAGAAGAAGAGAAATAATAAAGATCAGAGCAGAAATAAACAATATAGAATCTAAAAAATCTGTAGAGCTGATCAACGAAACCAAGAGTTGGTTTTTTGAAAAAATAAACAAAATTGACAAACCTCTAGCCAGGCTTCTCAAAAAGAAAAGGGAGATGACCCAAATAGATAAAATCATGAATGAAAATGGAATGATTACAACCAATCCCTCAGAGATACAAACAATTATCAAGGAATACTATGAAAAATTATATGCCAACAAACTGGACAACCTGGAAGAAATGGACAAATTCCTAAACACCCACACTCTTCCAAAACTCAATCAGGAGGAAATAGAAAGCTTGAACAGACCCATAACCAGCGAAAAAATTGAATCGGTTATCAAAAATCTCCCAACAAATAAGAGTCCAGGACCAGATGGCTTCCCAGGGGAGTTCTACCAGACGATTAAAGCAGAGATATTACCTATCCTTCTCAAGCTATTCCAAAAAGTAGAAAGGGAAGGCAAACTTCCAGACTCATTCTATGAAGCCAGCATTCCTTTGATTCCTAAACCAGACAGAGACCCAGTAAAAAAAGAGAACTACAGGCCAATATCCCTGATGAATATGGATGCAAAAATTCTCAATAAGATACTAGCAAATTGAATTCAACAGCATATAAAAAGAGTGGTTCACCATGATCAAGTGGGATTCATTCCTGGGATGCAGGGCTGGTTCCTCATTCACAAATCAATCAATGTGATACATCACATTAATAAAAGAAAATATAAGAACCATAGGATCCTGTCAATCGATGCAGAAAAAGCATTTGACAAAATTCAGCACCCTTTCTTAATAAAAAACCTTGAGAAAGTCAGGATACAAAGAACAAACTTAAACATCATAAAAGCCATTTATGAAAAGCCCACAGCTAACATCATCCTCAATGGGGAAAAACTGAGAGGTTTTTCCCTGAGATCAGGAACACGACAGGGATGCCCACTCTGACCGCTGTTGTTTAACATAGTGTCGGAAGTTCTAGCATCAGCAATCAAACAAAAGGAAATCAAAGGCATCCAAATTGGCAAAGATGAAGTCAAGCTTTCGCTTTTTGCAGATGACATGATATTATACATGGAAAATCCGATAGACTCCACCAAGAGTCTGCTAGAACTGATACATGAATTCAGCAAAGTTGCAGGATACAAAATCAATGTACAGAAATCAGTTGCATTCTTATACACTAACAATGGAACAACAGAAAGACAAATAAAGAAACTGATCCCATTCACAATTGCACCAAGAAAGATAAAATACCTAGGAATAAATCTAACCAAAGATGTAAAAGATCTGTATGCTGAAAACTATAGAAAGCTTATGAAGGTAATTGAAGAAGATATAAAGAAATGGAAAGACATTCCCTGCTTATGGATTGGAAGAATAAATATTGTCAAAATGTCAATACTACCCAAAGCTATCTACACATTCAATGCAATCCCAATCAAAATTGCACCAACATTCTTCTAGAAACTAGAACAAGCAATCCTAAAATTCATATGGAACCACAAAAGGCCCCAAATAGCCAAAGCAATTTTGAAGAAGAAGACCAAAGCAGGAGGCATCACAATCCCAGACTTTAGCCTCTACTCCAAAGCTGTCATCATCAAGACAGCATGGTATTGGCACAAAAACAGACACATAGATCAATGGAATAGAATAGAAACCCCAGAACTAGACTCACAAACGTATGGCCAACTCATCTTTGACAAAGCAGGAAAGAACATCCAATGGAAAAAAGACAGTCTCTTTAACAAATGTTGCTGGGAGAACTGAATAGCAACATGGAGAAGGTTGAAACTAGACCACTTTCTCACACCATTCACAAAAATAAACTCACAAAGGATAAAGGACCTGAATGTGAGACAGGAAACCATCAAAACCCTAGAGGAGAAAGCAGGAAAAGACCTCTCTGATCTCAGCCGTAGCAATCTCTTACTCGACACATCCCCAAAGGCAAGGGAATTAAAAGCAAGAATGAATTACTGTGACTTTATGAAGATAAAAAGCTTCTGCACAGCAAAGGAAACAACCAACAAAACTAAAAGGCAACCAGTGGAATGGGAAAAAATATTTGCAAATGACATATCGGACAAAGGGCTAGTGTCCAAAATCTATAAAGAGCTCACCAAACTCCACACCTGAAAAACTAGTAACCCAGTGAAGAAATGGGCAGAAAACATGAATAGACACTTCTCTAAAGAAGACATCCGGATGGCCAACAGGCACATGAAAAGATGCTCAACGTCACTCCTCATCAGGGAAATACAAATCAAAACCACACTCAGATATCACCTCACGCCAGTCAGAGTGGCCAAAATGAACAAATCAGGAGTCTATAGATGCTGGCGAGGATGTGGAGAAACGGGAACCCTCTTGCCCTGTTGGTTGGATTGCAAATTGGTGCAGCCACTCTGGAAAACAGTGTGGAGGTTCCTCAGAAAATTAAAAATAGACCTACCCTATGACCCAGCAATAGCATTGCTAGGAATTTACCCAAGGGATACAGGAGTACTGATGCATAGGGGCACTTGTACCCTAATGTTTATAGCAGCACTCTCAACAATAGCCAAATTATGGAAAGAGCCTAAATGTCCATCAACTGTTGAATGGATAAAGAAATTATGGTTTATATACACAATGGAGTACTACAGGGCAATGAGAAAGAATGAAATATGGCCCTTTGTAGCAACGTGGATGGAACTGGAGTGTGTGATGCTAAGTGAAATAAGCCATACAGAGAAAGACAGATACCGTATGCTTTCACTCTTATGTGGATCCTGAGAAACTTAACAGAAACCCATGGGGGAGGGGAAGGAAAAGAAAAAGAGGTTAGAGTGGGAGAGAGCCAAAGCATGAGACTCTTAAAAACTGAGAACAAATGAGGGTTGATGGGGGGTGGGAGGGAGCGAAGGTTGGGTGATGTGTATTGAGGAGGGCACCTTTTGGGATGAGCAATGGGTGTTGTATGGAAACCAATTTGACAATAAATTTCATATGTTGAAAAAAAATCCATAAAACAATTAACAAAATTGCAATAAGTACATCCTAATCAATAATTATGTTATATGTAAATGGACTAAATTCTTCAATCAAATACCATAGAATGTTTGAATGAGCCAAAAAAGACACGTCTATATATTACCTACAAGAGACTTACTTTAGAAATGAGGACACACAGAGACTGAAAGTGAAAGAATGAAAAAAGATACTCCATACATATAGAAACAAAAAGATAGTTAGTATAATAGTCCTATCATACAAAATAGAGTTTAAAGCAAAGACTATAGTAAAAGACAAAGAAGACCATTACATAATTATAAAGCAATCAATCCAATAAGAAGATATACCACATAAATTTATATGCACCTAACATAGGAGTACCAAATATATAAAGCAAATATTAATGGAGATAAGGTGGAAATTGACAGCAATACATTAACAGTGGAGGATTTTAGAACCTCACTTACATCATTGGATAAATCATCTAGACAGAAAATCTGTAAAGATAATTCAACCTTAAAA
This sequence comes from Panthera uncia, assembly GCF_023721935.1. Taxonomy (NCBI): domain Eukaryota; kingdom Metazoa; phylum Chordata; class Mammalia; order Carnivora; family Felidae; genus Panthera; species Panthera uncia. Next base: position 71,653,436 of record NC_064817.1, on the reverse strand, counting down.
AACATATTAAGGGGCGCCTGAGTGGCTCAGTCGGTTGAGCATCTGACTTCAGCTCAGGTCATGATCTCACGGTCTGTGAGTTCGAGCCCTGCGTCAGGCTCTGTGCTGACAGCTCAGAGCCTGTAGCCTGTTTCAGATTCTGTGTCTCCCCCTCTCTCTGCCCCTCCCCCACTCACGCTCTGTCTCTCTCTGTCTCAAAAATAAATTAAAAAAACATTAAAAAAAACATATTAAACTAGATGGACTTAATAGACCTATGCAGAACACTTTATCCAAAATCAACAGAGCACACATTCTCCTCAGGTGCATATAGGACATATTCAAGGAGAGATCAAATGTTAGGTGACACACACACACAAGTCTCAATAAATTCAAAATATTGAAATGATATCCAGCATCGTTTTTGACCACAATGGCATTTAATTAATCAATTACAAGAAGAAAGCTAAAAAACACAAAAATGTGGAGATTAAGCAACATACTACTGACCAGTCATCAAAGAAATCAAAGGAGAAATAAAAAATACCTATGGACATATGAAAAAAAAAACACAGCATATAAAAATCTATGAGATGCAGAAAAAGTGGTTCTGAAAGGGAATTTCATAACAATAAAGAAACAATGAAGGGACACCTGGGTGGCTCTGTTGATTGAGCATCTGACTTCCACTAAAATCATGATCTCACAGTTTGTGAGTTTGAGACCTGCCTCAAGCTCTTTGCTTGAGCCTGGAGCCTGCTTTGGATTCTGTGTCTCCCTCTCTCTCTTGCCCCTCCCTTACATGTAATCTCTCTCTCTCTCTCTCTCTCTCTCTCTCTCTCTCTCTCATAAATAAACATTAAATTTTTTAAAAAAAGAAAAAATAAAGAAAAAAATCAGATAAACAGTTTAATTTTACACTTAAAGGAACTAAAAAAAATGAATAACAAAGCCCCAAATTAGAAGGAAGAAAATAATAAAGATCGATGGAAATATAGAGAGACTGAAAAATCAATAGAAAATGTCTATAAAACAAAGAGCTGGTTCATTGAAAATATAAACCAAACTGACAATTAGTTAGACTCACTATGAAAAAAATAGAGAAGTCTCAAATATATAAAATCAGAAATGAAAAGAAGGAAAGTTAAAATTGATAACACAGAACTACAAAGGATCATTAAAAACTGTAAACAACTCTGTGCCAAGAAATTGGACAACCTAGTAAAAGAATTGATACATTCCTAGAAACATACAATCTTCCAAAACTGAATCATGAAGAAATAGAAAATGTGAATAGATTGATTTCTATTAAGGAGATTGAATATGTAACCAAAGTCTTCTTCCAAAATTGAAGCCCAGAACCAGATGGCTTTACTGGTAAGTTCTAAAAAACATTCAAAGATTTAATACCTATTCTAAAACTGTTCCAATGTATCAAAGTAGAGGAAATGCTTCCAAATTACTTTCATAAAGTCACCATTACCCTAATACAAAAACCAGACAGGAGGCCACAAAAAGATTAGGAGTCAATATCCCTGATAAATATAGATGTAAAAATCCTCAACAAAATATTAGCAAACTAAATTTAAAAATATTTTAAGGGAATCATAAACCACGATCAGTTGGGATTTATTCCAGGAATGCATGAATGGTTTAATACCCATTTGCAATCACTGTGATATATCACCTTAACAAAATGAAAGATAATCATATGATCATCTCAACCAATGCAGGTAAAGCATTTGACAAAATTCAACATCGTGATAAAAACGCCCAACAAAGTGGTTATAGAAAGAATGTACCTCAACATAATAAAAATCATATATGACAAGCCCACAGCTAATCTCATACTCAATGGTAAAAAACTGAAGGATTTTCATCTAACATCAGGAACTACACAAGGATGCCTACACTTACCACTTCTATTCAATATAATACTGGAAGCCCTAAAGACAGCAATATAATAAGAAAAAGAAATAAAAGCCATCCAAATTGGGAAAGAAGTAAAACTCACAATTTGTAGATGGCATGATATTATATATAGAAAATTATTTTTTTATTTTTTTTTTTATTTTTGAGAGAGAGAGAGACAGAGCATGAGCAGGGGAGGGGTAGAGAGAGAGGGAGACACAGGATCCAAAGAAGGCTCTAGGCTCTAAGCTGTCAGCACAGAGCCCAATGCAGGGCTCAAACTCATGAACCATGAGATCATGACCTGAGCTGAATCTGGTGCTTAACCTGACTGAGTCACCCAGGCGCCCCAATATTATATATACAAAATTCTAACATCTACACCAAAAGAAATTTTAGAACTAATCAATAAATTCAGTAAAGTTGCTGGGTACAAGATCAATATACAGAAATCTGTGCTATTTCTATGCACTAATAATGAACTATGTGAAAGGAGAATTAAGAAAGCAACCACATTTGCAATGGAACCAAAAAGAATAAAATACCTAGGAATAACTTTATCCAAAGAGGTGAAATTCCTGTACGTTGAAAACCATAAGACACTGAAAAAAGAAACTGAAGAAGACATAAATAATGAAAAGACATTCTGTGTTCATAAATTGGAAGAATTAATATTGTTAACATGTCCATACTACCCAAAGCAATCTACAGATTCAATGCAATCCCTGTCAAAATACCAACAGCATTTTTTCAAAGAACTAGAACAAATAATCCTAAAATTTGTATGAAACAACAACAAAACCAAATATTCAATATAATCTTGGGAAAGAACAAAGCTGGAGGTATCCCATTTAATCATTTCAAACTACACTACAAAGCTATCGTAATCAAAACAGTATAGTATTGGCATAAAAATAGACACATGCATCAATGGAACAAAATAGAGAGCCCAGAAATAAACCTACATATATATGGACAATTAATTTATGACAAAAAAGCCAGGAATGTATGATGGAGAAAGAATAATCTATGCATAAATTGGTGCTGGAAAAGCTAAACAGTCACATGCAAATGAAACCAGACCACTCTCTTACCCTATACAAAAAATTAACTCAAATGGATTAAAGACTTGAATATGAACCCTTGAAACCATAAAATTCCTAGAAAAAAAAAATCATAGGTGGCAAGCACCTTGACATTGGTCTTAGCAATATATTTGTGTATCTGATGCCAAAGGCAAGGGACACAAAAGCAAAAATAAACAAATGGGATTATTTCAAACTACTTCATAATACACAATGAAGTGAGCCATCATCAAAATGAAAAGGCAACCCTCTGAATGGGAGAATATATTTTCAAACTATATATCTGAAAATGGCTTGATATCCAAAATATATAAATATCATACAACTGAACAATGAAAATCAAATAACCTGATTTAAAAATGGGCAGATAATCTCAATGAATATTTTTCTAAAGAAGACATACAGATGATGAGCACTGGGTGATGTATGGAATTTTTGAATCACTATATTATACACCTGAAACCAATATAACATTGTATTTTAACTAACTGAAATCAAAATAAAACTTTTAAAAAGAAGACATACAGATGACCAATAGATACATAAAAGATGCTCAATACCACTAATCGTCAAGAAAATGTAAATCTAAACCACAGTGATATATCACCTTACATTAACCAGAATGACTATTATCAAAAGGACACAAAAACAAGTTTTGGTGAGGATGTGGAGAAAAGGAAACCCTTGTGCACTGTTGGTAGGGTTGTACATTGATGCAGCCACTATGAAAAACAATACTGGAGATTCCTCAAAAAAATAAGAATTGATCTACCATATGATTCAGCTTTCCCACTTCTGGTTATTTGTAAAAAAATATGAAAACACTAATTCAAAAATATATATTCACCCCTATGTTCATTGCAGCATTATTTATAATAGCCAAGATGTGGAAACAATATAAGTGTTCATCCTTAGATGAATGAGTACAGGAGATATGAGATAAATGTATGTAAGTATATGTATACATACACTTACCCATTTATCTATGGATGGATACTTACATTGTTTTTGTATCTTGGCACTATATATCTTGGTTATATATATATATATATATATATATATATATATATAGTGAATACTACTCAGCCACGAATAAGAACAAAATCTTGCTATCTGTGACAACATGGATAAAACTTGAGGGTATTATGCTAAATGAAATAAGCGAGACAGTGAAAGAAAAATACCACATTATTTCATGTATATTTGGAATCTAAAAAAAGGAATAGAATTACTATGAAAATATTTTTTCACATAATTAAGACATAAGATGCTCTATAGAGTATGAGGAATACTGAATGCCATGGTGGGTAAGCTCCTAACAATAAAGAGCTCAATATTTAAAAAAAAAAAGTTTATTTATTTTTTAGAGAGAGACAGAGAGAGCACAAGCTGAGGAGGGTCAGAGAGAGAGGGAGACACAGAATCTGAAGAAAGCTCCAGGCTCTGAGCTGTCAGCACAGAGCCTGATGTGGGGCTTGAAGCCATGAACCCTGAAATCCTACGCTAAACTGACTGAGCCACCCAGGCTCCCCAAGAACTCAACATTCTTAAATGTAAAAAGCTAAAATAACTAAGTGAATGAAGTTGAAACATACTTTTCAATACAAAAAGGCCACAGAAATGATTTCTTCAAAGGTTTTTTATGTTTGTAAATACCTTTGAAATCTCAGAATTCGGATTCATTAGAAATGTTAGTGTCATGTAACCAAGTACTTGGCTGTTTCCCATGGAATTTTTTGAAGAAAATAAAATTCTAATCTATAAAAGATATTATATTTAAATTAAAATAAAATCCTATTATTCTTTTAAACAATTCCAAACAAGTAATTTGTTTTAATATTGTTCCTCCACATTTCTACAAACAATCCCAAATAAGAAACCGTTTTTCCCCTTAGGGTAGAAACACAATTCCTCCACAATCTAGGCAAAAAACAAGACCCTAACTATAACAGGTTGGATGACTCCAACCTCAAATCAGCATTCTTCAAACAAAGGAGTAAAAAAAATCCAACCTCAGGATTTCTGGATAACAGGTTTCACATGAAAAATTTTCACACTGAATTTGATTTCTATGTGCTTTCTTGAGTTTAAAAATCTATTTACCCCTAACATTGTATATATTTTACCCATCAGTGTCACTTTTACTTAACTGCCCTTTTGATCTATGACAAATAAGTTCTCATTTCCTTATATCACATTAAGATAAATGTATCCATAACTACTTGAAGTGTTACCAATCCAAGAATATTTTATTCTAGTAAATCAAAGCCCAATGTTTAGAAGCAAAATTATTGAGTTTCAAGCATTAGGCTCCTTCCTGTAAGCATTGATCTTATCCCAATCCCTGAATCATATCTTTCAAGTGTGTCACTTAAAAAGTTTACTGATAAGACCAACCCTTCAAAAAAAGACATATTAGCTGCCCTTAATTTTTTTTTTCATTCTGTACCCTGCTTATGGTTGTTTCATATTTGATCACCACGGATTAATTTAGTTTCTTCCCATTAACAGTTCAGTATACATTATTTTTTATGGAACTGAACAAGTTTGCTTCAGAGTTAGTGGACAAATATATATTATACCTATTTGCTATTGATGAACCTATATTATCACTGCTCATGAAAAATGCAGAAAAAGTTTCTGAAGAAACTGAAGATGTTATATGCAGTATAATATAGTGGTTACAGGCTTGGGTATTGAAATCAGACACATCAAGATCAAAACTAGATTATTGGCCCCCATTGGAGGTAATATTGAACAAATCATTTTAAGCCTTTTATTTTCATAAGCGGGTTAAATAAAGAATGTATAGAAAGTCCTGCACAAATAGTAAGGACTCAGTAAGTGTTAACAAAGATAAAACCAATATACCCCCAAAAAAACTTTAGAGTGCAGCTGGATTTCATAGCCTCATTAATAAGTAGATTGTATCATTAGTCAATTAACCTTTACTTTCCACAGCTAAAATTATATTTTAAAAGTATTTATACATTATAAAATGAAGAATTTAGGTAATGACTGCAACAGACTACAACACAGAACTTAAAGCTAAATTCCCTTGGTTTTACATGTTTGAATTTTTCAATGAACTTTCTGTGTCAGAACTCTGCCAATGTTTGTGTAAATCATATGCTAAACTTCTTGGTTCAGTTTTGTTTCATTGATCACTTAATAAATAAATATTTGTCTAACATCTATTATTTACCATGACTCTATTATTTGTTACTACTATAAATTTGCATAAGATATTGCTTCTGTTTTCAAGTCTGTTTGCACAAGTCTGGAAGAAGAGGCAGAGATGTAAATAGCTGATAATAATAAAAAGTTATGTGTACACAAATAACTTATTATAGAAATTGTGACAAATGTCATAAAGCAGTTTGACATGAATCATAAGAATAGGTGTGGAATAGTAAGATTCATAGCACTCATCTCATGTACAATGTTAAGATTATAAAGTAAAACATAGGTTTCTTACTCACAGTGGGATATAACAGAGCCAGACTGTGCTTTGCCAATTATTAGTGATATGATTATGAGCCCTAGTATTCTCTGTTGTAAATTGGGTTAATAAAATTTTCATTTAAATATTTGTTTTGAGGACTTGTTCTTTCACCTTGCAAATATTTATTAAATCCTTATTCTTCCAGGCAGTGTGGTAAGTGCTGAATTAAATAAGACTGTGAAAAATGCACTTGGTACATGACAGGCTTTCAATAAAAGACAACTATATAAGGGGGGGCTTTGAGTAGTAATAATAAGTTAGCAATAATAACAGTTATTATTTATTGAATATTTTCTATGTGATACATGTTATATCACTTTCGAATACTGATAATGACCAAAGAAGATAGTTCATGTATTTGAGGGTCTAGTCTAGCACATACTTTCATTATTTGGATATGTTTCACAAAATTCCAATACCAAAATGAATATATTTATCATATTAATATATTATTAACATATATTAGATTAATATCATTATATAATTATAATACATAATATTAACGTATACATTATATTATGTAGTATAACTATAATACAATGTAATACTTTTATATTAAAATAATATTGATGTTGATATATTAAACATATTTAAATATGTTAAATAATATACTTCTTGTATCATTGATATATCAATGATATATTGATTCAATATTTATAATATAAATATTAATATTTCCTTTTTATGGTTGAGTTAACAGAAAGATGAACATGTCTCCCTAAAGTAACATAGGCTAGTTTGCTAAAGCACTGAGTGAAACATTAGTTTGCTCAAGCTGAGCCTAATATTTCTTCTAAGGAAACATGCTGCTTTTGATTAATACAATTTGTAGTCTTTTAACTAAAGACACAGATTAAATGATTTGACCATTGCTGAAAGCACTTCTATAAGCATTGGGGTACAAGTGCCCCTATGAATCAGCACTCCTGTACCCTTTGGATAAATTCCTAGTAGTGCTATTGCTGGGTTGTAGAGTAGTTCTATTTTTAATTTTTTGAGGAACCTTCACAGTATTTTCCAGAGTGGCTGTACCAGTTTGCATTCCCACCAACAGTGCAAGAGGGTTCCCATTTCTCCACATCCTTGCCAACATCTGTTTCCTGAGTTGTTAATTTTAGCCACTCTGACAGGTGTGTAGTTGTATCTTAATGTGGTTTTCATTTTTATTTCCCTGACAATGAGTGATGTTGTGCATCTTATTATGTGCCTGTTGGCCATCTGGATGTCTTCTTTGTAAAAATGTCCATTCATGTCTTCTGTCCATTTATTCATTGGATTATTTGTTTCTCGGGTGTTGAGTTTGGTGCGTTCTTTATAGATTTTGTATATTAACCCTTTATCTGATATGTCATTTGCAAATATTTTCTCCCATTCTGTTCATTGCCTTTTAGTTTTGTTGATTGTTTCCTTTGCAGTGCAGAAGGTTTTATCTTGATGAGGTCCCAATAGCTCATTTTTGCTTTTATTTCCCTTGCCTTTGTAGACATGTCAAGTAAGAAGTTGTATGGCTGAGGACAAAGAGGTTGTTGCTTGTTTTTTTTTCTCTAGGGTTTTGATGGTTTCCTGTCTCACATTTAGGTCTTTCATCAAAATCATGGAAAGAGCCCAAATGTCCATCAACTGATGAATGAATAAAGATGTGGTTTATATATACAATGGAATACTACTTGGCAATGAGAAAGAATAAAATATTGTCATTTGCAACAACGTGGATGGAATTGGAGGGTATTACGCTAAATAAAATAAGTCAGTCATAAAAAGACAGATATCATATGTTTTCACTCTATGTGGAACTTGAGAAACTTAACAGAAGACCATGGGGAAAGGGGAAAGGGAAGGGGAAAAAATAGTTTCAAACAGAGAGGGAGGCAAACCCATAAGAGACTCTTAAATACAGAGAACTAACTGAGGGTTGGTTGGGGTTGTGTGGGAGAAGGGAAAATGGTTTACGGGCATTGAGGAGGGCACTTGTTGGGATGAGCACTGAGTGTTGTATGTAAGCAATGAATCATGGGAATCTACACCCAAAACCAAGAACACACTGTATACACTGTATGTTAGCTAACTTGACAACAAATTATATAGAAGAAGAAGAAGAAGAAGAAGAAGAAGAAGAAGAAGAAAAGACACATGGAGAAAAGATGGTCATGTGACAGTGGAGGCAGAAATTGGAGTGATGCATCCACTAGCCAAGGAATGCCTGGGGCTACCAGAAGCTGGAAGTAAGGAAGGATCCTATTTTGGAGGCTTCAGAGGGAGCATGGCTTTGCCAACACCTTGATTTCAGACCTCCAGCCTCCAGAACTGTGAGAGAATAAATTTTTATTGTTTTAAGCCAAAAAAAAAAAAAAAAAAAAGATTCCAATTTAAAATTTACTTGCCATTTTAGGAGCATAAAAATTGGGTTAATTGTTGGTGGTTGAAAATTTCTACCCACTTTTTCTTGAATTTGTCATTCAAATGGATGATTCAGAGAAAAGGTAGCTGGAAAATATTATCATATCCAACATTCTCATTGTGTTTAGGCAATATTATATTGTTTATTTGTTCATTTGCTTTTCTATATATGTTTCAAATAAGAAATTGAAAGTAATTTCTAAACAAAACAGATATTAGTTAACATTTTAGAATGAATTATCCCTTTATGAAATTCTTGCCCTCAAATATCCTGCTACTAACGGTTACTTTTTGCATGTAGGCAAATCAAAGACTTATACAGCATTTATTTTTTTAATACAAAATGTTATTATTGCAAGATATTCATATTGGCTGGTGTAAGATAATTTTAATTATGATTTACAGATGAAAATCTAAATGTCAAAAATTTACACAAGCAAAATCAAAGAACTTCCAGGCTTTCTGAGGTTTGATCTCTTATCACTAAAACACTCTCTACTTGAAATAAATTATTGTCAAAAATTTTCTAATTTTATTGTGGTTCTTTATAAATTCATTGTTGCTGATTGGTTGTAATAGTTAAGGAATCTAAATTAGTTACATAAGATTAATTTTAAAATTAAATTACAATGATTGCAAAAAAAGTTATCAGAAATCAACTTTCTTCACAAAAATGACGTCATCACAAAATATTTAGAGGTTATTTAATTATAAACAATAAAACATTAATAATTTAGGTCATAAGTTTGGAAACATTTTCTATGAAGAGCCTCACAGTAACTATTCTAGGACTTCTGTACTTCATGGTCTCTTTGGCAAGCTACCACTCACCTCTGTCATTTTAATGTGAAAGTAACCAGACACAATATATAAAAAGATGGGGGCTCCTGGATGGCTCAGTCAGTTGAGGGTCCAACTTTCAGCTCAGGTCATGATCTCACACTCCGTGAGTTCGAGTCCCATATTGGGCTCTGTGCTGACAGCTCAGAGCCTGGAGCCCGCTTCAGATTCTGTGTCTCCCCCTCTCTCTGCGCCTCCCCTGCTCATGCTTTGTCTCTACCTGTCTCAAAAATAAATAAGAACATTAAAAAAATAAAAAGATGAACATGTATATATTCTAATAAAACTTTATATATGCCAAAATTTGAATTTCATATAATTTTCACACAATATTCTTTAAAAAAAATTTTTCAATGACTTAAAAATGTAAAAAAAAAAATGCCAAAGGTTCTTAGGTCAAGGGCTATATACAAACAGGTGGAGGCAAGATTTAGTTTATAAGCTATAGATTTTTACCCCTTTTTAAGGTAACTTTCACTACCCCTTGCAGAAGAACCTCTGTTTTGGAATATCAATTGATAGGGATTAATATAAGATTATAAAATTAACTATAAATGATTATTAATAAGTATGCCAGCATCTCTTTCAATTATAATCAGAAATAAATTGAAAATATAACTAGTGTCCCAGGGCTAGCAACATGTCCTTCATCAGGACACAAAAGCCTAAATTTCAACTTCAGTTTTTCTATGGACTGGCATGGGTAATGGAAATTTCTAGGATTTTTATTATTTTTTTAATTTAAATTCAGGTTAGCTAACATGCAGTGGTGTGATATTGGTTTCAGGAATAGAATTCAGTGATTCATCACTTATATACAACACCCAGGGCTCATCAACAAGTGCCCTCATTAATACCCATCACCTATCTAGACCATCTCCCATCGACATCCCTCCATCAGCTCTCAGTTTGCTATCATTAGAGTCTCTTGTGATTTGTTTCCCTCTCTTCTCTTTCCTGCTTCCCATGGGTTCATCTGTTTTGTTTCTTAAATTCCACACATGAGTGAAATAACATATTTGCCTTTCTCAGACTGATTTATTTCACTTAGCATAATATATTCTAGCTTCATCCATGTAATTGCAAATGAGAAGATTTCATTTTTTGATGGCTGAGTAATATTCTATCGTATATTTGTATCACTTCTTTATTCATCAGTTGATAGACATTTGGGCTTTCCATAATTTTGCTATTGTTAGTAATGCCACGATAAACATTGGGTTACATGTACCCCTTCAAATCTTTGTGTTTTTTTTATCTTTGGGTAAATAGCTAATAATGCAAGTGCTGGATCATACAGTAGTTCTAATTTTCGTTTTTTTGAAGAACCTCCATATGTTTTCCAGAGTGACTACACCAGTTTGCATTCCCAACCACAGTGCAAGAGGGTCCCCCTTTCTCTGTATCCTTGCCAACACATGTAGTTTCATGTGTTGTTAATTTTGGACGTTCTGACAGGTGTGAGGTGGTATCTCATTCTGATTTTGATTTGTATTTCCCTGGTGATGAGTGATGTTGAGCATCTTTACATGTGTCTGTTAGCCACCTGGATGTCTTCTTGGGAAAACTGTCTATTCATGTCTTCTGCCAATTTATTAACTGGGTTGTCTGATTTTTGGGTGTTGAGTTTGATAAGTTCTTTATAGATTTTGGATATTAACCCTTTATGGGATATGTCATTTGCAATTATCTTCTCCCATCCCATCAGTTGCCGTTTAGATTTGTTGATTGTTTCCTTTGCCGTGCAAAAGCTTTTTTATCTTGAAGTCCCAATAGTTCATGTTTGTTTTTGTTCCCTTGCCTCAGGAGACATTACTATACTATATGCCCTTAATATATAGTAAGAAGCTATAACAGCCAATGTCAAAGAGGTTACTTCCTGTGCTCTCCTCTTGGATTTTAATGATTTCCTGTCTCACATTTAGGTCTTCCATCTATTTTGAATTTATTTTTGTGGATGGTGTAAGAAAGTGTAGAGTTTCATTCTTCTGTATGTCGCCATTCAGTTTCCCAACACCATTTGTTGAAGAGACTGCTTTTTCCCCCCTTTGGATATTTTTTCCTGCTTTGTAAAAGATTAGTTGGCCTTACAGTTTTGCATGCATTTCTGGGTTTTCTATTCTATTCCATTGATCTATGCACCTGTTTTTGTGCCTATACCATACTGTTTTAATGACTACAACTTTGTAATACAGTTTGAGGTCTGGAATTGTGATGACTCCAGCTTTGATTTTCTTTTTGAGAAATGCTTTGGTTATTCGGGGATTTTTGTGATTCCATACAAATGTTATATTATCTTTTCTAGTCTGTGAAGAATGCTATTGGTACCTTGATAAGATTGCATTAAATATGTAGATTGCTTTGGGTAGTCTAACAATGCTTGTTCTTCCAATCCATGAGTATGGAATGCTTTCCCATTTCTTTATGTCCTCTTTAATATCTTTCATAAGCCTTCTATAGTTTTCAGAGTGTAGAACTTTGAACTCTTTAGTTAGGCCTATTCTTTAGTTTCTTATGGTTTTTGGTGCAACTGTCAATGAGATCAATTCCTTGATTTCTTTTTCTACTGCTTTGTTATTGGTGTATAGAAGTGCAACAGGTTTCTGCATGTTGATTTTATATCCTGTGACTTTACTGAATTCATGCATTACTTCTATCAATTTTTGGGTGGAGTCTTCTGGGTTTTCTACATAGAGAATCATGTCATCTGCAAATAATGAAAGTTTCACTTCATCCTTGATGATTTGCATGTCCTTTATTTCTTTTTGTTGTCTGATTACTGAGGCTAATGCTTCTAGTACTATGTTAAATACTAATGATGAGAGTGGGTACCCTTGTCTTGTTTTGACCCTAGGGGAAAGTCTCTCAATTTTCCCCATTGATGATGATTTTAGCGTGTGTCTTCCATATATGGCCTTTATCATGTTGAGGTATTTTCCATCTATCCCTACTTTGTTGAGGGTTTTTATCAAGAATTTTGTCAAATACTTTTTCTGCATCTATTGAAAGGATCATATTGTTCTTAACCTTTCTTTTATTAATGGGCTATATCACAAAGAGTGCTTTGCAAATACTGAACCAGCCCTGCAGCCCAGGAATAAATCCCACTTGATCATGGAGAATAATTCTTTTAACATACTATTGAATTTGATTTCCTCATATCTTGTTGAGAATTTTTGCATCCAGATTCATCAGTGATATTGGCTTATAATTTTCCTTTTTAGTGGGATCCTTGTTTGGTTTGGGAAGCAATATAATATGGGCTTCATAGAATGACTTTGGAAATATTTCTCCCATTTCTGGTTTTTGGAACAGTTTGAGAATAGTTATTAATTCTTCTTTAAATGTCTGATACAATTTCCTTGGGAAGCCTTTGGTCAAAGACTCTTGTTTATTGGGAGGTTTTTGATTCCTGATTCAATTTCTTTGCTAGTTACGGGTCTATTCAAATTTTCTTATTTTTTCTGTTTCAGTTTTGGTAGTTTGTGAGTTTCTAGGAATTTTTCCATTTCTTCCAGACTGCCAAGTTTGCTGGCATATAAATTTTTATAGTATTATAATTGATGGTATTTCTCTGGTGTTGATTGTGATCTCTCCTCTTTCATTCTTGATTTTATATACTGGAATCCTTTCTCTTTTCTTTTTGATAAATATGGTTAGTGTTTTATCAATTTTGTTAATTCTTTCAAAGAATCAGTTCTTAGTTTCATTGTATGTTCTACTATGGGTTATTTTGGTTTGTTTATTTCTATATTATTTATTTCTGCTCCAATCTTTATTATTTCCCCTTTTCTCCTGGCTTTAAGCTTTATTTGCTGTTACTTTTCTAGCTCCTTTAGGAATAACATAGGTTTTGTATTGGGGATTTTTATTGCTTCTTGAGATAGGCCTGAACTGCAATATAATTTCCCCTTAGGAGTGCATTTGCTTCATCCCAAAGAATTCTCATGTTTTCATTTTCATTGACTTCCATGTATTTTTAAATTTCTTATTTATTTTCCTGGTTAACCCATTCATTCTTTAGTAGGATGCTCTTTAACCTCTATGTATTTAAGGCTTTTCCAATTTTTTTGTTGTGATTGACTTCAAGTTTCATATCGTTGTGACCTAAAAATGTGCATGGTATGATCTCAATTTTTTTGTACTTTTTGAAGCTTGATTTGTGACCCAGTTATGTGATGTATTCTGGACAATGTTCCATTTGTACTCAAGAAGAATGTGTATTGTGCTGTTTTAGGAAGAAATGTTCTAAATATATCTGTTAAGTCCATCTGGTCTAGTCCATCTATTGTTGTATGTGGAGTAGTCAAGTCCCCTACTATTATTGTATTATTATCAATGATTTTGTTTGTTCAACATCAATTTATATACTTGGGTTTTCCAAGTTGGGGCCATAAATATTTACAATTGTTAGATCTTCTTGATGCATAGACCCCTTAGTTATGGTGTAATGTTCTTCTTCATCTCGTTACAGTCTTTATTTTAAAGTCTTGTTTGTGTGATATAAGTATGGCTGCTCCAGCTTTCTTTTGATGTCCATTAGCATGATAGATTGTTCTCCATCCTCTCACTTTCAATCTGCAGGTGTCTTTAGATCTAAAATGAGTCTCTTATGGGCAGTGTATTGATGAATCTTGTTTTTCTTTTTTTATCCATTCTGATAACCTATGTATTTTTATTGGAGAATTTAGTCCATTTACATTCAGAGTAATTATTTAAAGATATGAATTCTGTGCCATCGTGTTACTTGTTAGAGTTGATGTTCCTGGTATTGTTCTATGGTTTTTTTTTTCCTTGTCTTTGTTGCTCTTGGTGTTTTGTTTTATTTTGTTTTGTCTCTACTCAGAGAGTCTCCCTTAACATTTCTTGCAGGGCTGGTTTAGTGGTCACAAACTCCTTTAATTTTTGTCTGGGAAACTTCTTACCTCTCCTATTTTGAATGACAGTCTTGCTGTATAAGGAATTCTTGGCTGCATATTTTCCCATTCAGCACATTGAAAATATCCTGCCACTCTTTTCTGGCCTGCCAAGTTTTCTGGAGAGATCTTCTGAAAACCTGATCTGTCTTTTCTTGTATGTTATGGACTTTTTTCCCTTGTTTATTTTATAATTCTTTCCTTGTCTGTGTATTTTGTAGATTTGACTATGATATGTCTTGGTGATGGTCAGCTTTTGTTGAATTTAATGGGAGGTCTCTGTTTTTCTTGGATTTTTATATCTGTGTCTTTCCCCAGATTTGGGAAATTTTTAGCTATAATTGTTGACATAAGCCTTCTGCCCTTTTTTTGTCTCTCTTCATCTTCTGGTCTCCTATGACACAAATGTAATTACTTTTTAATAAGTTAGTTTTAATAACTCCTTTTAATAAGTCACTGAGTTCTCTAAGTCTTGTATCATGATCTTTGGCATTTGTATCTTTCTTCTATTCAGCTTATTTTCCATAATTATCTTTTATATCAGTGATGTACTATTCTACTTTGTCCATCCTCACCACCATGCCATACAGTTGAGACTGCATCTCAGTTATAGCATTTTTAATTTTGCCTGATTAGATTTTAGTTATTTTATTTCAGCAGAAAAGAATTCTCTGGTGTCTACAGTACTTTTTTAATCCCAACTGGGATTCTTATAATCATGGTCTTAAATTCTAGTTAGACATCTTAGTTATGCCTGTGTTGAATAAATCTCTAGTCCTGAGCTCTGTTGTCTTTTCCGTCTTTTCAGGTTAGTTTCTCTGTCTCATCATTTTGTTCAGAAAAGAGCAAAGAAAGAAAACACACAAGTAAGAAACAAACAAAAAAACAAAGTAACAAAACAAAACAAAAAACTAGATCCTGGGTGTGTTTTGGTGTGCTTGTTTGGTGTGCTTGTTAAAAGAATCTAGATCCAAGGTCACCTGGGGGGCTCAGTCGGTTAAGTATTTGACCTTGGCTTGGGTCATGATCTCACAGCTCATGAGTTTGAACCCCACATTGGGTTCTGTGCTGACAACTCAGAGTCTGGAGCCTGCTTTGGATTCTGTGACAAAGGGATTCTCCCTTTCTGTCTATTCCACCCCCACTGATTCTCTGTCTGTCTGTCTCTCTCAAAAATAAATAAACATTTTAAAAAATTAAACAAAAGAATCTGGATCCAAAAATAAAATAAAAAAAAATAAAGGAATATGTGTATGTAAAATATGTCTATATAAAAATAATAATAGTAAAGAGTAAAAAAAGGAATTAAAAATTTAAAAAAATAATAGTAAAAAGTAAAAAAAAAAGAATTAAAAACTAAGAAAATAAGTGAAAAAATAATATTTAAAAAAATAAAAAAAAATTAAATGGAAGTTAGATCCTATTTGCCTAGAGCTGAAGGTTTGCAGCGCTATGATCATAAACTCAGTGCAAAGGGGTTGTTTGTGCTGGTGTCCTGTAAGGAGGGGCTGCTGCACTGACTCTCAGGCTGACTTATTTTAGTGAAAATGCACCTCTGGTGTGCAGGTGGGTGGGGCTTGATGTAACTGGCTCAGGCCTCTAGTTGGTGGCGCTGTTTTGCTCCCTGATGGCTTTAGCTCTGCAGGATGGAATAAATATGGCTGGGCCCCATGCTATAGTCCCTGAGCTGAATGTTCACACACCCCACTCTTCAGAGAAACTTCACAGAAAAACTGTTAATCACCCCTCTTCTGTCCCCAGTTTCTGTCAGAATCCCGTGTTCACCCAGCCTCTGTCCAGGCTTTTTTATTTTAGGCACATGACTGTTTCAAAACTCCAAATTTTAGGAATCCCTGTGGCTTGGACCTGAGCTGCTCCTCTGGGGTAGGGTCTCGCCATGCTTTTGCCAGCTGATGCAAAAAAAGCAGTGGCTGACTGTACTTCTGTTCAGAATTTATGTCAAAACAGAGCAGAAAGCAGGCACCTCTTGTTGCAGCCTTCAGCCCAAGCTAGTCCCCTCTCTTATGCTTGGAAACAGCACAGTGTGTTGGGGTAACCCCTCTTTCTTATGACCTAATGGATCCTCAGACCACATCTGGGATTCTACCCTGCTTTACCACTTGAGTACCTCTAGGCCAGATACTCCCCCCATAGTAGTGGACTGCTAAACTTCAGATTTTGTGCTTAGCTGCTTTTACTACTTTGCAGTAGCCTCCTTAAGTTGATCCTTTCTTGGGGCCTGACAGAGCAATATCTCTCCCAGTAAACTCTCTGCACCTCCTGCCTTCCAAATGCTTGTCCCTTTTCTACATGTAGTCTTGGAATTTTTGTTCATTCAGACCTGTTGTTAATTTCTTTGATGTTCAGAATGATTTGATAACTATCTATCTGTGTTCAAGGGAGGAAAAAACCTTATGGTTTCCCTACTCCTCCACCATCTTAACACTCCCCCACTAGACCTTTTATATTTTTATTACAGCCAAGTATTCAAATAGTTTTCTCAAAACATTATAGAGAAACTGCCAACATATAGGAAATTAACTGATTCAAATACTTTTTTTTGTTCCAATTTTAAAGAGAATGCTATTAAATAATGTAGACGATAAACAGTATAGCAGAAAATAAAAGTGTAGAAATATCTACCAGTAGGTCACTTACTTGAAAAAACTGTGAACTATGTAAGAACATATCTCCAGTAAAACATTTTTTAAAAAAAGGAGCCATTATGCAACAGTTAGAAGGGTCTCTTATGTTATGTAGTGATGAAATACTAGCTTGTGTTGTATCAAAGCAATCCCCTAATCCCACTGACTTAAAGCAATGAAGTTTCTTCTTGCTTATGTTACAGGCCTATAATAAGTGAGCTGCTCCCTAGGCTCACACCTGCCACCACCAACCATGTTGATTGAGTTCCCTAGATATACTCTAAGATGGGAGTTAGCATGTACAAAATTTATTTAAAAATACCTTACCTGTAGTGAAGTAAGAAATCAGAATTTGGTAGAGGGAGAAATCAAGCACAATGCCCTTATAACTGATTCTTCAACTGTTACTATAGTAGCTCTGGGGCTGGGATGGCCCTTCAGGGTTGCTCCAACTGAATCAAGGGTCTGGTCTTTTGTATCCCTGCATTAACCAGTCATTGGCTGCAGGCTTCTTCCTTTTTGGGAGCACAATCTAAGCTAGGACAATTCCCTACAGACAATTTTAATTGCCCATGAAGAAGAATATAGCTGTGACCTGTCAGTAGCTAATTCCTAGCCAGAATCTGGAGAATGGATGCAACAGCTCTGGAAAGGGGATCTGGGCACAACACCATAGTATTCACTGCAATGCTCTACTATAACTACTAGGCTTTAATTAATTTAACTATCTCCCCAACTACAGAGTATCTTATTCTGCTGGTGCAGAACTTAAGGTGACCTACAGAATTTAATATATAAACATATGCTTTTTAAACATATAAAATTATGATAAAAATTCTCTCATAATAAGAGAAATGAGAAATAATTTACAATGAGATGTTTTCAGAACTTTTAATAACCCACTCTGTTGGGTAGTGTTAACTTTAAAAATAAAACTGCCATTTATTTTACCAGCATAAAAAGAGTTCATTTGCCAATGACAGAGAATTGTAATCTGGGACAAGCAAACTGTGGAAAAACCACAAGCAAGACCACAGAACAAAGGAGAGGAATGTTCTTTTATAGAGTAAGAGCAAAAGGTGGGAAGACTACTATAACCAAAAAAAGTCTATTGTAATAAATTGGGAATTTGAAATATAGTGGCTTTTCATTGGTTGAGTTGTAACAGTCTTTCATTGGCTAAGAGGAAAGCTTTTCTTCCACTTGCTTGGATAGTAAAGTAGTATCCATGTGTAAGATCCATCTCTTCCTGTCTGTGATTGACAATGAGTCATAGGGCATGGGATCTCCCCCTCTCAGCCTCCCAATTCAATTCTAAATAAAATTTCCCTTTATTGATTTTCACAGTAGTATAAATAAATAATTGGACTGTAATAGTCTTTGGTGGAAGTGTAAGTTTTTACAATTCCTAAGCAAAATATCTACATTTTTGGACTCAGTAATTCTTCTAATAATTTATTCTATAAATATACCCCGACATATATGCAAAGAAAAACATAAAAATAATGCACTGACAGAACCAAAATATCATAGTATTAGAAAAGTTACACTAACAGAGTTTTGTTTAAATGAATTATGATATATCTTGTCAGTGGAAAGATATTCACTTCTGACAGCAATAGCAAAAAATTAAAAAATAAATAAAGAATGAGAAAGTTATTTATTGAGATAGAAAAACAGCCAAGGTAAATTACTAAGTAGAAAAGTAAGGTATTGAAAATCTTGTATGAGATCATTTATGGAAGAAAATATATGCTTAAAATTAATCAGCCTATCTCTGGAAGGATATGTAAGAAGTGATAACATTTGTTGAAGTAGGATAACTATTGGGGAGTGATGATTAAATTTAACACCATATTAGTAAAAGGATCAGAACATTCTACACCAAGATATGTCACAATGGTATAAAAATTATTTTGAGCTGAAGACATCTGAGAAAAACAAGATATGAGAAAAGCTTTCTACACTCCCCCTATCTGCCTAAAAGCAGAGCATAAGTTTTCCTTGTGAAGACATCTCCACCTCTCTCACCAGGAGGGAAAGAATAGCTTTTATCATCAGAGATGGAGATGGTGCTGAGATGCCACTGAATTAATGAAACCTTATTCATGACCTATATGACCCTTATCTTCTATTAGTTTCCCCCATATATTTACCTTCCCACACATTACTGCTCCTAGAAACCCAACTCCTTTTTATTTTGTGATGTCACTTCTCCAAAATTTTATTGTCCTTTTTAAAGATAGTATATGTTCCCCAAATTTAACCACTTCTTTGGGGCGTCTGGGTGGCTTAGTCAGTAGAGCGTCCAACTTTGGCTCAGGTCATGATCTCACAGTTTGTGAGTTCGAGCCCCGCGTCGGGCTCTGTGCTGACAGAGCCTGGAGCCTGCTTCAGATTCTGTGTCTCCCTCTCTCTCTGCTCCTCCCCTGCTCATGCTCTGTCTCTCTCACTCTCTCTCAAAAATAAATTAACATTAAAAAAAATTAACCACTTCTTTGAGTCTTTATTTCTTTCTATGAAGGCCCTTTATAAAATAAATTAAAATATTAACATCAAATAAAATTTGTATGCCTTTTCTTCTCTTGATATGTTTTTTTTTGTCAGTCTATTTCACAGGTTCAGTCACAGTACAAAAAAGATAGAGGAAAGATTTTTTTTTTTCTCCTCTACAGTTCTAGAGACCATGAAGGGACAGCATTAGCTGGGACAACCTGCTCACTCTGAAGAGTGCATCTAAGTTCTCAGAATGCCTGATAAAGATGGAAAAAAGTTAAAATCAATGAGTCAGCTTACTGGATTTCTGTCTGTAGGGTACAGTTGAGAGAGGGCAATAACAATTGTCTTTTTCTTTTCAAATTAGATTAGCAAGAGAAAACATTGGGCGAACTAATTCATTGCGTATTGTAACTTTTGTTTTGGCCTTTGCTGTTGATCTATTCCCTCTCAAGAGTAGCCATAATTTTGCTTTATCATTGTCTTTTGTGTCATTTCTCATAGGAGAATAATCATAGGGCAGAACATAGGCATAGGTCCTATAAGCTTATTGTTTGAGCCAGCCTCACAGACTAGTTAGTTTATGGTTCTTAGTTAGACTAGTGTCCATTTGGGCAAACTTTGCTATGGGACAACAGTAAAACTTTATCGAGATTCTCCTTCCACCTCCTTTTATATTCTGAGACCTTGGCTTGGATCTAGTGAAAATGTTCTGTTTTTTTTCTGCCTACTGGGAGGTGCAGATTATCAGATCTGCATTTGGTAGCTAATTGTAAGGCTAGAAACCTGAGACATGAGGTTCATAAGCAGCATTGTAAGTCCAACTGTGCCAGCTCTCAGGGAAATCTGTCTAAATAAATTATCTCTGTCCATAAGGTGTCCTTGTGATCTCTCTCCATGGACTTATGAGTACTGAGAAAATTCCCAGTCAAGTATTGCCTGCCCAGCATCACAGATGGTGAGTCTGTGATTAGAGGCATCTCACTTTTGTAGGAGACTGATGACAGGAGTTTTCATAAACACCATTCTTACCACCTGGCAACAAGAGTCTTTTCCATAGGGGCTGTGTCTTCTGCATTGGTTCCCGGGATGTCTCTTGTGTCCATCATAAGAACTTACTCTAAGACTGAAAAATTTCCCCTGGATCTTTCCATAGAAAGACTTCCTGTTTTCAAGGTGCATTTGTGATGGGTACACCTCTGGAGATACTACTTGTCAATAGCTAGATAATGGATCTTTTGTTTGGAAAACCTTTAATATTGAAAAGGATTTTTAGAGAGCTTTCATCCTAAATAAATTCCTTATTGGTACCTATGGAAAGATCAGATTGAAAGAAGGACACAAAAATATTACAACTGGCCTGAGGGACTCCCATAACAAAATTAAAAAAAAAAACAAAAATCAGACTTAAAAGTTAAAATCCATACCCCCATAAATTTTCCTCCTTTCCTTCCTTCTTATACTCTCCTTTAACCTCAACTCCCTATCCCTGACTATCCAGATCTCTGGGATCAATGGATCCCTGCTACAAATCTCTTCCCCAAAATCTGGCCCTATCTCCTCAATAAATTCCTTTAATCCTCAAAATTCCCACAACTTCTCCCCAAAATCTCTTAAACATTCAGCTACCATTTTAACTTTATTTACAAGGATTGCAAAACATATTCTGGCCTGACCTCCAGGCATAGACATAAAGTTATTTATGTAAGTGCTGATAGCCAGGCAATAACTGGCAGAGGCTCCAGGAACCTACAGCAAAGCTTATTTTGCTGTCCTTTATTGTTCCACCTACTTTCCACAGCCCTGTTATCAATCCCATATACTCCATGCCTTTTCAAGCAACACCGTTTGTGAATGTATCCTTAATCCCCACCTCAAAGAATTAATGTTCCCTGGACAGAAACAGATCTTTTACATTACAAAGCCCCTTTACAAACACTTTTAAAAGTTCCTACTAACTGAGAACAAACTGAGGGTTGATGGGGGGTGGGAGGGAGGGGAGGATGGGTGATGGGTATTGAGGAGGGCACCTTTTGGGATGAGCACTGGGTGTTGTATGGAAACCAATTTGACAATAAATTTCATAAATAAATAAATAAATAAATAAGTTCCTACTAAATTTACACATAAACTAACAAGATTAGTGTTCATTCAAAATCTTATTAATCTTATTAATAAGCACCTCAACTGGCTACTAAGAGATGCCATTCACCCTCATGATTATACTGCAGTTATATAGCAAGCCAGATATCCCCCTAAGGAATCCCCCCACCACTACCATCACCATAGGGGAAAACAGTGGCCCCAGATCTTCTCCCAGGTTCTCCTATAAATGACTAGGGATAGCTCAGCTAGAAGTAAGTATATAAGGCCTGATAAGAATAATCACAGAGGCCTTTTCCCCTAAGATAAGTTGATTTAAGTTTAAATTGTACTCTCAGAAAGGAAGTGAAAGAACCAGGACATTTGTGGAATACATCATACAGATTTTCCCAAAGCACACTACATTAAATCTAGAGGCCCAAAAGCATAGAAATATTTTAACTTCTGCTTTAGTCAGAAATTGCCTTCCAGATAAAAAAAAATCTAAAATAGTTTTGCTGGGTTGATTGGACATCCTCTCAGCATTATTATTGAGGCTACTACCTAATGATTTGAAAATAGCTTGCAGGAAAGCAAGAAAAGAAATAATTAAAACAGTCTGCCTTGGAAACTTGATTTTACAAAAACAAAGAGGCACTCTGAGAATAACTCAAAGCCCAACCAGCCACAGAGCTCCCCCTATTCATCTCAAGATACTTGCAGATTCTATAAAAAGCCAGGACATTGAAAGTGGAAATATTCTGCACTTAAAAGAAAGGAAAGCCCAAATAGCAAATTCCTTAGACCCTAGCATGTTTATAATACCCATTTTTCCCATTCTGTAAAACAACTCATAAACTAAACTGATTGATGGAGTCAGCTGATCTGCAGTTGCATAACAAAACCCATAATTAAAATTAAAATAGAGTGGGGCGCCTGGGTGGCGCAGTCGGTTAAGCATCCGACTTCAGCCAGGTCACGATCTCGCGGTCCGTGAGTTCGAGCCCCGCTTCAGGCTCTGGGCTGATGGCTCGGAGCCTGGAGCCTGTTTCCGATTCTGTGTTTCCCTCTCTCTCTGCCCCTCCCCCGTTCATGCTCTGTCTCTCTCTGTCCCAAAAATAAATTAAAAACGTTGAAAAAAAAAAATTAAAAAAAAATAAAATTAAATTAAAATAGAAGATCAGGAAATGGATTTCTTAACTGATAATGGTGCAAATTTATCTACTATCTGCATAGATTTATCTCTACTTATCATTCCTAGTTCCATTGGAGTCTCTGGGTAACATATTTTCCTGCCCTCATTTCAGGCCATCTTAATATGCTTAAGTTCCCTTAACAGCCACCATGACCTTCTAGTTTCTGACACATCACTCTAATCATTTTGGTAGAGATAAGTTATATACATTTTTGTCATTATACACTTTAAGGAGGAAATTTTTATTTCCTTTTCCTCAGACTAAACCTCAAACTTCCTACTTCCCCTAATGTAGACACATCTCAATTCAAAATCTTCTGAAAAGGAACCAACCTTAACAGATGTCCCAATTAGTCTTTGGATCTCACATACACTACTACTACTAAGGGCAAAACCTGTGCACATTGTCTACAAAATATATATCTTTCCCATTAGTGGCCCAATACTCTCTCTCCTAAGATGCAGAACAAAGAATTAAACGGTAAGTTTTAGACTCCCTTTTACATGAGAGTGTTCTCATCTTTACTCCCTCACGTTGCAATACCCAAATCTTGCCAGTAAAATATAAAAAGAAAATTTCATTTAGGAGAGAATTAAATTCATCAATTTGTACAAGATGGAGGGGTCATAATCTATTTTGTAATTCCTCTGCATTTCATAGTCCCTAACCTGGCTATAATTCTTACCTCAATTTCTGCAAATGCAGCTTGATTTACAATAAATGGCCATTGTTTAGCTTTCTTAAAGATTCCATTGCACCCTGACTCTGAATTTTTCTTTGAATTTAATTTTAGAGTAAAACAGCATTGACTTGCATACCTATGGGTTATTGTCAATCTTCCTCAATATTTTCCCCAAATCTTTAAAGTTAATGTAGGTTCAATGGCCTTTATCCAAGTATCCTCAATAGGTTCAATATGTTGATGACCTCTTCCTTTTGAGAGGGAAAAATCTGTTATAAGATGGCCAAAAGGACTGATAGGGGAATTTCAGTCCCTGCCTGAAGACCCTCCTTCCTGGCTCTTCTTCCCACCCTGCTTGCCTCTGGCACCAAATTACTATTAATGAGGAATGCGGAAGTAACAGACTATAAATTGCTCCCTCTGCTTATGCAGACCTCTGGAGAATGATATCCTCTGAGCCCACTGGTGTAAAATAAACCTCATGCCTTCCAAGATCTCTGAGTGATGTTGGTTCTTCTGCCGGGTGATCCAGACCAGTTTCTGTAACATTTGGTTCCCTGACTGGGAAACCCAACCACGCTGGCCCATTGCTGTCACCAGTTTCGGAGGATGGCGAGGCAGTGATGGAATGATGAATCACAATGAAGAAGGTGCTCCCTGCCTGAATTTCAATGGTCTCCAGCTTGGTTGCCTCAGGCTGGCCGTGCTCTGCTGTTCCTGTCAAATTTGAGGAGTCTTGACAGGTGGAGACCTGGACCCAACATTGGATACCGGTAAGGCCTAGGACCCACTTCTATCCTGTCGGGCTGACCCATAGTGGTGGAAGGGGAACCTGATCACTCCCCAGAGACCTCAATGGTCTCACCTGTAGAAATTCTGTGGGAGGTAATGTAATAACTTCTGGTGTGTATGTGAGTGTGAATGTGCGACTCGGTCTGGCTTGCCTGCTGAGTTCAATACTGTGGCTCCACGGGCAGGTACCCTTAAGGTCCCCAAAAGCCCATGGAGTCTGAGTGGGCCCATCTGCAATTCCGTGTTGAATGGCATACAGTCTATGGCAGCATCAGAATAGTTTCTGATCGTAAGTCACAAAGCTGAGACCGCTATGGCTAAGCATCACCTAAGTTCCTTTGGGACATGGCCAGACGGGCATCTGACTGGTCTCCTAATTACAGGGGGCACCCCTACCCCTCTGTCTTTGCAACTCCTTCTCATGGGAACATTATGGGGTCGGGACAGAGCAAAGAAGGGGTTTCCAGGAGACTATGGAATTAAGATAACCCCTGGCAAGTTAATGAATGGCCCACTTTTCGTGTAAGATGGCCCTCAGAGGGAACTTTAGATGTCCCAATGGTCCACCACATCTGGCATGCTGTTGCCAGCGACCCAGGTTACCCTGATCAGTTCCTGTATAAGTCTTGACCTTCACAAATTCTCACGGGTGAACCGGAGGAAGAACCAATCTTGCCCCTACCATATGAACCTCCTGGTTCTTGATACTCTGCCACCTTTGGTCTCCCCACCATCTCTGGACTCAGCAGATCCCCTGTCCCCCAGACCAGTGGCTAGATTGCACCCTCGGCCAGGCACAGGCAATCTCTGGATGCTGGTCCACAGCCACCGGTACCAAGAGTCTAGCCTCCAGGGGATCTGAACAGGGGCTAAGAAGCCCAGAAATATGCCCAGCCCAAGGGGAATCCTCCAAGGATTATTATGAGAAGCTATTCAAGGCTTACACCCTGTTTGACCACAAGGCACGACAAAAGGACAGGGAAGGTCCAGCCACCAAAAGGGGAGAGGCCCAAAACCTCCTTAGCAGGGGGTCAACGGTCCTGCTACAAGGAGAAAGGAGATTAAAACAGGAATAGATTGAGATTAAGGGGGACTAGGCTCACTTCTTCTTGGCCCCCATGAGCCCATGGTCAAAATAAAAGTTGGGGACCAAACTATGACTTTTATGTGAATTCGGGGGCCACATGGTACAGCATGAATTCCTCTACCTACCTGAGTGCCCTATCCCTCTCCTTAGCTGGGATATACTCTCAAAGATGGGGGCCCAAATAACCTTTGATCCAATGGGATTCACCAGCCTCTGATTGGATCCAAATGGAGACTATTCTGCATCCATGCCCAACCAAGTGGCCCACCCGAATTCAGGACTGCTTTCCCTACTGTAAGGCCTGAGGACAACCCACCCCAGATTTACCCACCACAGGGCCCCCATCATTGTAGAGTTAATCCCAAGGGCTCAACCGCAGAGACAGTGGCAATACCTCCTCCCACAAGAGGGAAGGGCAGGCATCCAAGAAATCAGGCATTCTGGTTGAGTGCCAATAACCCTGGAAGACCCCACTCTTGCCAGTTAAGAAGCCAGGAGGAGGGTACCGACCAGTTCAAGCCTTGCACTGTGTGGTCCAGAACCCATACACCCTCCTCAGCCAGATCCCAGGCTCTGCCAGCTGGTTTACCAGCCTATACTTGAAGGATGCCTTCTTCTACCTTTGCTTGGCCCCCCAAGCCAACCCTTGTTTGCCTTTGAATGGATCAAACCAAACACAAGGTGTAAAATGCAACTGACTTGGACGCACCTCCCACAGCGGTTTAAAAACTTGCCTGCCCTCTTTGGGGAGGCACTGGCCAGAGACCTCACCTGCTTTCCAAGGGAGGCCACATGCTGCACATGCTGCACCCTTCTCCAGTATGTGGATGACCTCCTCCTTAACAGCAATACCCCAGAGAATTGTACAGAAGGGCACAACTCCTGTCAGACTCAGGATATCGAGTTTCATGGTAAAAGACACAGATCTGCCAACAGCAAGTCCAATACTTAGGCTTCCTCCTCACCCAAGGAAAAGGAGCACTAGGGCCAAAGAGAAAGAAAGTATATCACCTCCCTACCCCAGCCTCAAACTAAGAGGGGGCTATGAGAGTTCCTGGGGGCTGCAGGATTCTGCTGAATCTGGATTCCCAGATTCTCGGCAATAGCAAGACCCCTGTATAATCTCCTGGTAGGGTCGGATTGAGAACACCCTGTCTGGACAGAAGAGGCCAAAGCCGCATTCCTAGAAATAAAGGCCGCCTTAGGGCAGGCACCAGCCCTTGGTCTGCAGAATATAGAAACGCCTTTTAATTTCTTTGTTCATGACAAAAAAATGTTGCCTCGGTATTCTCACACAGACCTTTGCCTTTGGCCACAGCCGGTAGCATACCTGTCAAAGAAGCTGGACCCAGTGGTGGCAGGATGGCCACCATGCCTTAGGGCACTAGTGGCCACAGTTCTCATTAAGGAAGCAAATAAACTCACCCTGGGACAAGAACTAAATGTCAAGTTCCCTCATGCCGTCGTGTCTCTCATGAACACTCAAGGACACCGCTTCCTCTCCAACTCCCAGCTAGCACAATGCTAGGGGCTCCTCTGTGAAAATCCACGCATCGCTCCTGAAACAGTGTGGATGCTAAATCCTGAAACTTCCCTACCTTCTGAGGAAGGGAAACCGGTTCATGACTGTTCTGAGTTGACTGATGAAGTATTTGCAAGCCTCCCAGATCTGTGTGACCAGGCCCGACAGAACACATACCTCACTTTGTTCGGTGATGATAGCAGTTTCATCACAGAGGGTGTTCAAAAGCCAGGATATGCAATGACATGCCTTAATCCGAGCCCTCACCATTAGCAAGGACAAGTGGGTCAACCAACTCCCAGCACACCTTTGCTACTGTACACATACATGGAGCAATCTGCAAAGAGAGGGACCTCCTCACTGTGGCAGGGAAGAAAGCTCCTCGAGGCCATCTGGCTTCCAAAAGAAGTTACAATTCTACACTGCAAAGGACACCAGAATGTAGACAACCCTACAGTATGAGGAAATCATCTAGCAGACAAAGCAGCCAAGATAGCAGCTAATAAGAAGGTGCTGGGCATGATGATTGGGGTTGGAGTTGCAGTGCTGGTCACTGTCATATTCATCCTCCTGCTGGTGCACAGACTGCAAGTGCAGAAATCTTCAGCCCCCAGAAATCTAGGTATCTACGCTAGATACTAGCAAATCTTCCAGGTATCAATTCTGGAAGAGGGACAAAGTGCTTTATGGTTGGAAGATTATGTGGAAAGTATCATAATCTACTTCCTCCCTGGTGGATGCGTTGGTCTCCACCACTTCCTGGCCACACATGGAGTTGTTCAACATTGCCAAGAAGATCCTGTGCATCCAGAAAGAGGCACCAACACTGCAACAGAAGGAGCCCCTGCCCACAGTGCTTGAAGCCAACTTGATGGAGGGTGACCTGGCTAACTCCCACCTGCCCTCTGAGGTGCTCTATATGCTCAAGAATGTCCAGGTGCTGGGTCACTTCAAGACGCTGCTCTTCCTGGAGCTCTGTCTGCCAGGGCCTGATGGGAAGGAATATGTGGTGAAGAAAGTGGTCCCTGGGGACTGTGTCAACAGCCTCCTGAGCATCTTGGACGTCATCATCAGCCACCAGCACCCCCAGGGCATTGTGTCTGCCCAGGTGGCCCGAGACTCCAATGTGCTGCAACCGCCAGTAGATGCCTTCTCTGCCGTGTTCACCAAGTACCCCGAGAGCTTGGTACAGGTGGTGCAGACCATCATGGTGAGGCTGTAGAGGGACACCTTTCTGGCACTTCACAACTACCTGGGTCTGACCAATGAGCTCTTCAGCCATGAGATCCAGCCCCTGCACCTTTTCCCCAGCCCCAGCCTCCCAGCCCGCACCAGCCCTGTGCATGGCTCTAAGAGGGTGGTCAGTGCCTCAGCTACCAAGGAGCCAAGGGAGACTCCTGGCAAGCCACCTGACCCCACTTGGGCCCCACTACCTGGACCTTCAAGAGGTCCGGTGACCCCTCCCTCCTGAACAGCCAGGTCTTGCTCCATCATGCCAAAGCTGGCACCATCATCACCCACCAGGGGGACCAGGATGTAAGTTTACACTTTGTGCTGTGGGGCTGCCTGCACGTCTACCAGCGCATGACACCCCCTCTCACCAGGGGACTTAGTCGAGGTCAAAGACTGGAAAAAAAGACCCTGTCAAACCACAATGGACTGGGCCTCATACAGGTATCACTCCATGGGTCCACCACTCCAGAGTCAAGAGGGCCAATCCTGAGGAGTCCCAGACTTGGAAGACTGACCCAAGTCCAATCTTCAGCCCTGCTCCAGACACAACCCAGAAGCTGGCTGGTCTACGCACAGATACTAGCAAATCAAATTCAACACCATATAAAAAGAATTATTCAGAATGATCAAGTGGGATTCATTCCTGGGATGCAGGGCTGGTTCAACATCTGTAAATCAATCAATGTGATACATCACATTAATAAAAGAAAAGATAAAAACCATATGATCCTGTCAATCAATGCAGAAAAAGCATTTGACAAAATTCAGCATCCTTTCTTAATAAAAACATTCGAGAAAGTTGGGATAGAAGGAACATACTTAAACATCATAAAAGCCATTTATGTAAAGCCCACAGCTAATATCCTCAATGGGGAAAAACTGAGAGCTTTCCCCCTGAGATCAGGAACATGACAGGGATGTCCACTCTCACCGCTGTTGTTTAACATAGTGTTGGAAGTGCTAGCATCAGCAATCAGACACAAAAGGAAATCAAAGGCATCCAAATTGGCAAAGATGAAGTCAAGCTTTCACTTTTTGCAGAGGCATATTATACACGGAAAACCCGATAGACTCCACCAAAAGTCTGCTAGAACCAATACATGAGTTTAGCAAAGTCGCAGGATACAAAATCAATGTACAGAAATCAGTTGCATTCTTATACACTAACAATGAAACAACAGAAAGACAAATAAAGAAACTGATAAATAAAGAACCATAAAATACTAGGAATAAACCTAACCAAAGATGTAAAAGATCTGCATGTTGAAAACTGTAGAAAGCTTATGAAGGATATTGAAGAAGACAAAAGAAGTGAGAAACATTCCGTGCTCATGGATTGGAAGAATAACTATTGTAATGTCAATACTACCCAAAGCTATCTACACATTCAGTGCAATCCCAATGAAAATTGCACCAGCATCCTTCTCAAAGCTAGAACAAGCAATCCTAAAATTTGTATGGAACCACAAAAGACCCTGGATAGCCAAAGTAATTTTGAAGAAGAAGACCAAAGCGGGAGGCATTACAATCCCAGACTTTAGCGTCTACTACAAAGTTGTAATCATGAAGACAGCATGGTATTGGCACAAAAACAGACACATAGACCAATGGAATAGAATAGAAACCCCAGAACTAGACCCACAAAAGTATGGCCAACTCATCTTTGACAAGGCAGGAAAGAATATCCAATGGGAAAAAAGACAGTCTCTTTAACAAATGGTGCTGGAAGAAGTGGGCAGCAACATGCAGAAGGAGGAAACTAGACCATTTTCTCACACCATTCACAAAAATAAACTCAAAATGGATAAAGGACCTCAATGTGAGACAGGAAACCATCAAAACCCTAGAGGAGAATGCAGGAAAAAACCTCTCTGATCTCAGCTGCAGAAATTTTTTACTTGACACATCCCCAAAGGCAAGGGAATTAAAAACAAAAATGAAGTATTGAGACCTCATGAAGATAAAAAGTTTCCGCACTGCAAAGGAAACAATCAACAAAACTAAAAGGCAACCAGAGGAATGGGAAAAGATATTTGCAAATGACATACTCGAAAAAGGGCTAGTATCCAAAATCTATAAAGAGCTCGTCAAACTCCACACCTGAAAAACAAATAACCCAGTGAAGAAATGGGCAGAAAACATGAATAGACACTTCTCTAAAGAAGACATCCAGATGGCCAACAGGCACATGAAAAGATGCTCCATGTCGCTCCTCATCAGGGAAATACAAATCAAAACCACACTCAGATATCACCTCACGCCAGTCAGAGTGGCCAAAATGAAGAAATCAGGAGACTATAGATGCTGGCGAGGATGTGGAGAAACGGGAACCCTCTTGCACTGTTGGTGGGAATGCAAACTGGTGCAGCCACTCTGGAAAACAGTGTGGAGGTTCCTCAGAAAATTAAAAATAGACCTACCCTATGACCCAGCAATAGCACTGCTAGGAATTTACCCAAGGGATACAGGAGTGCTGATGCATACGAGCACTTGTACTCCAATGTTTATAGCAGCACTTTCAACAGTAGCCAAATTAGGGAAGAGCCTAAATGTCCATCAACTGATGAATGGATAAAGAAGTTGTGGTTTATATACACAATGGAATACTACGTGGCATTGAGAAAGAATGAAATCTGGCCTTTTGTAGCAACATGGATGGAACTGGAGAGTGTTATGCTAAGTGAAATAAGTCATACAGAGAAAGACAGATACCATATGTTTTCACTCTTATGTGGATCCTAAGAAACTTAACAGAAGACCATGGGGGGAGGGGAAGGAAAAAAAAAGGTTAGAGAGGAAGGGAGCTAAAACATAAGAGACTCTTCAAAACTGAGAACAAACTGAGGGTAGATAGGGGGTGGGAGGGATGGGAGGGTGGGTGTTGGGTATTGAGGGCACCTGTTGGTATGAGCACTGGGTGTTGTATGGAAACCAAGTTGACAATAAATTTCATATTTGAAAAAAAATTTCTGGATTATTTATGTTGTAGGAAATAATCAAAGATTATTTATTATATTTTTGTGAATTTCTCTGTGAAACAATAAATTAGTATTTGGACAAGGAGACTGAATCAGGAAAAATAGAACTAAGTTTCTGCAACAACAAAAAAATAAGCCATGGGTAAAAGAAAGTTTAACAAATATGATTCCCCATAATTGATCATTTGTATGGAACACCTCCTAACTAAATGTGATCCCAAAAAAAGAAAAGAAAATTAACAATCAAGAAACTATGGGCCTGATTTAAAAAAAAAAGAAAGAAAAGTAAAAAAGAAAAGAAAAAAAGAGCTGTCTGTTGGTGCATGAGGAGTGCTGGCTGGCTATCCCAGTGTGGAGGAGAAGCTGTCAGCTGCATTGGCTCAGAGTCAGTCTTACCCCAATAAATAAGCATTTGGCTGGCACAGAGGGGCAGTGTTTGGTGTAAGTGAATTCCACTTCCAGTAGGGGGCTGCTGTGTTGCTCTCTGAAGTTGCGCTGTGTTGCTCTCTGAAGTTGTGCTGTGTTGGTGTTGGGAGGAAAATGGTGTCACACCAATCTCTCATCCCTGGACTGGGGATGTCAAGTTCTGCTGTTCAGACAGCCCTTGCAGAATAGCCAGGGAAGAAGCTTGCCCTCTGCTAAAACTCTCTTGCATTTTTTCTTTGGTGCATGGCTAGGAATCAAAACCCAAAGTCTTAAGGACCCAGCACCATGTGGATCCACCGCTCTCCTCTGGAGTTGAGACTTTCCACTCTGCTGATGAAAGAGGCCTTTGGTTGGCACCTGCAGGGTCTTTTGTCCTTGGGGAGGCAATAAACCCTCTTCCAAAAGTACTTCAGGAAGGGGACTGCTCTCTCTCAGTGAGTCCTGGAGATAGCTATACCACACTACGCACTCTGGGGCCAGCTCTCTCCTCCCCAGGAGTGTGTACTGTGGCTCTTCTCTGAAGAAAGTCACACACTTCCAAATTCTTACACTTTGAGCTCCATAATCTGTTTGCAAAATGAACTGGGACACTCAGTACTTCTTGCTCCCCAGTCCGCGGTCCAGACAGGTTTTCTTCTTGTGCTAACTCAATGCCACACTATCTCAACCCCTTTCTCTTTCTCTCTCTTTTGTCTCTCCATAGAAAGTGTCCCCTCCACTCCTTGTCACCGCTGTTTTTCTCTCCCCTGATTCACATCCACACACTCACACCTGCCAAGATGTCTCCTTCCAACTGTGGAGATTCTTCTGCAACTCTGCAGATTGATTTCCAGGGTGTTCCAAGTAATCTGATTTCAATACAGCTGTGTTTGAAGGACAAGGAAAGCCCAGGGTACTCCTACTTCTCTTAATTTCTCCCTCCTTAACTAAGTCATCTATAAATAAGAGGAAAAAAAAATGAAAATGTTGGCAGGTTAAACCTTTTGTAGATTTTGTGTCTACACTGATTTTTAAAACTTTGATAGTTGGTAGAGTTTTCTGATCAATATACTTAAATCTGTTTTAAGCTTTATTATATGGTGTCTGTTCCAAACAAAAGTCAAGGATACATTAAATAATAAAACGATATTGAATACATAATGGATTTTAATTAAAAAACATTTAAAAATTTTCTCTTTGAAATTTTTGTAGATGACATAGTATTGTTCCAAATTTTGTGGGTTTTAACGTTTTTTTATTTAAAGTTTCATGTATTAAATTACTTCAGGAATACAAAAAAGTTATCCAAGGAGATAGAAATAACTAGGACAGTGAAAGTGACAATATCAAATGTGATTGAAGGCACAATTTGATAAAAATGTATTATCTTGAGTTAATTATAAAATTATAGGAAAACTTACTGTTTCCACTTAATTATAAAGTTATAGGACAACTTTCTGTTTCCACTTTGAAATGTAAAGAGCTTGAAAGTCATCACTTGCAACTTTACAACCAGAAAAATCTGAACAAGCTAAAAATGAATTACTTTTCTTTTTTGAGGAAAATTGCAATTAAAATTTTAATTTCAGAA
The DNA here is from genome assembly GCF_023721935.1 of Panthera uncia. Lineage (NCBI taxonomy): Eukaryota > Metazoa > Chordata > Mammalia > Carnivora > Felidae > Panthera > Panthera uncia. The sequence goes on along the minus strand of NC_064817.1, from coordinate 71,620,094 downwards.
ACTGAATTCACCATTTATAAATACACTAAAACATAGTCAATGCAAATCAAGATTAATAATAGGTACAGTTTTTTTTTTAACAAAACAGCTTTTCTAAAAGTTCATAGGCAAATGAATTACCTGTTTCATCTAGAGTATTTCATTGATTTGAAATAAGAAAATGGACTTCTTTCTAGATTTTGGAGGAAAAAAACTATGAAGACATAGCATTGTTAAAAGAATCTGACAACCTTGGACCTATCAGAAAAGTAAGGTTGCAGGGCACACTGTCGGACTGAAATCTGGAAAGGCAAAACCAGTCATAGGTAACATTTACATACATGGAGCAAAAGCCACTAGAGTCATAAACTGGTAAAAACACTTAAATGATAATTTTGATGAATTGCTGGAGGCTAAGTGTGGACTATACTAAGAGTGAAAATTCTTGAGGACTCATATTTCTCAGGATGATCTCACAATTTTATGTTGTTTGCCTCTATGAAGTCCACTGGGTTCTCATAGTGAAGATATGGAAATATTCCCTCATGGCTCTGGCAGGGGAGGAGAAGATTTGTCATTGTGAAATACACTAGGATTCTTTCCAATAAAAAAGGCCTACTCTCCATGGGAAAAGACTTTACCAAAGATTTATTTCTGCTGAAGGAAGAACATTTCTTCCATTCTAGCCCCCTCTAACCTACCTGTCTCACCTCAGAGGTTAGTGGGAAGAACTATACCACTTAAGAAACACTTGTAAAGGACACAGCCATGAGATGCAGACCCTCTAAAAGACTAAAACTTAAACATAATGTTGTATGGTGTTCCCACTCTCCCAGAAATTACCACCACAACCAATATACTGGAAATACTCTGGTAAAATAATATTGGATTACACTGGAAAGTGTTTCAAGGCAGTCTCTGAAGAGGAATACTTAGAGAAGTCCAGTGTCAATAGGGGAGACAAAAACAAGGACATTAATGCAATTTGAAGCCTCTGGCAAATATTAAACACAGCCCAAATCTTAGCCAGTTTACTATAAAACCTTACAATAAAGGCCTAATTATCTCAGCTTCTATTACCCAATGCAACATGTACAACCTTTAACAAAAAGTAACAAAACATGCCAAAAAACAAGTAAAAACAATCTACAGAGACAAGGAAATTATCAAAACCAGACTCAGATATGACACAATCAGGAAATTAAAATAAGTGTGATTAATATATTAAGAATTATAATGGCAAACAGTAGACAATATGCAAATATTTAATGAGTTGAATGACATATTTTCTGGGTGTCAACATTATCAGATACCTACTATTTTTTTTTTTATATTTCTCACCTAGCACTCATTATAATTCTCCTCCCCATCATTAACCAAAATGAAATAGGTGAAGAAACCTAATATATAACTAAGTTAAATAAATTAAAAGGAGGAAAGTAAAAAAAAAGAGAGAGACACACATTTAAATTAACATAGGAATGATAGCAAAGCAACAATTAAATGCTATCTCTTTGAGTTCTTTGGGCCACAATTTTGGCTCTGTGCTTTATAGAAATTATAAAGAAACAGTAGTAACGAATGGAATCAGGAGTGGTTAAAGATGTGGCATAGTAAGAGGGCCTTAAGTTTGTCTCATTGAATAACAAATTGCATAACTAGAGGGAAAGAAGAGGCCATATAGAAGAAGGTAGGAAGTGCAAGACATGGTTTGGGGAAGAAAGAGATCACAGGTGCTGCTGAGAAATGGATCTTGGGAGGGAGTAGCCCTGGGTACTGAGAGGGGGGGGGGGGGGGGGGGGGGGGGGGGGTGGGGATAGCCCTGGCCACTGAGACAGGCAAGAGAGAAGTGCACAGGGGAAAGGAGAAGGAGAACACTTCTCCAAGCCATTGGCTGGGAAAACTAGAGGGGCTGACTTTTGTAAGTTTTTGCAACCAGCAGGGTTCAAAGACTGGAGTTTTAAAGGTCAGCAGGCTTGGCTAGAATAGAGACCTGGGAGTGCTGCCCTACTCCAGAAAAGAAGGCAGACAAGCAGCCTGGGGACAGACAGCGCTATCTGAGGAGGGCCTAAGGCTCACAGGGGATACATTGTTCACTCTTTTTGGAGCACATCTCTGTGAGAGGTGGGGTTCCCAGAGACACCTCTCTGCGGACAGAGGAGGCAGTGGGCACCATTTCCCTCCTTCACCTCTTGGCATAGACAGAACCACATGCTGAAGGCCACTAACCTAGACACTGACTGTCTTGACTGCTTGGAGCACGTCCCACGCCCTGCACTCTGGCACAAATTCCCCTCTTCATTGCGTCTGCATCAGTTCCAGGGTAATAAGACCCTCCTCCAGAAAAAAAAAAGAAAAAAAAAAAAACAGCACAAACCTCCACCACAGCACATCCTTAAATTATTGACTTTTTCACCAGGCTTGGGTGAGATAGAGACCAAGGTGCACTGCACTGCTCCTGGCAGGCAAACAGCTTTGAGACAGACAGCATGAAAATGGTAATCTGAAACACACCAGGGATGCACAGGGGAAGATTACTCACGCTCTCCCTGAAGGGGGATTATTCACTCCCCCTGAAGGGGGAGTGCTTCACTGGCAGTAGTAACCACAGAGACCCCTTTCTGGGGACAAAGGGGCTGGGGGTGCCATTTCCCACCACTACCTACCAGTATAAGCCAGCCTCAGTAACAGCACAGTGCTGACTCTGTGTACCTAGCCTGCTTACACAAACTCCTGTCCCCCAGCACTCTTTTGGTACTGCTTTTCTCAGCCAAGTGTGCCTTAGGACCAGCAAGCAGGCACCTCCCCCAAAAGACCAGCACAAACCCTCGCATACACCATTTCTACTGACCAGAGAGTTCTGCAAGGCTTTATTTCTAGTGGCAGTAGTATCAGATCTCATTTTACAAGCAGACTAGAATGCACCTACTTCAAACTCATCACACTCTGGCCAAGACACAAATACTGCCCACTGCAGGCAAGGACTTAAATTACAAGGAAAGACATGTAAGAATAGCTGCAGATCTCTCACGAGAAACTTGGCAAGCCAGAAGGGAGTAGTATGATATACTCAAAGTGCTGAATGGAAAAAATCTGCAGTCAAGAATAATCTATTCAGCAAGGGTACCATTCAGAATAGGAGAGATAAAGAGTTTCCCAGACAAACAAAAACTATTGGAGTTAATTACCACTAAACCAGCCCTACAAAATATATTAAAGAAGACACTGTGAGTTGGAAAGACTAAAAGTGACAAAGATTAGAAAAGAACAGAGAAAATCTTCCAAAACAACAACAACAAAAAACAAGTAATAAAATGGCACTGAATACATATCTATCAATAATTACTCTGAATGTAAATGGACTAAACACTCAAAGGACATGGAATGTCAGAGTAGACAAAAAAAAATGCCCATCTATATGCTGGCTAAAAGAGATTCATTTTAGACCCTAAAGACACCTGCAGAGTGAAAGTGAGGGTATAGGGAAATATTTATCATGCAAATAGATGTCAAAAGAAAGCCTGAACAACAACACTTTTATCAGACAAACTACATATTAAACCAAAGACTGTAACAAGAATAAAGAAAGGCCCTGTATCATAATAAAGGGGACTATCCAACAAGAAGATTGAAAAATTATAAATATTTATGCTCTGAACATGGGTGTACCCAAGTATATACAACAATTAATGACAAACATAACAGAAATCATTGAAAATAATACAATGATAGTAGGGTACTTTACCAACCCACTTACATCAAAGGACAGATCATTTAAACATAAAATCAACAAGCAAACAATGGCATTGAATACGCAGTGGACCAGATAGACTTAACAGATATATTCAGAACATTCCACTCTAAAGCAGCAGAATACACAGTTCTTTTCAAGTGCACATGGGACAATCTCCAGAATAGATCACATACTAGGTCACAAATCAGGCCTCAACAAGTAACAAAAGATTGAGGTCACACCATGCATTATTTTCTGATCACAATGCTCTGAAACTTGAAGTCAACCACAAGAAAAAAATCAGAAAGTCCACAAATACGTGGGGGTTATACAACATGCTACTAAAGAATGGATGGGTCAAACAGGAAATCAAAGAAGAAATAAAAAGACGCATTGAAAAAATGAAAATGAAAAAACAATGGTCCAAAACCTTTGGAATGAAGCAAAAGCAGGCATAGTAGGGAAGTATATGACAATAAAACATACCTCCAGAAGCAAGTAAAATCTCCAATAAACAACCTAACCTTATATCTAGAGGAGGTAGAAAAAGAACAATAAACAAAACCTAAAGTCAGCAGAAGAGAAATATTAAATTTTGAACCAAAAATAAATGTTATTAAAACTTAAAAGGCAATAAAGAGATAAATGAAATGACCTGGTTCTTTGAAAAAAAGTAATAAAATGGACAAATCCTGGACCAGATTTATCAAAAAAAAAAAAAAGGAGAAAGGAATAAATAAAATCACAAAGGAGAAAGGAGAAATAACAACTGACACCACAGAAATAGAAACAATTATAAGAGAATGTTATAAACAACTATATGCCAACAAATTAGACAACCTAGAAGAAATGGATAAATTCCTAGAAACATATAAATTATCATAACTGAAACAGAAAGAAATAGGAAACTTGAACAGATCATAGCCAGCAAAGAAATTGAATCAGTAATAAAAAAATCTCCCAACAAACAAAAGTCCAGGGCCAGATGACTTCACAGAATTATACCAAAATTTAAAGAAGAGTTAATACTTATTATTCATGAACTATTTCAAAAAATAGAAAAGGCAATAAAACTTCCAAATTTATTTCATGAGGCCGCCATTACCTTAATACCAGAGGCAGACAAAAACTCCCCAAAAAATAGAACTACAGGACAATATCCCTGATAAAAATGGATGCGAATATTCTCCATAAAATACTAGAAAATCAAACCCAATAGTATATTAAAAGAATCATTCAGGGGCGCCTGGGTGGCTCAGTCAGTTGAACGTCCCACTTTGGCTCAGGTCATGATCTCATGGTTGGTGAGTTCAAGCCCTGCGTTGGTCTCTGTGATGGCAGCTCAGGAAGTGGAGCCTGATTTGGATTCTGTGTCTCCCTCTCTCTCTGCTCCTCCCTGCTCACACTCTGTCTCTCTCTCAAAAATAAATAAAGATTAAAATAATAATAATAATAATAATAATAAAATAAAAGAATCATTCACCACGATCAAGTGGGATTTCTTCCTGGGTTATTGGAGTGGTTCAATATTCACAAATCAATCAATGTGATACATCACATTAATAGAAGAAAGCATAAGAATCATATGATCCTGTCAATCGATGCAGAAAAAGCATTTGACAAAGTATAGCATATGTTCATTGTAAAAATCCTTAAGAAAGTAGGGTTAGAGGAAATATACCTCAACATAATAAAGGCCGTAACCCAAAACCCAGGAAAATCTGAGAGCTTTTCCTCTATGGTCACAAGACAGAGATATCCACTCTCACCACAGTTAATTAACGAGTGGAAGCCGTAGCTTCAGCAATCAAAAATAATACAAAAAGAAAAAAAAGAAGAAAAAAGCTGTATTCAAATCAGCAAAGAAGAAGTGAAACTTTCACTATGTGCAGATGACATGATACTCTTTATAGAAACATAAAACACTTAACCAAATATTTTAGAACTGATATATGAATTCAGTAAAGTTGCAAGATACAAATTCAACATATACTAATTTGTTGCATTTCCATACACCAATAATGAAGGAGCAGAAAGAGAAATGAAAAAAATCAATCCCATTTACAATTGCACCAAAAAGAATACAATACTTAGGAATATACCTAACCAAAGAGATGAAAGATCTGTACTCTGAAAACTATAAAACACCAAAGAAAGAAATTAAATGACACAAAGAAATGGGAAATATTACACTCTCATGGATTGAAAGAACAAATATTGCTAACTTGTCTATACTACCCTATGCAATCTATGCATTTATGTAATCCCTATCAAAATACCACCATTATTCTTCACAGAGGTAGAACAACCAATCCTGAAATTTATATGGAACCACAAAACACCCCGTACAGCCAAAGCAATCTGTGCTGTCAGTACAGAGCCCAATGTGGGGCTTGAACTCACGAAACTGTGAGTCGAATCAAGAGTCGAACACTTAACCAATTGAGCCACTCAGGCACTCCCCAAAGCAATCTTGAAGAATAAAAGCAAAGCTAGAGGCATCACAATTCTGGACTTCAACTTATATTACAAATCTGTAGTGATCAAGACAGTATGGTAATGACACAAAAACAGGCACACAGATCAATGGAACAGAATAGAAAACCCAGAAAGGAACCCACAACTATATGTTAAATTAATCTTTGACAAAGCAGGAAAGAAAATCCAATGGGAGAAAGACAATCTCTTCAACAAATGGTTGTGGGAAAACTGGGCAGCAACATGAAAAGGAATGAAAGTGGACCTCCTTCCTACACTTTACCCAAAAATAAATTCAAATGGATTAAATATCTAAATGTGAGATATGATACCATAGAACTTCTAGAGGATAATACAGGTAGAAACTTTGACATAGGCCATAGCAAATATTTACTATATATGTCTCCTGTGGCAACGGAAACAAAAGCAAAAATAAATCATTGGGACTTCATCAAAATAAAAATGTTCTGCACAGTGAAGGGAACAGTCAACAAAACTAAAAGGCAAACAATGGAATGGGGGAAGATATATGCCAATGACATATCTGTTAATGGGTTAGTATTCAAAATCTATAATAAACTTATAAAACTCAACATCCAAAAATCAAATAATCCAGTTTAAAAAATGGGCAGAATACACGAATAAACATTTTTCTAAAGAAGTCATAAGATGGCTAACATACCCATAAAAAGATGCCCTACATCACTCATCATCAGGGAAATATAAATCAAAACTGCAATGAAATATCACCTCACACTTGTCAGAATGGCTACAATTAACAACACAGAAAACAGCAGGTGTTGGTGGGATGTGCAGATAAGGGTAACTTCTTATACTGTTGGTGGGAATGCAAACTGGTGCAGCTACTCTGGAATACATTATGGAGGTTCCTCAAAAAACTAAAGATATTACTACCCTATGATCCATCAATTGCATTACTAAGTATTTACCCAAAGGATACAAAACTCCTGATCTGAAGGGATATATGCACCCTGCAGTTTGTACCAGTATTATCCACAATAGCCAAACTACAGAAACAGCCCAAATATCTATCGATTGATGAATGGATAAATAAGGTTCCATATATACAATGGAATATTATTCAGCCATAAAAAAGAAAACTTGCCATTTGTAATGATGTGGATGGAACTAGAGTGTATTATGCTAAGTGAAATATGTCAGTCAGAGAAAGATATGACATGATTTCACTCCTATGCAGAATTTAAGAAACAAACAAATGAACATAGTTGAAAAAAAAAGTGAGGCAAACCAAGAAACAGACTCCTAACTACAAAGAAAAAACTAATGGTTACTGGAGAGGAGGTGGGAGGGGAAATGGGTTAAATGTTTGATGGGTATTAAGGAGGGCACTGTTTTAATGAGCACAGGGTGTTGTATGTAAGTGATGAATCACTAAATTCTACATCTGAAACTAATATGGCACTGTATGTTCACCATCTGGAATTTAAATAAAAACACGGGGGAAAAAAGGAAACAGTTATAGCATCTTTTGCTTATCCTCAGTTTATCCAATTATGCCTCTCTGTGAACTAGCATATTTAATCTGGATTTCCTCTTAACTTTTAACTGTCCTGAAAAAAAGTGCAATTACATAATCTTGTCAATTTATTCAAACTGAAGTGAAATACATATCTAATATGTCTTCACAGCATTGTCTTACTCAAACTTCCTTTGAAATCTCTTGGAATATATTTGGACTTTAAAATCTTTCTGTCACACATTTTTATTAGTTTAAATTTTTTTCTGATTCAGGGGCACCTGGGTGGCTCAGTCAGTTAAGTGTCCGACTTTGGCTCAGGTCATGATCTCGCATTTGTGAATTTGAGCCCTGCATCAGGCTCTGTGCTGACGTCTCAAAGCCTGGATCCTACTTCGGATTCTGTGTCTTCCCCTCTCTCTGCCCCTCCAATGCTCAAACTCTGTCTCTAAATAATAAATATATATTATTTTTTTAAATTTTCTGATTCAAAACAATCAGGAGTAAAGAAAACATTGAGGTTATTTAAACTGTTATCTGCTAATTTTATCCACTTCAACATCTTATAACAGAGGTAAATGGCTTTTCTTGAATTAAATCTTTTTCTTAGTAATACCACATATACCTACATTGGTTTTTAGAGTTTTCCAGTAATCCCTTCTTATCTCAAAGGCAAATTTTTTTTTGCCTTTATTGAAGACTAGTATCCTTTGAAGTCATCAAACACCAGATGACCCTTCTAAAATCCCTTAAGAAAGCAATCCTTACTACTTATTCACATTCTCTTATTTTCCTTTTGTTCCTTATAAATTTGCAACATTGTTGATTCAAAATGTAACTTCTCCAATCCTAATATTTACTGCTATATTTTATAGCAAATATTATGCTTGGGCTTGTGAATACACAGGCTATTAAGTCCTTTAAGCTAATTTGACAAAAGTTAATGATAATCACAATTTATTTTATCCTTTGTATCTGGAAGTTATCTACTATCTCTCTTTAAAGCTATCTTCTCTTCATTCCCTTTTTATTCTTTCTTTCATGCAGGTGTAGCATTAAAAACTCTTACTTGATACTGCAAGGACAATTCTGCATGAAAAGTACTACTTAAGTACCAATTTCACCTTGAAAATACCACAAGAATAGATCTTTTGTTGCTGTGCCACTAAGTCTCTACATTCACAGTATGTTGCCAAAGAAGCCACTCTATATACACTAAGAAAGTGACTTACTCTATAGCTATACACCTGCAGGAATTCCTACCTTCAAGCAATGGGAGAATTAATCGTGCTAGAATTTCTAAGTGTGATTATCCTCCCTTAATTATGTTCCTTCTTCTCAATTTGTCAGTAACAATGATGGAAGGGGGACCCTGGAATGCAGAAAAAATGATTTCTTTCAAAACAAATTATACTGATGCCACTGAAGGAAAGGAAGCCTTTATTCCCATATGGATTCATCCTTCTAAGCTTCTTACAAACTAATTAAAGCTATTACTACAGTCATACTTCTATTTTAAATTTTGCTATCATCATCCCTATGTTTGTTAAAACATGTTTGTTTTAAAATATTAAAAGATAGACTTTTAAAGTGCTGGGGAAAGATAAGCATTTCACACTTTAAAGCTTAAGTCTTGAATAAGCAATTGCTTGGCATTGATTTTTCAGTAAATACAAATGTTAAGGGTCCGCTAATTGAAATAGAATAAACACAAGCAAAATGAGGTAGAATAAAGCAATTACTAAGAGTAATGTGAATCAAATAGATTTAAGCACCAAATCTTCACTTGAGATTAACCATTGTTACTTTTTAACCCAGTTATTAACAAAGCATGATTTGAGTACAATGTATCTCTTGCAATTTTATGGCCCACACAGTTTAAAATTTTTTTGTATTCCAGAGCCAATAGAGAAAAATACTGCAAGGCTATATCATTTCAACCAAATTACATTCTCTCTCATTATCATCTACTTGACATATCCATGTTATATTTCTATCAATATTCATAATTCACCAACACAAAATTTCTTCATAGATTAAAATGGCTATGGCAACAAGGAAAACAGTGTTTATAATCCTTCTATTTCTTGAATTCTAAGCAGTCAAGAGTGAAGGAAGTTGACCGTTTTGATGTGGTCTTTAAACAGAATGTCAAATGAAGTTTTAGCTTAAATATTGTGTGGTACGGTTATGTCTATATGCGATAGCTACTACTTAAGATTTTCCTCTGTTGCACTATGGATGTCATCAGTCATATTATTGGGTAACATATAATTTGCATTAATTAAAAAACTATTTGGTATTGTAAACCGCATCTCTCAAATTGGTCCTTCAAGATTAAAATAAGTATAGCAATCAAAGAGAGTCATGCTAGGAAAACAAATTCTACCGCAATACTTTAAACTTATTTTAAATTAGCAAATGATGTCTTTTCCCCCTAGTCTTCAGGAACTATATAATACACTGTATATTAATATAATGCTGACATTTCCCAGTTCAAATTGTATCACTGTAAATATAAGTAGCCAAGTATCTTTTTGTGATAATCACTTAAAAATAAATATAAGTACAAAATAAAAAAATAAATTAAATTTAAAAGTTTATGCAGCCATTGAAAGTAATAATATATATCTGTTCTTTTAAATGTAGACAATTTTGCAAGGCATATTTTAAGTGAAAATAAAAGGCACATACAACTATGTAGAGAATTTCCATATTTATGTAGTATTTAAAAAAACATTTATGCATATGTACATAAATTCTGGTACATGGATTTTGGGGGGAAGAAAACAGAAAAAAAAAGCTTTTAACAGAAGTACTCTGTAGTAAGAGATCACTGTGAGAGGTAGAGAGAGGTACTAAGGTGTGAGGAACACTGATGAAGGTAATTAAAGACAAAGAGAAGACAAAGGAAAGAAAGTAGGGACAGAAAGGAATCAAGATAAAGGAGGAAAAATATGAAAAAGAGATAAAAATGTGGGAATAAGATAAGGAGGGTTTCAGAAAGAGAGAAAATAGATGGAAAGAAGAAAGAAAATGGAGGGAATGGGGGAAAGAGATGGAAAAATGGAAATGGAGGGATGAAAAGGGAAAAAAAATGAGAAATATGAAAGAAAATGATAGGGAAGCTCTGAGTAGCCCTGTCAGAAACGTGAGGTAGGCCAGAAAGGAGGTGGCAAGGGATGGGGGGAGGGAGGCATGTTGGGAACAAGGGGATGGGAGGTGAGGAGAATATGATGGGAACTCAGGGAGCTGGTCTGTAGATTCAGAGCCTCTCCAAACCCAAGCCAAATCACTGTGCCTGTCAGGGACACAACACAACACTTGCATCCATCCTCCCCACCACCCATTAACCCTATCCCTTTGTCAATGAAGTAATGTCCTAAAAGGGCAAAGTCCTTTCAGAAGACAGATCAGTCTTTGTTTACTGGACTCCATCTTCTCTTAGGTGCAGAATTTTACTCTTTTCTCATTTTATTTGGAACTACTTGAAACCTCTGGTTTAAACTCTCCACCTCAGGGCTGAGACATTAGCCTCAAACGGGACCCAGACCTCTATGGCCGCAAAGAGAAAAATGGAGGAAGAGACAGATCCTGAGCATGCTCCCTCTCCCATGCCTTCCCCTGACTTCCAGCCCTGACTTAGCATCATGTCACTCACAGTTCCCTTGTCTGTCTCATTCATGGCCATATCCCCCATGCCAGGAAGGGTACACAGTAGATGCTTAATACACACTTGGTCATCAACCTAGAACCTCTCTGCATCCTGTGAGATCCTATTCAACCTCAGGGCTAATGCCATTGGTTCCGTGTTGGGCACCTCCAGTACTCAACCACAACTCCTATATACAACTGGGACTCCACCTGCAAACACATCCAGATGGACTCTTGATTCACAGAGCAACTTGGATGAATCTCCAGGAAATTATGCTGAGTGAGAAAATCCAATCTCAAATGGTTGTATACTGTATGATTCTAACTATATGACATTTTAAAGTAGAAAATTTTAGAGACAGAATGATATGGTGGCTGATGAAGATTGGGTGCAGGGTGGGAGGAAAGGTGAGAGAGGTTTTTTTTTAATATGAAATTTATTGTCAAATTGGTTTCCGTACAACACCCAGTGCTCATCCCAACAGGTGCTCTCCTCAATACACATCACCCGTCCTCCCCTCCCTCCCACCCCCCATAAACCCTCAGTTTGTTCTCAGTTTTTAAGAGTCTCTTATGTTCTGGCTTTCAAGGTGAGAGAGGTCTTAAAAGAACTCCAGAGATTCTTGTGGTGTTGGAACTGGTCAGTATCTGACTGTGGTGATGTCTTTAGCAACATAAATAAAATAAAATTGTATAGAACTGATACAATTGTATAGAACTTGAAACCCACACAAATGAGCACAAGTGAAACTGGGGATATCTGAACATGATCTGCAGATTGTATCAATGTCAATATCCTCATGGTGATATTGTGTTAGTTTTTCACAATATTAACATTGAGGAAACTGGGCAAAGTATATAAGAGATCTCTCTGTATTATTTCTTTTTTTAAATTTTTTAACATTTATTTATTTTTGAGAGACTGAGAGACAGAGCATGGGTGGTGTAGAGGCAGAGAGAGACACACACAGAATCTGAAGCAGGCTCCAGGTTCTGCGTGGTAAGCACAGAATCCGACCTGGGGCTCCAACTTATAAGCCATGTGATCATGACCTGAGCCGAAGTCGGATACTTAACCAACTGAGCCACCCAGGCGCCCCAGTCTCTGTATTATTTCTTATAACTTCGAGTGAATCTACAACTTTCTCAATAAAGAATTTCAATTAAACACACACACACACACACACACACACACACACACACGACTGTTTCCCCACTTCCACCCTGGCCCACCTTAGTCCAGGCCAATAGCATCTCTCCCTGTACTATCCCAGAGGATCTAACCTTCTAACCTCCACTCTTGCACACCCAGTGTCTTCCTCCATATGGACGAAATACAAGGCAGATCATGTCTCAAATCTTCTAGGACCTAGTCCTTGCATTGGCCGCATGACCTGCTCCATCCATTCCTCCCACCTTCACTGTGGCTACAGCAAGATGTCTGTTGCCTTACTGCTCCCTTAGATGCTTGCAACATCTGTACATTCCCTTCCCCACATCCTGTAGGACACTAGTCACCACATGCTTTAGTGTCGCCTTCTTAGTGAGGCCTCTCCTGACCACCTCCCACTCCTAGACACACGTTTCGCAGCCCTTCTTTACTTTCCTGTCTTCCCTGGGACATGTTATATATTACGAGAGAGAGAGAGAGAGAGAGAGAGAGAGAGAGAGAGAGAAGTGCTGAAGGACTCACTGACTTCCCATTTTGAGCCTTACAGTGATGCTTAAATGTTTCACCATGTATATGTATCATTTTATATTTAAAATTGCTGGCATTATTGCTACTGAGATCATGAGTAACTTTATTTTCTTCTTTATTCTAAACCCCAGAACAATGTTCTTTAAATGTATCTCTAAAAAAAAAAAAAAAAATAAAAAAAAGAAATACAACTAAAGTTCTGTCCATAAGAAAATAAGCCAATTGGTAAACTTATTCATTTAGTTAAGCAGCAATTATCTTTTTAAAAAGAACAAGAGAGATCACTTTTTTACTGTAATGGACTGGTCTAACAATACAAAATAGTCAATAAAGCTTCTTCGAACTTAATAGACTAAAACCTATGATGTTTCCTGTTCAAGTCAAAGACAACAGAGTCTCAAAAGGGTTCTTAGACTTTGAAATCATATGCAAAACATTGTATGTATGTGCATCATTCTGCGAAAGAGGTTCATAGCTTGAATCTCATCAGAAAAGTATTATTAATATTAACACTTAGTGAATTGTTTAGAGTATGTGAGATATGGTGCCAATTGTTTTGCATTGTTTATGTCATTTGACCCTTAAAACAATACAAGAAGTCTGTTACTATCATTATACACATTTATACAAACGGGAGAACTTAATAGAGCATGAGTATGTAACTTCTTCAAGGTCACAACCAAACACCATCCTATAATGCACATTTTTATTCTTCATAGGAAGTGTTGGGACAATAACAAGATACTATTTACATGCATTGAAAATTGCTCTGATGCAACAAATCATTTGTGTCCCTTAAAATTCTTCAGTTTAGTGTTTGCTTAGACAAAATGGCAGATGCCAGAGCTGACTGCATTATATGTAGTTAAGACTATTCTCTATCACTTACCTACCTCACCCACCCACTGGATGGAGTAGTAGAATTTAGGGACTAGTTTCAAAGACCAACCTATTGCCTGGTCACTCACAGTACTACTTAATCTCTGGTAAGAGAAGAGTTCCAAAGTTATGTGAGCAGAAAGTTAAATTTTAATCTATTTGCAGCTATATTTTACCTTTCTCTTTAGAAAAGAATAAAGTTCTTATCCCTATACTTACAACATTAAGATAAATAGCAAATGGTAGTATATTTTTACTATATATTAAAATCTGAATGTACAATAAGGATAAATTTCCTATATAGATGTTTTTTAATTAGCAAACTGAGTAGTTACAATTGAAAATTTCATTCTATATTTCTATGTGATCTAGTTAAAAACAACTTCTCTATATAGGCAATTTGAACATAAATCAGGGTGGATTGAAAGGCCATTCATTCATTAATTAATTTGTTTCAGAAGATGGTACAATATGTAAGTATTTTAAAATCTGTTTTTGTCTTCTTTCATAACTTTTGACTCCTGTGAGGGTAGAAATATAGTTTTGCAGGGTGCCTGGGTCGCTCAGTCGGTTGAGCATCTGACTTGGGCTCAGGTCATGATCTTGTGGTTTTGTGAGGTTGAGCCCTCTGCTGTACTACAGAGCCCCTTTCTCTCTGCCCCTCCCCCATGTGTACTTTCTCTCTCAAAAATAAATAAACACTTAAAAAAAGAAACATAGTTTTCTTAGATTTCTTACTTGAATGTTAGTAAAAGGAGGTGAGGTCAATTAGAAAATGTAAAAATATTACATGGCATTTGTAAATTTATTTTTTATCAGAAGGAATTATGCTTTCAATATTAAACAGTGAAACTTTAGTGAAGCATTCTTAAATTCTGCTGTCTCTATTGTGCAGAAATAATTCCAATCACCATCTTAAAGATTAGTTGGTGATTTAAATCAAATGATTTACTCAGCCATATCTACCATTTTTGAAAATTATGGCTCAGACTAGAAAAATTAAATCCTACACAAAAGGTGAAAATGTGAGTCCCTTTGATTTTTGGTTAAATTTTATTTAGGAGACAAAGCTTTGCTTATCATTGAGTCTTCTATTTTCCTGATTACAATCTCATTGCACTCACCCTTGATTAAGACATGTTTGTAATGAACTTCAGCTTGTTAAATATTCAGCAGAAAGTTTATAGCTTTTCCCATAACCTTGATTGAAGGCCTTTTGGGAAACCAAATGCTGAAACAAGAACTTTCTTCGAAAAGCAACTTGAGGGGTGCCTGTGAGGCTCAGTCAGTTGAGCATTCCACCAGGTCAGATCATGATCTCAGGGTTTGTGGGTTTGAGCGCTATGTCGGGCTTTGGGCTGACAGTGTGAGCCTGCTTAGGATTCTCTGTCTCCCTCTCTCTCTGCCCTTCCCCACCTTTCAAAAATAAACATTAAAAAAAAGCATCTTGAGTGCTCTGTGCTGATTTCTGTTTCACTAATAGTACTTATAATCAACAGTCACTAGTATAAGATGAGGTCAGAGGTAATATAGGGAAAAGCAAACTTTCTCTTGTTATAAGTTGCTGTAGTAACAGGGTAAATAAGGTATTTACAACTTGAGTTAGCAACTGTGAGAGATTTATTTTTAAACTCATGAGAGGAATGCATGAACTACTTATAAACTCACATTCTACAAAATAAGTAGCAAATATATATCTAACACATATCTCGGCACAAACATATAAACAGATACTCAGGTACTCAGATTCATACAACAACTCATGAGGTTTTGAACCAAAATAAGTAGAACATTTCTGGATTTTAAAGTTGACAATGTGGGTGGAAATTAATAATTCAGACTGATTTGAGTTCCTGTAATACCCAGGAAAATTTCTAAGGTGCAAAGAAACTTCATTATCTCAACACAGACAGTAATCCTTAACCTAAATGTCTCAGTAAGTCATGTTTACCTTAAACTGAATAAAAATGGACTTGTTATATTTTATTAATGATTGATGTTTATCATTTTTTCAATGTATTATTTTTTTTCTGGAAGCTCTCTATCATTAGTAACTCAAGAGGCATTCTATTAAAATTTCCTGGAATTTCACTATTCAACTTTATTTAAATCTATGAAAATCTAATACATTTAATCTTTAAACTGCTCTACTTTGAGTCTATTTTGCTTTATTATACGAATAAAATAATTTACTAAAATCATTCACCATCACTAGATCTCTGCCTTTTATACATACTTACATTGGAAAAGATAATCTAGCTGAGAAGGAAATTTAGTTCTTATATAATGTTTAGAAAAAACAACTCAATATCATAGCTTGATCTTCTTAAAGTATATTTTAGCTATGAGTTTTCTTCACTAACTTGCTTTTCCTTTTAAAAATAAGCTTTCTAGGGCACCTGGGTGGCTCAATCAATTAAGCATCTGACTTTGGTTCAAGTCATGATCTCATGGTTCATGGGTTCAGAACCGCATTGGGCTGTCTGCTGTCAGCACAGAGTCTGCTTCAAATCCTCTGTCCCCCTCTCTCTCTGTCCCTCCCCCATGCAACTTCTCTCTCTCTCTCTCTCTCTCTCTCAAAAATAAATACAAAAATAAAATAAGCTTTCTACCAAGGTATTTATTTCTAACATTATTTATGAATGATTTTTGTCAAGTCAGGTTTTTAATGCAAAATCTGCCACTAGTTTTTGAATGTGCACCACAGGAATGAATCCCACTTGATCTGTCTGAATAATTCTTTTCATATGCTGTTGAATTCGATTTGCTAGTATCTTATTGAGAATTTTTGCATCCAAATTCATCAGGGATATTGGCCTGTAGTTCTCTTTCTTTACTGGGTCTCTGTCTGGTTTAGGAATCAAAGTAATACTGGCTTCCTAGAATGAGTCTGGAAGTTTTCCTTCCCTTTCTATCTTTTGGAATAGCTTGAGAAGGATAGGTATTATCTTTTCTTTAAACGTCTGGTAGAACTCCCCTAGGAAGCCATCTGGTCCTGGACACTTATTTGTTGGGAGATGTTTGATAACTGACTCAATGTCTCTGCTGGTTATGGGTCTGTTCAAGCTTTCTGTTTCCTCCTGATTGAGTTTTGGAAGAGTGTGGGTGTTTAGGAATTTGTCCATTTCTTTCTGGTGGTCCAGTTTGTTGCAATATAATTTTTCAGAGTATTTCTCCATAATTGCATAATTGCTTGTATTTCTGAGGGATTGGTTGTAATAATTCCATTTTCACTCATGATTTTATCTATTTGGGTCATCTCCCTTGTTTTTTTGAGAAGCCTGACTAGAGGTTTATCAATTTTGTTTATTTAAAAAAAAAAAAAAACAGGGGCGCCTGGGTGGCTTGGTCGGTTAAGCGTCCGACTTCGGCTCAGGTCATGATCTCACAGTCCGTGAGTTCGAGCCCCGCATCGGGCTCTGTGCTGACAGCTCAGAGCCTGGAGCCTGTTTCAGATTCTGTGTCTCCCTCTCTCTCTGCTCCTCCCCTGTTCATGCTCTGTCTCTCTCTGTCTCAAAAATAAATAAACGTTAAAAAAAAAAAACAAAACCACTCTTGGTTTCATTGATCTGCTCTACAGTTTTTTCTTAGATTTTATATTGTTTATTTCTACTCTGATCTTTATTATTTCTCTTCTTCTGCTGGGTTTAGGCTGCTTTTGCTGTTCTGCTTCTATTTCCTTTAGGTGTGCTGTTAGATTTTCTATCTGGGATATTTCTTGTTTCTTGAGATAGGCCTGGATTGCAATGTATTTTCCTCTCAGGACTGCCTTCACTGCATTCCAAAGCGTTTGGATTGTTGTCTTTTCATTTTCGTTTGTTTCCATATATTTTTTGATTCCTTCTCTAATTGCCTGGTTGACCCATTCATTCTTTAGTAGGGTGTTCTTTAACCTCCATGCTTTTGGAGGTTTTCCAGACTTTTTCCTGTGGTTGATTTCAAGCTTCATAGCATTGTGGTCTG
>NC_064817.1:71518309-71601711 GCF_023721935.1 Panthera uncia | reverse complement strand
GGCAAAGAAAAGAGTTCACATGGTTCTAAAGTCTGTCAGCTCAGATAGATGAGCAGATACCGATATCTGCTTTGTTTTGTATTATTTGTTTTGTTTTGTTTTGTTTTTGTCTTCCAGTAGTGGAATTAGGCAGTCAGTGTTGGGCCAGAGAAGACAGGGAAGTTCCTGGAAACAAAAGGAGTTTTGGCAGCTGCTTGGGAATATTCCTTAAAATCTCTATCCCAAGGTAGACTAGCCAGAGACAATTGGCTCTAATCATCATTTGTGGGTGGCAGCGGAGGCCATTCTGATGAAGTATTTTCCTCAGGTGCTATAGCCTTGATTACCTCAGAAGAAGACTCATCCTCAAAATTATCAGATGTAAAATCCAACTCATCTCCTTTTTTTTGATGAGTTTTTAATTTAGATGAACTTATATTTTGTTCTGAGTCAGACTGTAAAGGCTGTAAAGCCATCTCAAAGAGCATAAAGACCAAACTTTTAAATAAATGATATCTCCATTTTGATGAGCATGTCTAAGTGTTCTCATAATTAATCTCCATCTTTAAGGTGTAAAAGATTTTTTTCCAGAAGGGTTAAACCAATAGCAATGTTTTTTAACCAAGTACCAGAGCTCATCAAAAGTTCCCCTTTTCACTTTTATGCCTGAACTTTGCAATAAAGTATGAAGTAATTTAGAGTAAGCTTCATGATCATGAGACTGGGAATTTCCCATACTTCACTATCCCAAAGCCGGGACTTACCTGTCCTACCACTCCACTTTGGTCCCCTGCGACTGTAAACCGAAGTGATCTCGAAGATTGCTGCACCATATCTTGCCGACTATGCAAAATGTTGCAGGGAGTATGGTTGGAGTCGCAAAAGATGAGTCTGCAAACAAAATGCAGTTAAGTGAAGGTCTTCATACTCCAGTCGGAATGAGGCCCTGACTCCAGAATGAAGCTTCTTTTTATTAGGATAATTGCTAAAGACTACGTGCATAAAGTCAGCTAAGCAAGTGTGTTAATCAATCTAATGGTTTAGCTCTTCAAGGTTGAATTTCGAGCTAATTGGTTTCTATAACACTAGGAAGGGTCAGGTGTGAAGTAGGATCTGGCCCTGGATGTTAATGCTAATGTTAATGGCTCTAGGCGTTCCTTAGAGCTGCAGCCTGTTCATCTGTGTAAACATGTCCTAAGGCCTTGCACCTTCTCCAGCTCTTCCCTTTTGAAGTCTTTTCCTTTGATGCTTCTCTCCTACATCTCCCACATTGGAGCATATAGTTTTTCATAATATTTTCTTGTAATTGTATTTATGTGGTGTTGGTTGTTATTTCTCCTCTCTCATTTTTGATTTTATTTATTTGGGTCCTTTCTTTTATCTTTTTGCAAAGTCTGGGGAGAGGTTTATCAATATATTTTTTTTCACAGAAAGTTCCTGATTTTATTGATCTGTTATACTGTGTTTGTTTGTTTGTTTCTATATAATTTATTCCTGCTCTAATCTTTTTATTTCCCTTCTTCTGCTGGATTTTGACTTCATTTGTTATTGTTTGTTGTTGTTGTTATTGATTTTATAGCTACTGTAAGGTTAGTTTGTTTATTTGAGATTTTACTTTCCACTTGAGGTAGTCCTGTATTGCTCTATAATTCCCTCTTATGACCCCTTTTGCTGCATTCCGACATTTTGGACAGTTGTGTTTTCATTTTAATTTGTTTCCATATTTTTTCCATTTCTTCTTTGATTTCCTAGTTTCCACTCATTGTTTAGTAGCATGTTGTTTAACCTCCTTATTTGTGGACATTCCTAATTTGTTCTTATGGTTGACTTAAAGTTTCATAACATTGTGGTCTGAAAGATGCATGGTATGATCTGCCTTTTTGGATTTGTTGAGGACTGATTTGTGACTTAGTATGTATTCTATTAGGAAAATGTCACAAGCTCACTTGAAAAGGATGTTTATTCTGTTGCTTTACAATTAAATGTTCTGAATATATCTGTTAAGTCAATCTGGTCCAGTGGGTCATTCAAAGCCATTGTTTCTTTATTGATTTTTCTGCTTGGATGATCTCTCCATCGATGTAAGTGGGACATTAAATTTCCCTACCAATATTGTATTATTATCAATGAGTTCCTCTATATTTGTTATTAATTGTTTTATATACTTGTGTGCTCCCATATTGGGTGAATATTTACAAATGTTATATCTTGTTGAATAGTCCTATTTATTATAATATAGTGTCCTTTTTTATCTCTTGTTACAGTCTTTTGTTTAATATCTACTTTGTCTGATATAAGTATTCCTACTCTGACTTTCTTTTGACTTCCTTTTACATGATAAAATATTCTCTATCCTCTCAGTTACAAACTTTTATTTTTAAGTTTATTTGTTCATTTTTAAGAAAGAGAGAGAGAGCACACATGAGCTGGGGAGGGGGGAGGGGCAGGAGCAGAGAGAGGGAGAGAGAGACAGAGCCTGATGTGGGGCTCAAACTCACAGATTGTGAGATCATGACCTGAGCTGAAATCAAGAGTCAGACGCCTAACCGAATAAGCTATCCAGACACCTCTCCATCACCTCACTTTCAATCTGATGGTGTCTTTAGTTCAAAAGCGATTCTCACATAGGCATCATATATCATATAGATGGGACTTTTTTTAAAATTCATACTAACACTCTCTGTGTTTTGATTGGAGTGTTTAGTTCATTAACAATCAGAGTAATTGATAGATATGTATTTAGTGCCATTTTATTACATGTTTTGCTATTTTTTTTGGAGATTTTCTGTGTTACTTTCTCTTCTTTGCCCACTTTAGTATATATTTCCCACTCAAAAATTCCCCTTTCATATTTCTTACAGGGCTGCTTTAGTGGTCATGAGCTATTTTAGTTTTTGTTTGTCTTAGAAACACTTTGTCTCCCCTTCTTCTCTGAATGATAGCATTGCTAGGTAGAATATTCTTGGTTGCAGATTTTTCCCATTCAGAACATTGAATATATCATGCACATCCCTTCTGGTTTGCCAAATTTCTGTGGACAGATTTGCTGCTAGCCTTAGGGGTTTTCCTTGTAATTTAGAGACTTCTTTTGTCATGCTGTTTTAAGATTTTTTTTCCTTATCATTATATTTTAGAAATTTCATTACATTTGGATGTCTGTTTCCTTCCCCAGATTAGGGAAGTTTTCAACTATTACTTCCTCAAATACACCTTCTGCCCTCTTTTCTCTCTTTTCTCCTTCTGAGATTCCTATGATATGAATGTTATTATATTTCTTGTAGTCACTGACTTTCCTAAGTGTACTCTCGTGATCCATAATTTTTCTTTCTCTTTTGTCACCCTTATTGTTTCCCATTATTGTTATGTTCTATCTCACTTACCGTTCCTCTACATCTTCCATCTTTATG
The DNA here is from genome assembly GCF_023721935.1 of Panthera uncia. Classification (NCBI taxonomy): domain Eukaryota; kingdom Metazoa; phylum Chordata; class Mammalia; order Carnivora; family Felidae; genus Panthera; species Panthera uncia. The sequence goes on along the minus strand of NC_064817.1, from coordinate 71,598,325 downwards.
GTAATAACATCCAATCTGCTGTGAATCTCAGTTATTTGATTTTTCACTTTTGTTTTGTTGCTTTTAATTCCTTTATCTCTGTGATAAGTTTAGTTTAATTTATAAACAGGGTATTTGTGTAGATGGCAAGTAATTTTTCCATCATATAATCATATGCAAATATAAGGTAATGTTATTACATTGTTTAACATTTCATGTTCTCTTGAACTTAGCTTATGGGGTACATTTAAAATAAAATAAAAGCTAACATTATGCATTCTTTTTGGATAATGATCCATACCCATGCTTAGTTGTTTTCCTAGGTTTTTACTTCTTGCTTGGAAAAAGATGTATCATAAATATGTGGCAGGTAGGCGATTTCAGGTTTTATAAAATGAACTTAGAGTCTGCCCAAGCCTGACTCAGCATTTTAATGTTACCGTTATAAGTCTTTTTCAATTTCCTCCCATTTTTCAATATCAGCATTTCATATGGATATTTAATTTATTTTTCATAGTCTTTATTTTGAATCACATTTTGAAAGAATGAACTCTGTTCATAAGGAATTATGATTGTGTGGTATCTTTATAAGCCACAGATGTTAGAAATGCCAAAATTTACCATGCCTATATAATGAGGTACACAGAGAACTGAAAACTTTCAGACAGTTTAGATACATAGTCATTTTTTGAGGTTATGATAAGCTAATGACAATGCAATTTTTCAACAAATTCTGAATGATGGTAATATTTTTATTTATTTTTATTTTTTAAAATAATTTATTGTCAAATTGGTTTCCATACAACACCCATTGCTCATCCCAACAAGTGCCCTACTCAATGCCTATCACCCACTTTCCCCTCTCCCCCAACCCTCATCAACCATCAGTTTGTTCTCAGTATTTAAGAGTCTCTAATGGTTTACCCCCCTACCTCTCTGTAACATTTTTTTGCCCTTCCCCTCCCCATGGCCTTCTGTTAAGTTTCTCAAGATCCACATAGGAGTAAAAACATATGCTATCTGTCTTTCTCTGACTGACTTATTTCACTTAGCATAACATGCTCCAGTTCCATCCACATTGCTGCAAATGGCCAGATTTCATTCTTTCTCATTGCCAAGTAGTATTCCATTGTGTGTGTGTGTGTGTGTGTGTGTGTGTATATATACATATACATACCACATATTCTTTATCCATTTGTCAGTTGATGGACATTTAGGTTCTTTCCATAATTTGGCTATGGCGGAAAGCACTGCTAGGGATTTACCCAAGGGATACAAGAGTGCTGAAGCATAGTGGCACATGTACCCCAATGTTTATAGCAGTGCTATTGCTGGGTCATAGGGTAGTTCTATTTTTATTTTTTTGAGAAATCTCCACACTATTTTCCAGAGTGTCTGCACCAGTTTGCATTCCCACCAACAGTGCAAGAGGTTTCCCTTTTCTCCACATTCTCACCAGCATCTATAGTCTCCTGAATTGTTCATTTTAGCCACTCTGACAAGCATGAGGTGATATCTCATTGTAGTTTTGATTTGTATTTCCCTGATGATGAGAGACATTGAGCGTATTTTCATATGTATGTTGGCCATCTGGATGTCTTTTTTGGAAAAGTGCATTCATCTCTTCTGCCCATTTCTTCACTAGATTATTTGTTTTTTGGATGTGGAGTCTAGTGAGTTCTTTATAGATATTAGATACTAGCCCTTGATCCGATATGTCATTTGCAAATATCTTTTCCCATTCTGTCAGTTGCCTTTTAGTTGTGTTGATTGTTTCCTTTGCAGTGCAGAAGCTTTTTATCTTCAAGAGGTCCCAATAGTTCATTTTCACTTTTAATAACGTTGTCTTTGGAGATGTGTTGAGTAAAAAATTCCTGCAGCTGAGGTCAGAGAGGTTTTTTTTTTTTTTTTTTCCTGCTTTCTCCTCTAGGGTTTTTATGGTTTCCTGTCTCACATTCAGGTCCTTCATTCATTTTGAGTTTATTTTTGTGTATGGTGTAAGAAAGTCGTCTAATTTCATTCTTCTGCAAGTTGCTGTCCACTTTTCCCAGCACCGTTTATTAAAGAGACTGCCTTTTTTTCCATTGGATACTCTTTCCTGCCTTGTCAAAGAATACTTGGTCATACATTTCTGGGTCCAATTCTGGGTTCTCTATTGTATTCCATTGGTCTATGTCTCTGTTTTTGTTCTAGTACCATAGTGTCTTGATGATTACAGGTTTGTAGTAGTGGCTAAAGTCTGGGATTGTGATGCCTACCACTTTGGTTTTCTTCAATATTACTTTGGCTATTCGGGATCTTTTGTGGTTCTATACAAATTTTAGGATTGTTCTAGCTTTGAGAAGAATGCTGGTGCAATTTTGATTGGGATTGCATTGAATGTGTAGATTGCTTTGGGTAGTATTGACATTTTAACAATATTTATTCTTGCAATCCATGAGCATGGAATGTTGTTCCATTTCTTTGTGTCTTCAATTTCCTTCATAAACTTTCTATAGTTTTCAGCATACAGATCTTTTACATCTTTGGTTAGTTAGATTTATTTCTAAGTATTTTACGATTCAAGGTGCAATTGTGAATGCTATCAGTTTTTTATTTCTCTTTCCGTTGCTTCATTATTGGTGTATACAGATGCAGCTAATTTCTGTAGATTAATTTTGTACCCTGTAACTTTGCCAAACTCACGTATCAGTTCTAGCAGACTTTTGGTGGAGTTTGTTAGGTTTTCCATGTAGAGTATCACGTCATCTGTGAAAAGTGGGAATTTGATTTCATCTTTGCCAATTTTGATGCCTTTTATTTCATTTTGCTGTCTGATTGCTGATGCTAGGACTTCCAACACTATGTTAACAAGAGTGGTGAGAGCGGACATCCCTATCATGTTCCTGATCTCATGGGAAAGCTCTAAGTTTTTCCCCATTGAGGATGATATTAGCTATGGGCTTTTCATAAATGGCTTCTATGATGTTTGAATATGTTCCTTCTGTCCCAACTTTCTCAAGGATTTTTATTAAGAAACGATGCTGTATTTTGTCAACTGTTTTTTCTGCATCTATTGACAGGACCATATGGTTCTTATCTTTTTTTTTTATTAATATGATGTATCACATTGATTGTTTTGCGAATAATGAGCCAGGCCTGCAGCGCAGGAATGAATCCTACTTGATCATGGTGAATAATTTTTTATATGCTGTTCAATTCTATTTGCTAGTATCTTCTTGAGAATTTTTCATCCATATTGATCAGGGATTTTGGCCTCTAGTTCTCTTTTTTTTTGCTGGGTGTCTGTCTGGTTTGGGAATCAACGTAATGCTGGTTGCATAGAATGAGTCTGGAAGTTTTCCTTCCATTTCTGTTTTTTGGAACAGCATGAGAAGAATAGGTATTAACTCTGCTTCACATGTCTGGTAGAATTCCCCGGGGAAGTCATCTGGTCAAGGACTCTTATTTGTTGGGAGATTTTTGATAACTGATTCAATTTCTTCAGTAGGTATGGGTCTGTTCAAAATTTCTATTTTGTCCCGTTTGGGTTTTGGTAGTGTGTGGGTGTTTAGGAATTTGTCCATTTCTTCCAGGTGGTCCACTTTGTTGGCATATAAGTTTTCATAGTATTCCCTAATAAATGATTGTATTTCTGAGGGATTGGTTGTAATAAATCAATTTTCATTTGTGATTTTATCTATTTAGGTTCTCTCTCTTTTCTTTTTGAAAGCCTGACTAGAGGTTTATCACTTTTGTTTATTTTCTTGAAAAACCAACTCTTGGTTTCATGGATCTGCTCTACTGTTTCTTTGGATTCTACCTTATTTATTTCTGCTATGATCTTTACTATTTTTCTTCTTCTGCTGGATTTGTGGTGTATTTGCTGTTCTGCTTCTAGCTCCTTTAAGTATGCTGTTAGATTTTGTATTTGGGATTTTTCTTGTTTCTTAAGATAGGCCTAGATTGCAATGTATTTTCCTCTTAGGACTGCCTTATTGTATCCCAAAGTGTTTGGATTGTTGTATTTCCACTTTCATTTCTTTCCATATATCTTTTAATTTCTTCTCTATTTGTCTGGTTGACCTATTCGTTCTTTAGAAGGATGTTCTTTAACCTCCAAGCTTTTGGAGGTTTTCCAGACTTTTTCCTGTGGTTGATTTCAAGTTTCATAGCATTGTGGTCCGAAAGTGTGCATGGTATGATCTCAATTCTTTTATACTTATTAAGGGCTGTTTTATGATCCAGTATGTGATCTATGTTGGAGAATGATCCATGTGCACTCAAGAAGAAAGTATATTCTGTTGTGTTGGGATGCAGAGTTCTAAATATATCTGTCGAGTCCATCTGATATGAACCAATGTATCATTCAGGGCCCTTGTTTCTTTAATGATGCTGTGTTTAGATGATGTATCCGTCGTTGTAAGTGGGGTATTAAAGTCCCCTGCAATTACCACATCCTTATCAATAAGGTTGCTTATGTTTGTGATTAATTGTTTTATATATTTAGGAGCCCCTGAATTCAGTGCATAGACATTTATAATTGTTAGCTCTTCCTGATGGATAGACCCTTTAATTATTATATAATGCCCTTCTTCATCTCTTGTTACAGCCTTTACTTTAAAGTCTAGATTGATATGTGCATGGCTACTCCAGCTTTCTTTTGACTCCCAGTAGCATGATAGACATTTCTCCATCCGCTCACTTTCAATCTGAAGGGGTCCTCAGCTCTGAAATGAGTCTCTTGTAGACAACAAATAGATGGGTCATATATTTTTTTAATCCACTCTGATACCCTATTCTTTTGATTGGAGCATTTCGTCCATTTACATTCAGTGTTATTATAGAAAGATATGGGTTTAGAGTCATTGTGTATTTGTAGGTTTCATGCTTGTAGTGATGTCTTTGGTACTTTGTGGTCCTTGCAACATTTCAGTCACAGAGTCTCCCTTAGGATCACTTTTAGGGATGGTTTAGTGGTGATGAGTTCCTTCAGTTTTTGTTGTTTGAAAAAACTTTATCTCTTCTTCTATTCTGAATGACAAGCTTGATGGATAAAGGATTCTTGGCTGCATATTTTTCCTATTCATCACATTGAAGATTTCCTGCCATTCCTTTCTGGCCTACCAAGTTTGAGTAGATAGGTCTGCCACTAGTCTTATGTGTCTACCTTGGTATGTTAAGGCCCAGTTATCCCTAGCTGCTTTCAGAATTCTCTCTTTATCCTTGTATTTCTCCATTTTCACTATGATATGTCGTGCAGAAGATCGATTCAAGTTATGTGTGAAGGGAGTTCTTTGTGCCTCTTGGATTTGAATGCCTTTTTCTTCCCCAGATCAGGGAAGTTCTCAGCTGTTATTTGTTCAACTACAGCTTCAGCCCCTTTCGCTCTTTCTTCCTCTTCTGGAATTCCTATATTACAGTTATTGTACCATTTGATTGCATCACTTAGTTCTCTAATTCTTCCCTCTTGATCCTGGATTTTTTTTATCTCTTTTTTTCTCAGCCTCCTCTTTTTCCATAATTTAATCTTCTAATTCACTTATTCTCCCCTCTGTTTCTTCGGTCCATGCTTGGCCACCTCCATTTTATTTTGCACCTCATTTATAGCATTTTTTAAAAATTCATCATGACTGTTTTTTAGTTCCTTGATCTCTGCTATAGTAGATTCTCTGCTGTCTTCTATGCCTTTTTCAAGCCCAGCAATTAATCTTATTACTATTATTCTAAATTCGTGTTCAGTTATATTGCTTATATCTGTTTGATCAATTGTTTAGCTGTCAGTTTTTGCTGGAATTTCTTTTGAGGAGAATTCTTCTGTTTCATTATTTTGGTTAGTTTTCTGTACCTTTGACTTTAAAAATCTTATGTGCTCTGCATCTGTGAGCACTGCTATATTAAAAGGAGGTCATACACTGTTCAGGACTTGGCCCTTCAGGAGGTGTTTTTGGAGAGTGTTACTTCCTCTCTATTGTTGTGACTTTAGTTATTTTATTTCTCTACTTATAGTGATATTTTGGACCCTTCACATAGTATGCTTTGATTTGTTTCTTGAAGTAGCCTTGTAAAGGAAACAACAACAACAACAACAACAAAAAAAAAACAAACAAACAGGAAACAAAACCACACAAACACACAGACAAATAAAACAAACAAACAAACAGACCGAAAAAAAACCAACAAAAAACCAGAACCCACACACGCAAACAATAAAAAAAAAATCCAAAAGCAAAAAACCTGAAATACCAGCTACAAGTAAATAACAGGGTGGAGGCTGTGCTGATGGAACAGCACATACAAAGAGAAAAATGACAGGGGCGGGGACAAAGGGAAAATAAACATTGACCAGACAGAAAGACTAAATGGCTTAATCCTGAGAGAGAGAAAGGAAAATAAAGAAGGTGGCAGGGAAAAAGAAACAAAGATAAAGTTACCCAGACTGAGAAACTATAGGGCTTGATTATTCCAGAGAGAGAGAAAAGAAAATAAAGAAGGAGGTGTAAAACATGAATGAAGAGAATGGATTAAAGATGTCTGCTTAAATAAACCAACAACCAGAGTATCCAGCCTACAGGAGGGAAGAGATAAGAAGGAGAAAAGGAAGGGAGAATATATCTAAATAACAAGAATTGTCCTAGAATTAATCCAGGTATGCAACAGGGCGGGTCTGGAGGATGGAGCCATCTGGTTCCACAGTGTCTCTCCTGCTCCAGTATACATAATTTCCAAGCATGGAGGAGTGTGGTTTGGTGTAGGCTGCTCCCCCCTCCATTGTGGGCCCTTAGGACCAATCCCTGAGGCCCCACCTTGGTGGTGGTGGGAATAAAAATGGCAACCCCCCCCCCCCAGTCTCTTCTGGACGGACTTGGTGGACTTGCTTCAAGTCATCCTCACTGTGCTGTGAGTGCAGATGGGGCGGTCCTTCTTGCTCCAACAACTCCCCTGACTTGGCACTTGGTTAGGATTCAAACTCCCCATCAGTGGGCTCTGGCACTGGGGAAGCACCTCTCTGTACAGCTGATATGTGGTTCTGGCTGGCTTTGTCTGTGCCGCAGCACTTCAGGGAAAGAACCGCTTTCTCCTATTGTGGACTGCACCCTCGACCTAGCCACTGATCCTGGGGCAGGGTGGGGTGGGGCGGGCTGGTGGCGGACACAGTCAGGCTTTGTCCTATCCTGCAGCACTCTAGGGAGGGGGTCTCTTTCTCCTACTGTGGACTGCACCCCTGACCTACCACTGAACCCAGGGGTGGCACCCTTAGTCCCCAGGTGAGAGAATGAGGCAGCAGCCCCAGTCCAAAGAAAGCCCCCCAGTCAGCGATGGGATCCTTATCAGTTGCAGTCTGAGGTTTTTCTTTTGTCCAGATACAGCCCTACACATCCCCAGCCACTCTTTCTCTTCCCTTTGTCTCTCTGCAGAAGGGATACCTCCCCTCTGTTCCTACATGGCCTGTTTTATCTTCCTCAGTTTGCAATCACCTACCTATCACCCATCAAATTCGCCCCGGTGTCTCCCTTTTAGACTCAGTCTCTTCCTCCCAGACTTTCGCAGTTCAAAGTCCTTTGGCTTCAGCCCTTCTTTGAGAGACGCAGGAAGTATGAATTCCCTTACTTCTCTGCCATGTTGCTCTTCCCTGGTAATATTTTTAATTAAAAGTGTTTCATAAGAAGAACTCCTTGAAAACATGGCTTTCAAATATTCTTAGAGTTTTAAGTTTTTAACCTCATCAGCAGTGTAGGCAGCTTTTGCAAACACATAGAAAAATGCCAGTTTTGGGGTGCCTGGTTGACTCAGTTAAGCGTCTGACTTCGGCTCAGGTCATTATCTCCTGGTTTTTGGGTTTGAGCCCTGGCATCAGGCTCTGTGCTGACAGAGCCTGGAGCTTGCTTTGGATTCTGTGTCTCCCTCTCTCTGCCCCTCCCCCACTCATGCTCTCTCTCTCTCTCTCTCTCTCTCAAATAAACATTAAAAAAAGAAAAAAAAAAGAAAAAAACCATTTTGATATTGATACTCCAACTTTAGCTTCAAAGGTAATTGTTCTCCATTCTAAAAGAGTAGGGTAAAAGGATACTGACATGAATATTAATAAAAATAAATATGGGGAAATAGTTATATGAATGAGTCAGACAAAGGAAAGTGGAAGCTAACACTTCTGCTTTTTCAAAAGTTAGCATTACTGAGATGTGGAGACTGACTTGAGATATACAATAAAACACTGATGTAAGAAAAATATAGCAACCTGTTTTAACTGCTAATGCATTTGTATTAACAGGGCAATCTATGACAAATGTGCTATCAATAATTACCAAAACATGATTAAGGAATAGATAAAACAACAAGAAATTATTTTACCAGACAAATGGAGTCCTGATAATTGTCTGCAATATCTAGCTCACATATATAATGATTTTTGAATATTGGGGTTTATAAAAGCAGTTTATTATATGTTTCAAACAAAGCTGTACTTTGCTATTGTTCTTCTATTAACTAGAGTAATAAGCACTGCAGCTGAAATTGTTCGCAAGGAAACCCATGTCTACCAGTTGTTTAACCTTGTGAGATCACAATAAAAAGCACCAGTTTCTTTTGAAATACATAGTTAATGAAACTCTTCTTGTTTAGCATTAATCAGCACTTGAATAAGTTGAGTTGCTATCATATTAACATAAATAGTAATACTTTATTGAGGTGTTTGCTTTTTCTATCTTTTCTGCAGTTAAGTGGTTCAGGGATTTCTAGTGCTTAAAACAGGAAGTCAATCTAGAAAACTGCAGAGTTAAGAACCTAACTACAATAATAGCAGAAAGCTGTAAATTTCACCCTTACAATTGTTTGCATATTCCCTTTATACTCCCAGAATAGGCTCCCATATAGATTTGATCTCAGACTTCTTGTCTTCTTTCTTGTCAGATATGTCTATCTTTGCATTTTTCAACTCTATATAATTATTCTCAAATCTAGGTTGATTGATGTAGTTATATAACTGCCCAACATGTCAGCAGATGATAAAATGTAATTTATGTTCTCCAGGACCTGAGAAGATAATGAACTGAAGATATCAGTCTTTATCTAAGGAGTACAAATAGAGATAGTAGTGATCTCCATTGACTGGAAAAAAATGTGAATATTGTGTCAGAGGAATAGGTTTTTACCTTCAGATGTGAAGGAGTAAAAAAAAAGAATCCATCTGAGAATGTGCTTTGATTAATAGGTATCATTTCACTGCTTTCTTCTTTCACCACAATTGTATGTTTTAAACCAGGTAACCATTTTATCAAAAGGAAAGCAGTATTAGTTATGAATCATATTATGTACAGTTTGATCTTTAAAAGAAATTTATTACTAAGTCAGTGTGAACTGGACCATCTTTGAATAGATCATTTATGATATGGACAAATGGGTTCCACAGTAGTAGTAAGGAACCCTCAAATGAGACTATCCTTATTCTTGGGACAGAGTTCTTTGGTAAGAAATGAATAAACACAAAGGTCTCATATGATTTCATACCTTATCACTGTTCCTTCTAGAGACTAATCCATGTGTACTCTGCCCTTCTACTATAAATTCTTCAGGAAGACATCTATGTGGAAAGCAGTAGCTGTGGCAAATTCATCATAGATTTCCCACCAAGAATGATGACTGTCTAGTGAAACAAAAAGGAATCATAGGACATCCTCAGATTCATCAGAGAAAGTGATTCAATTTTCCAGTGTACCATTGTTCACAGGACAAGTATATAGAGATATACAAGAGATTGACTTTTTAAAATATTTAAAACATTATTTTGTCCCAGTATGTTAGCATGTCCAGATTCTTCATTTAGTTATTACATGGTGTAAATAATTTCATACACATTTGCTTAAACTCATGACTTCATTTTTATTCTAAATCTACCATTTTGAGTAAGCATAAATTGTATATGATTTTTTTTTATTTTAAAGCCTCAATCCTTTCCACTTATTTACATATTACTATTCACAAATTTTCAGCATAGCTATTTGGTTAACATCACACACATTGGCTGAAATAACTGAAAAAGTAGATAACATTTTATCTAACTTTCCTTTGAAAAACATTTTAAATATATACATAAATTAAGTAGTGATAAGATGAACCATTATTACAGAATATATTTCTGATAGATATTTGAAATAACAATTTGATTTTGAACCATCGTATCTTTAAAAAATCCTCTGATGCCCTAAAATGTGCGTGTGTCACTTAGATTTAATAGTTTATATCTAACTTTGCCTAGCTACATTTAAGTACTAGCCCACTTTTTTTCTTTCTTCATAAATAAACATAAAAAGGATTAAGGTGTGGAAATGAGTCTTAGGTCTCCCTTATTTTATACCTTAAGGCAATTTGAGATTCCTAACTTTCAACAGCTCCATTACTAGGCTGTCTGCCAATTGGATGATCATGCATTCCAATTCTCCTAACCCCTGGCAATTCACCATTTAGGACAGTTTGATTTTGTCAACAAAATTCACCAGGATAATATGCTCTGCCATCATGAATACTTCCTGGCTTTGGAAAGAAGAAGTTTAATGTTTTGTTTTTTTTTTTAAACACTTGGAGAGTATTTTGAAAAAAAGTATCATAGTAATTTCTAAAAACTAGGGATTAAAAATATTAAAATGTTCCTTTGATTTGATTGTTCACAATCACACACACACACACACACACACACACGTTATTATCAACACCTAAATATGTTAAAGATAATATACCTAAGAGTAAATTTTCTTTCATTGCAGTACACACGATTACATTTTAAATATCACCTAATGAACATAGAGTAACAAAAGCATTTATGGGATGCTGTATTTTGTCAAATGCTTTTTCTGCATCTATTGAAAGTACCATATTGGTTCTTTTTTTTAATGTTAATTTATTTTTGAGAGAGAGAGAGAGAGAGAGAGAGAGAGAGACGGAGCGCAATCAGGGGAGGGAAAGAGAGAGAGAGGGAGACACAGAATCCGAAGCAGGTTCCAGGCTCTGAACTGTCAATACAGAGCCCGACGCGGGGCTTGAACTCACAAACCATGGGATCATGACTTGAGCCGAAGTCAGACACTTAACCGACTGAGCCACCCAGGCACCCTATCTATTGAAAGTACCATATTGATTCTTATCCTTTCTTTTACTAATGCAGGGCACCACACTGATTGATTTGCAAATATTGAACCAGGCTTGCAGCCCAGGAATGACTCCCACTTGAACATGGTGAATAATTCTTTTAATGTACTGTTGCATTCAGTTTGTTAGTATCTTGTTGAGAATTTTTGCATCCAGTTTCATCAGGGATTTTGGCCTGTAACCCCCCTTTTAAGTGGGGTCGTTGGTTTTGGAATCAAGGTAGTGATGGCTTCATAGAATGAGCCTGGAAGATTTCCTTGCATTTCTAATTTTTTGGAACAGTTTGAGAAGAATAGATATTAAAAATGCTTTAAACATGTGGTAGAATTCCTCTGGGAAGCCATCTGGCCCCAAACTCTTATTTGTTGGGAGGTTTTTGATTATTGATTCAATGACTTTGCTGGTTATGGGTCTGTTAAATTTTCTATTTCCTCCCATTTGACTTCTGGTCGTGTGTGAGTGTCTAAGAATTTGTCCATTTTTTCCATATTGTCCAATTTGTTGGCATATATTTATATTTATTTTTTTAATCTTACTTCTTTTGGGGGGGGGAGAGCATGAGCAGTGAAGGTGCAGAGAGAGAGGGAGGGAGAGAATCCCAAGCAGGGTCTGCTCTGACAGAGTGCCCTGATGAAGGGCCTGAACCCATGAACATTGAGATCATCACCTGAGCCAAAATCAAGAGTCAGACACTTAGCTGACTCAGCCACCCATGCACTCTGGCATATACTGTTTCAGCATTCTCTAATAATAGTTTGTATTTCTGTGGTGTTGGTTGTGATCTCACCTGTTTCATCTGTGATTTTATCTATATGGGTCCTCTCTCTTTTCTTTTTGAGAAGTCTGGCTAGGGCCTTATCAATTTTATTTATTCTTTCCAAAAAAAAAAAAAAAAAAGCTTCGTTTCAATGATCTGTTCTACTGGTTCTTTTGTGTGTTTATTTCTGCTGTAATCTTTATTATTTCCCTTCTGCTGGTTTTGGGCTTTATTTGCTGCTCCTTTTCTAGCTCCTTTAGGTGTAACATTAGGTTCTGTATTTAGGACCTTTCTTGCTTCTTGAGATAGCCCTGAATTGGAATGTATTTTCCTCTTGGGACTCCTTTTGCTGCATCCCAAAGGGTTTGGACTGCTGTGTTTTCACTTTCATTTGCTTCCATGTATTTTTTAAATGTCTTCTTTAATTTCCGGGTTAACCCATTCATTATTTAGTAGGACGTTCTTTAACCTCCATGTATTTGAGGCATTTCCAATATTTTTCTTGCAGTTGATTTCAAGTCTCATAGCATTGTGATCTGAAAATATGCATGGTATGATCTCAATCTTTTCGTACCTGTTGAGGGCTGTTTTGTGACCCAGTATGTGTTCTATTCTGGAGAATGTTCCATATGCACTCAAGAATAATGTGTATTCTGCTGCTTTTGGATGAAATGTTCTGAATATATCTGATAAGTCCATCCGGTCCAGTGTGTCATTCAAAGCCCTTGTTTCCTTGTTGATTTTCTGCTTAGATGATCTGTCTGTTGTTGTCAGTGGAGCATTAAAGTCTCCTACAATTACAGTATTATTATCAATAAGTTTGCTTATATTTGTGATTAATTAATTTATATATTTGGGTTCTTCCACATTGGTGGCATAAGTATTTACAACTGTTAGCTCTTCTTGATGGATAGACCATATAATCCTTTCAATAGATTCAGGAAAAGCATTTCATGAAATACAGCATCCTTTCTTGATAAAAAGCCTCAAGGAAGTTGGGATAGATGGAGCATATCTTAACATCATAAAAGCCATATATGAAAGACCCACAGCTAATATCATCCTCAATGGGGAAAAGCAGACAACTTTTCCCCGAAGATCAGGAACACGACAAGGATGTTCACTCTCACCACTGTTGTTCAACATAGTACTGGAAGTCCTAGCCTCAACTGTCAGACAACAAAAAGAAATAAAGAGCATCAAATTGGCAAGGAAGAAGTCAAAGTTTCACTCTTCACAGATGACATGATACACTACATGGAAAACCTGAAAGACTCCACCAAAGAACTGCTAGAGCTAATACATGAATTCAACAATGTTGCAAGATATAAAATCAATGTACAAAAATTGGTTGCATTTGTATACACCAATCAGCAGAAAGAAAAATCAAGTCATTGATTCAATTTACAATTGCACAAAAAGCATTAAATACCTAAGAATAAACCTAACCAAAGGGGTAAAATATCTGTAAGCTGAAAACTATAGAAATTCGGTAAAGGAAATTGAAGAAGACACAAAGAAATGGGAAAACATTCCATGCTCATGGATTTGAAGGATAAATATTGTTAAAATGCTGATACCACCCAAAGCGACCTACATATTCAATGCAATCTCTGTCAAGATAACACTAGCATTCTTCACAGAGCTAGAGCAACCAATCATAAGATTTGAATGGAACCAGAAAAGATCTGAAATAGCCAAAGTAATATTGAAAAATAAAACAAAAGCTGGAGGCATCATAATTCTGGACTTTAAGCTGTTTTTCAAAGCTTTAATCATCAAGATAGTATGGTATTGGCACGAAAACAGACAAATAGATCAATTGAAGAGAATAGAGAATCCAGGGATGGACTCACAAATATATGACCAACTAATTTTTGACAAAGCAGGAAAGAGTCTCCAATGGAAAAATAATATAGTCTCTTTGGCAAATGGTGCTGGGAGAACTGGATAGTGACCTGCAGAAAAATGAAACTGGACCACTATCTTAAACCATACACAGAAATACATTCCAAATGAGTGAAAGAATGTGAGACAGGAAACCGTCAAAATCCTACCAGAGAAAACAGGCAGCAACCTCTTTGACCTAGGCTGCAGCAACTTCTTACTTGACATATATCCAGAGGCAAGAGAAATAAAAGCAAACATGAACTATCTGAGCCTCATCAAGATAAAATGTTTCTTCACAGCAAATGAAACAATAAAGAAAACTAAAAGGCAACCAACAGAATGGGAGAAGATGTTTGCAAATGACATATTGGATAAAAGGTTAGCATACAAAATCTAAAAAGAACTTACCAAACTCAACACCCCAAAATCAAATCATCCAGTGAAGAAATGGGCAGAAGACATGATATAGATACTTTTCCAAAAAAGACATCCAGATAGCTAACATACACATGAAAAAATGCTCAACATCATTCATCATCAGGAAATACAAAACAAAACCACAATGAGATACCACCTCACACCTGTCACAATGGCTAAAATTAACAACTCAGGAAACAACATATGTTGGTGAGGATGCAGAGAATGAGGAAACCTTTTGCACTGCTGGTGGGAATGCAAACTGGTGCAGCCAATCTGGAAATCAGTATGGAAGTTCCTCAATAAAATTAAAAATAAAACTACCTTATGACCCAGCAATTTCACCACTATTTATCCAAAGGATACATGAGTGTTGATTCGAAGAAGCACATGCATCCCAATGTTTATATCAGCTTCATTGACAATAGACAAATTATGGAAAGAGCCCAAATGTCCATTGACTCATGAATGGATAAAGAAGATGCTATATATATATATATATATACACACACACACACACACACACACACACACAATGGATATTACTTGGTGATCAAAAAGAATGCAATCTTGCCATTTACAACAATGTGGATGGAACTAGAGTGTATTATGCTAAGCAAAATAAGTCAGTCAGAAAGACAAATATCGTATGATTTCACTCATGTGGAATTTAAGAAACAAAACAGAGAAACATGGGTAGGGAAGCAAAAACAAGGGGAGACAAACCATAAGAGACCCTTAAATACAGAGAACAGACTGAGGGTTTCTGGAGGGGGGGGATGGGTGGGAGAATGGGTTAAATGGGTGATGGGCATTAAGGAGGGCACTTTTTGGGATGAGCACTGGGTGTCATATGTAAGAGATGAATCACTGGGTTCTACTCCTGAGTCAAGACTTCAGTGTATATTGACTAACTTGAATTTAAATTATATAAAAAAAAGATTTTGCGAGGATTTCATTCTAGTGGAAATGCAAGATCAAATTCTAAATCTGTACCAAAAAGTCATTTTACTTAAAAGTTAGTATCTTTTCAATTCCTCCCCTGCTCCCATGGCATTCTCACTACAGAAATATCCAGGTTGCCATTAGTATTTTGATAAAGGTAATGATTTTGCTCTTCCATTGCCTAGTATATTTCAGTCTTTTTCTGCATTTCATATTCTCTCTTTGCCTCTTTCCCTGAATTTTTCTTCTCTGGTTACTTCCATAAAAGTTTGTAAATTATGTCTATAGAACTCAATTCCTAACACAAAACATGTTTTTATTCTTTAAAAATAATTTACTTCAGAATATTCTAAGTTGTTGTTTAAAAGTATATACACTTAAATAAATTATGCTTTTTAATGTTTATTTAATATTAAAATATTTCATTCTGGCATTAGTGTGGCACATCCCAAAGGATAAAATTTGCATTTCACCCCATAGTGTAATTTTAGTGGTGTTTCTCATCTAGAAGTAAACTCTTTTTCAGGTAGGATCTCTGTAGCCCTAAACTAAGTTTAACTAAAAGTTTAAAACAATGAGAAACCTTGATCAAGTGATTATTTGACAGTTCTTCATGTTTAAGTTTGAAATTTAAATGATACATAATATAAAAAGATATGCTCCTTGAGCCTTGGGCCTTACACATCAATGCTAATGATTTTGTGCTTTTTAATAATTAAATTTGTGAAATTGTGAAATACACATTGTGAAATTGCTTATGGATATTGACAAGCCAGAAATCTTTACCTTGGGATTTTCCTTTTCCTGGAAAATCTTTGAAATATTCTTCAAATGACAGTATAGTTGACTCAGCATTACTTTTGCTATATAATTTTCTGGACAAGGAGGATCACTGAGTGTTTTTAGGCCTGACCATTATGCATATTTATTTAAAAAAATAATTTTTGACAAATTCTTGAAAGCAGTGTTGCAATAAAAAAGATTATAAAATTGCAAATAATAAGATTAGTCACTAACATGTTATCACAGAGGGTATCAAGGACAAGGTATTTTTCTTACATGTATTTGAAAAGAACAGTAAAGTAGAATTGAAATGCTTAATATATTCTACAATGTAAGTCATTTCCTAAAAAATTGATCTTCTTTCAAACTTGAAGTAAGCAAGGGAGCATCACCTCATTCATGAACTGAAAAAATGGAAGGCCATAAAGGATGCTTTCACCATTATGAGCTAATACACAAAGCAATTTGGACACATTGGACATTATGGGATACTATGTCCATTTGCTCTCACAGACTCTATATAAGAGGACTGAATGAACTGCTAGCCTCAGTCAATTTAGAATTGTGGAATTTAAGAAACAAAACAGGGAAACATGGGACTCAGAGTGATTTCTAGTGTGAGTGTATATGTATTGAATGAATATCTGGGAGATGTTGGAATTAACACAGAAACTGAACTTACTAGATCTGCCAAATGCAAATCAATTACTGTTAGACAGAGATGTCTGTCTGTCTTTGATAACATTTTATTTTTTTAAGTTTATTTATTTTGGGAGAGAGAGAGAGAGCGAGCATGAGTGGGGGAGGGGCAGACAGAGAGGGAGAACGAAAGAGAGGATCCCAAGAAGGCTCCACACCCAGCATGGAACCTGAGGTGGGGCTCATTCCCACAATCACAAGATCACGAACTGAGTGGATATTAAGAGTCAGGCACTTAACCAACTGAGCCATCCAGGCACCCCTTGATAACATTTTAATATGAATGTGTAAAATATTGATAATGTCACTACCATCTTTCTTTAATTGTAATTATTTTCTCCTCTCACACTAGAAAGCAAAATTTAAACAGTCCTTGGGGAAGAAGCAAGGAAATACTTTTCACTACATGATTCTTCCAACATGAACAATTTTTTAAATTTCTTTTTACATCTCTAATAATGGTGTATATTCATGTTAAAATGTGTTATTTAGCAGAATTCATAGTAGATATACCAAGTTACAGATTATGAATATGTAGCTAAAATGAGTTAAGCAGAACTGCACAAAATTTCACGACATCAATCTTCATTTTATCTACGGATGTGCTATCCTTCCATACATATAATATATATTCAAAATATATTGATATATGAATATGTGTTTATTAATTTTATGTTATTTATTTTATATGTATATATGTATACATTTGTATATATAAGTATATTACATATATTCAATTAAATCTACCCTAAAGCGGAAATATTTAAGAAAAAAATAATGTAGCTGATGATGTCTCATTGATCCTAAGGATTTAATTTTTTCCCTCCTTCACCAGCCATTTTCTGATCTACACTAATCAAAGTAGTGAAAAACTACATTTTATGGTGTGAGGTTGTGTGATCATAGCTTGAACGAAAGAACAAATTAAATGGATTTTTATTCAATTTCAATGATAACTAAGTTCTCAATAAATATGTTTCTAAGGTAGACATGTAGAACTAATACAACAAATTATTATCATGCATCTTAATTTCTCCTTTGTTTTTGTTAAAAAATATAAATTCTTATTTAAATAAACATGTAGTTGGTCACTTAAACCAAAAGGGCTAAATTGAATCATGCTTGAATTTGCTCATCATATTTTTCGAAACTTGGGCTACTAGCTAAAATCTCACCGGTGGTTAAAGTACAGGAAATGTTCTTAGGATTTCTAGAAATCAACTAAGCTGGCTGTGCTTGTCCAATGAAGCTCCAAATGCCCTCTTCTGTTTAGTCATTACAAATACATATGGATTTGTGTGTTCCTAAAAGTCTAATCCCGTGCCATATTGGCCATATGAAGGAAACTATCTGATAATTTATACCGATTACATAGAATCATCTCTATAATCTGTCGATTATATAGAATCATCTCTATTATCTGTTCTCTTTATAATCTGTTCTCTTACCTTAACTGATTTTTACTTTTCTTTTCTTTTCTTTTCTTTTTTTTTTTTTTTTTTGGTCATTATCTCTGTTAGAATTGTTTGTTCACAACCTGGCTCAATAAGTGCTTTGTGTTGTTATTAATTCCATGCGTACAACTGTTTATAAACTTTTCCTAAAAGTCTGTATTTTTTTTTGGAAATGAATCCAATTAAGAAATACAAATGCTATTTGTATTTGTGTGTAAGTACACACCAGTGTGTACTTGGCCGAAACTATGAGAAAGAAATTATTGCCAAATTTTATTGCTCTGTTTTCTTTTCAGTAGCCTCCCTTCAAACTTCATGGCAGTAAATGTCAAAGAGCCTCACGTATCAACTCTATGGCAAGCTGTGAACCAGGTGTTTTCAATTGCAGGTTATATGCTGAGTTACGTTAATCATTTTAAACTTTTAAAACTCCCCCAAATTGAGTAACCTTAACCTCAGTGAAACTGTGGTTGCTAAGGAGTTCTTTATTCCACCATTCTTGAAATCTGTTACATCTGCCTGGAATAACTATAGGGAAAGAAAAACACCCATAGAAACCAGGCAATAAGTGTTATGAGTAAATCGAGACTGTTAACATATTGAGAGCAGTGGTCTGAGCCACACTTTTATACAAAATTCAAGCATTTAGTCTATTCATATGTATATTTATATATTAAAAATATTGTCCAGGGATTTATACTACCTTTGATAGTCATCAAAACCAATAGCAGTGTGAACTATGGTATGATGTTTAGGTGAAAACAAATTATCTTTTCTTTAATTTCTCTGAAAAGAAACTCCAAGTTACAAGTAACCAAGGACAAATGATGGCTGAATTCAATAGATTAATACAAAATCTGGTTAAAACAAATATGTTTTTAAAGATTTCTTGCCATTGGGGCCCCTGGGTGGCTAAGTCTGCTGGGCGTCCGACTTTGGCTCAGGTCATGATCTTGCTCTTCACGAGTTCGAGCCCCATGTTGGGCTCTGTGCTGACTGCTCAGAGCCTGGAACCTGCTTCAGATTCTGTGTCCCCCTCTCTTTCTGCCCCTCCCCTGTTCATTCTCTCTGTCTTTCAGAAATAAACATTAAAAAAAATTTAAATAAAAAAAAATTTCTTGCCGTATTGATAGGACTACCATTTACAGCACTTGATAGAATGTATACTCTGTATACTTTCCCTTTTTTCAGGTGTTCATTTTTTTAAATTTAGTTTTTGGAGTTTGAATAAGTAATGTGTTTGAATGGTCAAAATTCAAAACCATGTAACAAGGTACACATCTAGAAGACTTACACACCAATCCCTGTCTATCCCACTTATCCTTGCCTCTGTAGATAACCACTTTCACTAGCTTCTTATGTATTATTACAGAATTTATTTTATGTAGATATAAGCAAATATTCATAGACTTAATCCTAATTGTTATAAACAATTTCTTATAGATGGATACTGGGGTTTAGCTACAATTTTAAGATGATAGTGCTATAAAAAATAACATTGCACAGATATCATTCATAAATATTCCTAGAAGTGTGATCAAATGAACTTTAGGAATCAATTTGGGTCAAATAAACTTTAGAATCAATTTTTCTAGTTCCAGAAAAATGTTACTATTGTTTTTGGGATTACACAAAATTTAATATTAAATTAGGATTATTATCATAGATTTTTCTTATAATATCTACATTAGTATCAAAAGAAATATATAACTATTTAGTTCACTAGTTTATTCCTCATTTTTTCACTAGGGTGATGCAATGGCAGGATTACAGCATGTCTTTCCTTTATTTCAGTTTATGTTTGTGTCCTGAAGCGTTTTAAAGTTTTTCCTGGCAGAAGAGGGGGGAGCCAACATGACAGAGAAGTAGGGGGATCCATACTTCCCATGTCTCTCAAACAAAGAAGTGTAGAAGCCTAAGGACTTTGAACACCAGAGCCTGGGAGGAAAAGAGACTGAATCTACTAGGAAGAAAGTGGGAAAGCTGCAAAAAGATAATTGGGTAACTGAAAACTGGGGGACATAAAAAACAAAAAGGTCACGTGGGCACGGAGGGGAAGGACCAGCTTCTGCGAAGAGACAAAGGGAAGAGAAAGAGCAGATGGGGAAGTGCAGGACCCTATCTGGACAGGAGAAAGACCTCGGACTGAGACTGAGAGGGACTCTATCTCTAACTGTGGGGCTTTCTTCGGACTGGGGCTGGCTTCCTGTTTGCACACCTGGGGAGGAGGGGAGCCAGGGGCCTGGGTGCGGTGGTAGGTCAGGGGCTCAGTCCACAGTTGGAAAAAGTGGCTCCCTCCCTGGATGGCTGCCCGATAGTACAAAACCTGCCTGTGTCCGCCATCCCTGGGCTCAGTGCCTGGGCAGAGGGTGCAGTCTGCATTAGGAAAAGGCAGCCGTCTCCCTGGAGTGCTGTGGGAAAAGACAAAGCCTGCCTGTGTCTGCCTGCATCTGCGAGGGGGACAGCTGAGTCTGCAGTAGGAAAACGCTGTTCTCCCTGAAGTGCGGTGGCACAAAACCACCCAGGTCCATATATCACCACCGGGAGAGGCGCTTCCACAGTGCCAGAGTGCAAGGAGTGGGACTTTGAATCCTAGCCAAGTGCAGGGTCAAGGGAGTTGGCGGAGAAGGACCATCCCGTCTACACCCGCAGCACAATGAGGACGAATCAAACGGAGTCCACTGGGTAGGGCCTCATGGAGAAGAGACTGGGGGATCACCATTTCCCCACCACCACCACCAAGGAGGGGCCTCAGAGGTCACTCCCAGGGCCCATAGTGGAGGTGGGTCCAGAGTAAGCCAAACCACACCCCTTCACACTGGGTAACTGCTTATCCATGGGAGCTGAACACACCCTGCAGAAAGCTCCTTATGACAAGCAATGCAGCATTGCCTGGATTAACTCTAGGTCAATTCTGGATATATAGATATATTCTTCCCCCCTCCCATTTCTCCTCCTTATCTCTTCCCTCCCCAAGGCTGGTTACTCTGCTTATTGGTCTCTCTAAACAGACATTTTTTTAAACCATTGTTTTGATACATGTTCTACACCTCCTTCTTTACACTATTTTCTCTCTCTCTGGAGTAATCAAGCCATATAGTTTCTCTGTCTGGGTAACTATCTTCATTTCGTTTTCCCCACCTCCTTCTTTATTTCCCTTTCTCTCTCTCTGGATTAAAACTTGTAGTCTCTCTGCCTAGTCAATGTTTATTTTTTTTCTTTTTCCCCAACTCCTGTCATTTCTCTCTTTCTATGTGCTCTTCCATCAGGACCAGCTCCACCCTTTTCTTTACTTGTAGTCAGTGTTTTGGGTTTTTTGTTTTTTAGTCTTTAGTTTTTTGTTTTTGTTTATTTGTTTGTTTGTGTTATTTGCTTCTGTGTTAGTGTGTTGTTGCTCCTGTTTGCCTGTTTTACTTCACAGGGCTACTCCAAGGACAAATCAAAGCACACCAATAGAGGGTCCAAAACATCATTATGAGTAGGGTAATAAAATAACCACAGTTACAATAGAGAGCAAGTAACAATCTCTGAGAAAGAAAAAAAAAAAAAAAAAACACCTCCTGGAGGGCCAGGCTCCACCCTGTTCTCGGAGTCAGTGTTTATGGGTTTTTTGGTTTTAGTCTTTAGGTTTTTGTTTTTGTTTATTTGTTTGTGTTATTTGTGTGTTTGCAAGTTTTTGTCTCTTTTTTGTCTATCTATTTTCCTTTACAGGGCAACTACAAAGAAGCAATCAAAGCATACCTGGTGGAAGGTAAAAAATGCCACTAGGAGTAGGGTAATAAATAACCAAAGTCACAACATCAGAGAGCAAATAACAATCTCTGAACAAACACCACCTGGAGGGCCAGGCACTAGACAGTGTATGAACTTCCTTTAATATAGCAGTGCTTACAGGAAGTGAGCACACAAAAGGTTTTAAAACACATAAGGGACAGAAAACAAGCCAAAATGACGAAACAGAAGAATTCCCTCAAAAGAAATTCCAGGAAGTTCCGACAGTTAACAAATTGATCAAACCTGATTTATGCAATATAACTGAACAAGAATTTAGAATAATAGTCATAAAATTAATTGCTGGGCTCAAAAAAAGCATAAAGGACAGCAGAGAATCTACTGCTATAGAGATTAAGGGACTAAAAAATAGTTATGATGAATTAAAAATTCTATAAATTAGTTGCAAAATAAAATGGAGGCGGGCGCAGCCTGGATTGAAGAGGCAGAAGGGAGAAAAGATGAGTTAGAAGATAAAATTATGGAAAAAGAGGAAGCTGAGAAAAAGAGAGATTAAAAAAAAACAAAACAGAAGTATGAGGGGAGAATTAGAGAACTGAGTGATGCAATCAAACAGAACAATATCCGAATCATAGGAATTCCAGAAGAAGAGAGAAGGAAAGGGGCTGAAGGTGTACTTGAACAAATCATAGCTGCAAACTTCCCCAATGTGGGGGAGGAAACAGGAATTGAAATCAAGAGGGACTGGGAACTCCCTTCAGATGTAACTTGAATTGATCTGCACGACATATCATAGTGAAACTAGAGAAATACAAGGATAAAGAGAAAATTCTGTAAGCAGCTAGGGATAAACGGGCCTTAACATACAAAAGTAGATACACAAGAACCATCTATTTGCTGTCTACAAGAGACTCATTTTAGACCTGAG
The DNA here is from genome assembly GCF_023721935.1 of Panthera uncia. Taxonomy (NCBI): domain Eukaryota; kingdom Metazoa; phylum Chordata; class Mammalia; order Carnivora; family Felidae; genus Panthera; species Panthera uncia. Next base: position 71,575,620 of record NC_064817.1, on the reverse strand, counting down.
GACACTTTCAGATTGAAAGTGAGGGGATGGGGAACTATCTATCATGCTACTGGAAGTCAAAAGAAAGCTGGACTAGCCATACTTACATCAGACAAAATAGATTTTAAATTAAAGGCTGTAACAAGAGATGAAGAAGGGCATTAGATAATAATTACAGGGTGTCTCCATCAGGAAGAGCTAACAATTATAAATGTTTATACACAGAATTTGTAGGCCCTCTAATATATAAAACAACTAATCACAAACACAAGCAACCTAATTGATAAGAATGTGGTAATTGCAGGAGACTTTAATACTCCACTTATAGCAATGGACAGATCATCTAGACAGAGAAATAATAAAGAAACAAGGGCCCTGAATGATACATTGGTTCAGATGGACTTGACAAATAAATTTAGAACTCTGCATCCCAAAGCAACAGAATATACTTTCTTCTCGAGTACACATGGAACATTCTCCAAAATAGATCACATACTGGGTCATAAAACAGCCCTTAATAAGTATAAAAGAATTGAGATGATACCATGCACACTTTCAGATCACTATGCTATGAAACTTGAAATCAACCACAGGAAAAAGTCTGGAAAACCTCCAAAAGCATGGAAGTTAAAGAACATCTTACTAAAGAACGAATGGGTCAACCAGGCAATTAGATAAGAAATTTAAAAATATATGGAAACAAATGAAAAAGAAATGAAACAATCCAAATGCTTTGGGATGCAGCGAAGGCAGTCCTGAGAGGAAAATACATTGCAATCCAGGCCTTTCTCAAGAAGCAAGAAAAATCCTAAATACAAATCTAACAGCACAACTAAAGGAAATAGAGGCAGAAAAGCAAAGACACCCCAAACCCAGCAGAAGAAGAGAAATAATAAAGGCACAGCAGAAATAAACAATATATAATGTAAAAAAAAAAAAACAAACAAAAAAACTGTAGAGCAGATCAATGAAACCAAGAGTTGTTTTTTTGAAAAAAAAAAAAAAAAACAACAAAATTGATAAACCTCTAGTCAGGCTTCTCAAAAGAAAAGAGAGAGGACCCAAATAGATAAAATCACAAATGAAGATGGATTTATTACAAAAATCCCTCAGAAATACAAGCAATTATTAGGGAATATTATGAAAAAATTATATGCCAAACAAACTGGACAGCCTGGGAGAAATGGACAACTTCCTAAACACCCACACATTTCTAAAACTCAAAGGGGAAGAAACTGCAAGTTTGAAAAGACCCATAATCAGTGAAGAAATTGAATCAGTTATCAAAAATCTCCCAAGAAATAAGAATCCAGGAGCAGATGGCTTCTCTGGGGAATTCTACCAGACATTCAAAGCAGAGATAATACCTATCCTTCTCAACTTGTTCCAAAAAATAGAAAGGGAAGGAAAACTTCCAGACTCATTCTATGAAGCCAGCATTACTTCGATTCCCAAACCAGACAGAGACCCAGGGGACAAAAAGAAAAAAAAGAAAAAAAAGAAAAAAAGAACTAGAGGCCAATATTCCTGGTTAATATGGATGCAAAAATTCTCAAAAAAGCTCACAGCTAATGTCATCCTCAATGGGGAAACAGTTAGAGCTTTCCCCCTGAGATCAGGAACATGACAGGGATGTCCACTCTCACCGCTGTTGTTTAACATAGTGTTGGAAATCGTAGTATGAGCAATCAGACACAAAAGGAAATCAAAGGCATCAAAATTGGCAAAGATGAAGTCAAGCTTTCACTTTTTGCAGATGGCATGATACTATACATGGAAAACCTGAGAGACTCCACCAGAAGTCTGCTAGCACTGCTAGCACTGATAGATGAGTTTAACAAAGTTGCAGGATAGAAAATTAATGTACAGAAATCAGCTGCCTTTGTACACACCAATAATGAAGCAGCAGAAAGACAAATAAGAAACTGATCCCATTTACAATTGCACCAGGAATCATAAAATACCTAGGAATAAACCTTACCAAAGATGTAAAAGATCTGTATGCTGAAAACTATAGAAAGCTTAGGAAGGAATTTGGAGGAGATACAAAGAAATGGAAAAATATTCCCTGCTCATGGATGGGAAGGATAAATATTGTTAAAATGCCAATACTACCCAAAGCAATCTACGCATTCAATGCAATCCCAATCAAAATTGCACCAGCGTGCTTCTCGAATCTAGAGCAAACAATCCTAAAACTTGTATGGAACCACAAAAGACCCTGAATAGCCAAAGTAATATTGAAGAAGAAAACCAAAGCAGGAGGTATCACAATCCCAGACTTTAGCCTCTATTACAAAGCTGTAATCGTAAAGACAGTATGTTATTGGCACAAAAACAGATACGTAGACCAATGGAATAGAATAGAGACTCCCAAATTGGACCCACAAAAGTATGGCCAACTAATCTTTGACAAAGCAGGAAAGATTATCCAATGGAAAAAAGACAGTCTTTTTAACAAATGGTGCTGGGAGAACTGGACAGCAATATGCAGAAGAATGAAACTAGACCGCTTTCTTACACCGTTCACAAAAATAAACTCAAAATGGATGAAGGACCTGAATGGGAGACAGAAAGCCATCAAAATTTTAGAGGAGAAAGCAGGAAAAAAAACTTCTCTGACCTCAGCCGCAGCAATTTCTTACTCGACACATTTCCAAAGGCAAGGGAATTAAAAGCAAAAATGAACTATTGGGACCTCATGAAGTCAAAAAGCTTCTGCACTGCAAAGGAAATAATCCACAAAACTAAAAGGCAACCGATGGAATGGGAAAAGATATTTGCAAATGACATATCAGACAGAGGGCTAGTATCCAACATCTATAAAGAACTCGCCAAACTCCACACCCAAAAAAACAAAAAACAAAAAAATCCAGTGAAGAAATCGGCAGAAGACATGAAGTAGACATCCATATGGCCAGCAAGCACATGAAAAGATGCTCAACGTCGGTCCTCATCAGGGAAATACAAATGAAAACTACACTGAGATACCACCTCATGCCGGTCAAAGTGGCTAAAATGAACAAATCAGGAGACTATAGATGCTGGCGAGGATGTGGAGAAACGGAACCCTCTTGCATTGTTGGTGGGAATGCAAACTGGTGCAGCCTCTCTCGTAAACAGTGTGGAGGTTCCTCAAAAAATTAAAAATAATTCTACCCGATGACCCAACAATAGCACCGAGGAATTTACCCAAAGGATACAAGAGTGCTGATGCATAGGGGCACTTGTACCCCAATGTTTATAGCAGCACTTTCAACAATAGCCAAATTATGGAAAGAGCCTAAACGTCCATCAACTGACGAATAGATAAAGAAGATGCAGTTTATGTATACAATGGAATACTACTTGGCAATGGGAAAAAATGAAATGTGGCCATTTGTAGCAACGTGGATGGAACTGGAGGGTATTATGCTAAGTGAAATAAGTCAAGCAGAGAAATACAAATACCATATGTTTTCACTAATACGTGGATCCTGAGAATATCAACAGAAGACCAAGGGAGAGGTGAAGGCGGAAAAAAAGTTACAGAGAGGGAAGGAGGAAAACCTTAAGAGACTCTTAAATACTGAGAACAAACTGAGGGTTGATAGGGAGTGGGGGAGTGGGGGAAAGTGGATGACGGTCATTGAGGAGGGCACTTGTTGGGATGAACATTGGGTGTTGTATGGAAACCAATTTGACAATAAATTATATATATATATATATATATATATATATATATAAAGTAAAAATAAAAATAAAAATAAAGTTTTTCCTTATGACGATTGCAAAATTCCAGTTATATTTTTCCTAGGTATTTTATCTTTTTCATTATTAATATTGTAAATGTGCTTGCAGTCTCAGTAATTTATGCAAGTGTAATACAGATGAGTATATTGAACAAAGTTGAAAGTTGTATACTGTATATTTTTATCAAAGATATCCTAATATAAATAATTTACCTGCATTAATATTTAGTAAGTAATTATATCCCTTACTAAGTTTATGATACAATAGTGCAATATATATTTGTATTGTATAATACAAATGCATAATAGTAGAATTGGACCTTTCTCAAATAACCTGTTCATTTATATATTAGCATAAAATGTTCAAATTGGAGAAAATAATCTTTTTAACATTTAGTAATTTATTTTTTTTAATTCAAATACTGAATTAACTCTATAGTAACAAGATGTCACTTACATTTTCTAAGGTGTTCACTGGTATTGAGATGTGTGACACCCTTTGATTTTAATGGGATCTGTAGCCTAAATCTCCATGAGCAGCTTAGAAATTTTACATATTTGTGAGACAGACAGCTGCTGTATTTTTTGTAGTTTTCTTTATTCATTTTATTTGATATATATGTCTATATCTATCTATCTATCTATCTATTTATATCTAGCTATCTGTGTATATCTATATATCTATATATCCATCTATCTGTGTATATCTATCTATATCTATATCTATATCTATATCTATATCTATATCTATCTATAATATCCAGCCAAAATACTCTATTCAGCAAGGCTATCATGTAGAATAGAAGGAGAGATAGTTTTCCAGAAAAGAACAAACACTAGAAGGAGATTGTGACCACTAAACTAGCCCTGCAAGAAATAAGATAAAGGACTTTTTGAGTGGAAAGGAAAGACTAAAAGTGACAAAGACAAAAAAGGAACAGAGAAAATCTGCAGAAAAAGTACTTTATAAGTAACAAAATGGCACTGAATTCATATCTATTAATAATTGCTTTGAATTTAAATGGACTAAATGTTCTAATGAAAAGTCATAGTTATGTCAGAATGGATAAAAGACAAAACTCATCTACATACTACCTATAAGAGACTCATTTTAGCCTAAAATCACCTGTAGATTGAAAGTGAGGGGATGGATAAATGTTTACCATATGAGTGGATGTCAAAAGAAAGCCAGAGTAGCAATACTCATATCAGACAAACTAGACCTTAACACAACGACTGTAACAAGCGATGAAGAAAGGCACTATATCATAATAAAGGGGATAATCCAACAAGAAAATCTAAGAATTGTAAACATTTATGTCCTCAACAAGAAGCACCCAAACATATAAAAATAACAAACAAAAGCAACTCATTGATAATAATACAATAATAGAAGGGACTTTAAGTCCCCACTTAATTCAATGGACAAATAAATCATCCAAGCAAAAAATCAACAAGGAAACAATGATTTTGAATTACACACTGGACCAGATGGACTGAACAGATATATTTAGAACATTCCATCCAGGGGTGCCTGGGTGGCTCATTTGGTTAAGTGTCCAACTCTTGATTTCAGCTCAGGTAATGATCTCATGGTTTGTGAGATCGAGCCCTGAGTTGGGCTTCATGCTGCCAGTGTGGAGATACTCCTTGGGATTCCCTCTCTCCCTCTCTGTCTGCTCCTCCTCTTCTCATGCTCTCTCTCTCTCTCTCTCTCCCCCCCCGTCTCAAAGTAAATAAACAAACTTAAAAAAATGCCGTCCTAAAACAGCATAATACATACTCTTTTCAAGTGCACATGGGAGAATCACCAGAATAGATCGTATAGTAGTACAGAAATCAGTCCTCAACAAGTACAAGAAGATTGTGATCATGCCATGCATCTTCTAAATAGTGAATAATTCTATGTAAAATATTTTGCCATTATCACTTTTATAATATTATGAAGTTATCCTTTGAAGTTCCCTTTATTGAAGAAGACACTATATAATTTAGCTATTGATTAATGGAGCTGAAATGTTTCTGAGCAGTTAATCTTTTCTAAAAATTACTTCATAATTGAAATAACTATTTTTAGTAGATTGACTAGTCTTTATTATAAATCAATCATATATTAAATAAGGTTTTAATTTTAAACTTATACTTCAAAGCTTGTGGATAAAACAAATTAAGATTTCAAGTTAATTAAAAAGAAAGAGAATATTTTAGGTAGCTTAAGTAATTCAGCTGAAATAAGAAATCTTAGAATCTTTCAAATAAAGAGAAAAATAAAATCTGAGATTAAGAATCCACAATACAAATGCCAATATAGACTAGACATCTAAAAAACAAAGGGGTGCCTGGATGGCTCAGTCAGTTAAGCATCCGACTCTTGATTTTGACTCAGGTCATGATATCACAATTCGTGAGTCCAAGGCCCTTGTGGGGTTCAAAGTGGACAGCATGGAGCCTGCTTGGGATTCTGTCTATCCCTCTCTCTGTCCCTCCCCTGTTCTCTCTCTCTTAAAATAAATAAATAAACTTTAAAAAAAGGGAAAAAATTGAATTTCAGAATATTTCATAATCCTGAAAGCTCCAAATATCCCTGTCATGTTCTGCTTTGTTTTCTTAGTTGGACCAGGGCATCCAGATAACCTATCTTAAGGTAGGTTAACCTACAATTTCAGTCAGCATCTGGGTTGTTCTGAGACTCTGGTAGCTCTACAAACAGCAAATATTTTAACTTGAAGAGCGTGCCTAAGTTCTTAGGTTTTTTGACAAAACAAAGATTAAAGTGAGTCGGATTTAGTTTAATCACATTTTATTACTGGCATTCTCTCTGTAGGTTTGTACGATATGAAAGTAAGCTTTGTATTAGCTTTAAACGTTCTGAGCTGGATTTGAATCACTTGAGACTAAATTAAAACAAAAAATAATTTTCTCTCTTTTTTTTAACTGCTTAGAAGGTTAGCATGTCTTTTCCTGAGACACCTAAGTATTTGTAGTAACAGTAATTTTTAAAAATACATCTACCTAGAAATTTTCTATATTAATGTTTCTAGCTATTGATAAGAAAGGAATTTTTTCATAAAATTTTAGTTGCCTCTCTATTAGAAACTGTTCAAATGAGCTCTATATAAAGTCTCAAAAATGTAATGCCACTTATGAAAGCATATTTCCTGAAGTTATAATCAATATTCTATATTTTTAAAAATTTTAAGGTAGCGTATAAGGAGGAAAATACACAAGAAAAAAAACAATCATCATATATTCATCCAGTGTTCTTTACTCATAGACTCACTAAGTTGAATAAGTCATATAGCCCAATGCTATCATTTTACAAAGATTAAAATTAAAATACTGAAAGATAAAATAGTTTTTCCAAATCACATACAGAACTGGTGCTAATATCCATTTTGCAACCCTCATTCTAATGCTCATTTCACTAAACTGCCATGATTATCACTCCACCAGTTATTGTGAGGAATGCAAAAGAAAGTATATAAGATATAATCCATACTCTTATGGAGCTTATAATTCAGTAGAAGTGATATGTATGAGATGGTAACTGCAAATGATCAGGACAGGCAAGATATGTGTTATTTGTCCAGAAGACACGTACATCATGGTGGGCTTTGGAAGAGGCTTAACAAACAGGCACTATCTGGAGGTAGAGTGAGATTGTGATAAGAAATATTAAATAATAAATTAAATATTAATTTAGTTTTTTTTTTAATTTTTAATGTTTATTTATTTTTGAAGGAGAGAGACAGAGCCTGAGCAGGGGAGGGTCAGAGAGAGAGGAAGACACAGAATCTGAAGCAGGCTCCAGGCTCTGGGCTGTCAGCATAGAGCCTGATGCAGGGCTCAAACTCACAAGCTGTGAGACCATGACCTGAGCTGGAGTCGGGCGCCCAACCAACTGAGCCACCCAGGTGCCCCTTAAATGTTAATTTAAAATTAATATAGTGTCATACTGTTTTAAAATTTTAAAAGAAATTATTTCCTAAAATGTTTAAGCAGTATTTGGTATTTAGTTTTTTTCTTCCAAAAATGCAAATGAATTAATATATTAATCATTTTGATTATATAATTGCTACTTACCATCATTCATGTAGATAATTTAAATAGGAATGTTTATATTTTAGGTATGGAAATTTATTGTAATGTTGTCATATGCCATTTTCATATGTTGTTTGCTTATATTATTTAAAAAATTATCTACTTTTCTCTTTTATTTCATCATATTATTCCCTGCCGGAATTTAGCCCACTATTACTAAACCTTTAATAATGAGTTAAGAAAAAACTTTGCTATTAATTTGTTCATCTATTTTCCTCCTATTTATTTTTATCAAGACTTCTGACTTCTAATGATAATTAGTTGTTTAAGTTGGTAATTTGAAGATTCCTTGAAAAATTATTCAAGTTGTTTCAGTGTAAATTATTTAATTTTCAAGAAGAAAATGATATAGATTTTGTGGTTTTGGTGCAAAGGATTATCAGTAGCAGTAAATTGTGTAAAACACTTATTTTATTGCTCAATTTTACTATACAAGAACCTATAATGGCAACTTTTAGCTTAAAGAGATATTTTAAAACTATTTTCACATGCTAAATGTTTGAGGAAGGTCACTGAGTGTATGTGGGTTTGATACAGAGGAAAGGGTACTACTCCTCCATTAACCACAATAGCTGCACTTTTGACTATTTTCTATATTATGGCTTTGGTCTTACTGTCTTCATTAAAAAGGTGGGAGGTGTTTTACAAGTTTAAACTTTTAAAATTTTTGCTCTTCACTTTCCTCAGGGACAAAAATCAAAGTTACTCAAGGTTCTCCACATTCTCATTATATTTTCTGCTTCTTCTTCCTTCTATGTACACACTTTGTCTCATCCAAGCTTATTTTCTAGACATTGTCTAAACACCCTGTGGTTTTCTTTTTCTTTCCTTCTGTCTTAGATTTACAAGCCCCATCTTGAGAGCTCTCATTTATTACTCTCCAACATCTACACTCTTATCAAAATGTCATCTGTCCTTCTAAGTTTAAAGTTAAACTTCTCCCTTGAGTTCTCCTAAATCATAGTAGCTAGAAGTGACCTCTCTATTCATTGAATTCTACTACCATTTATCACTCATTTTTATCACTGCTTTGTATTATATTTATCAATATAGATTAAAATTTCCTTACTTAGACAATTAATATGTATTGAATAAAGAACTATAAGTAAGTTGTTCATGCATCACAGGTTGTGTAAGAGTAATAAAGTTTTAATTTTATTGTTTTACTTTCAAGTAGGAAAAAAATAAAATATATGTTTAACAAGAAGGACAGGTTTCTATGAAATCTCTATCAGGTAATGTTAATACTCTAGGAGTATCTAATGGCTGTATAGTCTCAGTTCCAGAGAGTTTCTCTGAGTGATAGTTGCATATAATTTAAAATTAAAAAATATTACTCTGTTGCAATACGCTTTGTAAGAATTGAAGATGTGTATTTCAATAAGCCGAACACTTCACTTTTTAACACTTAGAATAGTATACTTGAAAATATTTTAAATTCCTCTTGAGAATTTACCTAAAACTGGGATTAACCCATCAAATTATCTTGTACTCATATACGATCTTGAAGGTATGTTTCCCTTACAGCCTGTAACATTTGATTTAATTGAAAAATAGTTTTAATTTGAATCTTGGCTCACGTTGAAATCTAGATAAAGTTACTGACTTGAAGAGAGAATCAAGAAACAGCCTTTTCTATCATCTTTTTGGATTATCTCATCTATCCATTCTGACTTTAAGAGTAATGGAGGCCAAAACAAATATTAATACATTAGCATTAATTCAGTTGCAAGAAGAAGCTGTTATCTCCTCCATTTGTAGGAAGTCTTGTTTGACCAGCTCCCAACCTCAAAGCCCTCCTCCATGTATGTGCTTAAGAATAGAAATTAAACATATATCTTTTAAAGTCTTAAGAATACTTACCAATGAATGAATAAATGTGTATATTCCAGCTTCTTCCTTTCTTGTGGGCTTACAGTTTTTATGTTGAAGAGATCTCATGCAGCCACCAATGCACCCCTCTGCATCTTCTTGAAACTGAATTAATGCTAATAATCCAAAAAGATGATAAAAAAAAAGCTGTTTCTTGATTCTCTCTTCGGTTCAGTAACTTTATCTAGATGTCAACGTGAGCCAAGATTTATTTCAAATTTGTCACATTCCAAAATGTATTGCACTTCTGTGTGCAAACTAGGCATGTGTATTTTTTATTTGCTTGTAATGCAGTATTGAGAAAATATGATAAATTATTTAAAAAGTCAAAGTGACTTGGTAAAACCCGATTTTATCAAAAACAAATTACTTATATGGCATAAATTTTTGGTGTATAGTATTGGGTGTAGATATTCCACATTAATGGAAGTAACTTTATTAGAAAAGGTAAGAAATTTAAACAATGGAGAGGGAATTGTGGATGACCCAAAGAAATTCAATAATTTCCTAAAAGTTAATTCATTAGTAGTAGAGCCCATTGGTTTTCATTATTATTTCAATTATTTTTATTTTTTGCAAATAAGTTTCTTTACAGAAGAGCTACCTGCTTGGCAAATGGCTTGGCAAATTACATGGGCTCTTAAATGCCTGTCAAACACCTAAGATATATTTACACATTTTCTGTAGCTTATACTTTGCTTTGCTTATCTATGAGGGAAAACATATTTTGAATATTCTGCAAAATCAAACTAGAGGTTTTACACAATAGCATTTTTGTCTTCTTGTACTATTTGAGAGAATAAATAGCTTTGTGGTTTTGTCAGGTGCGTGAATGTGATACATCATAAAACTGCTTCAACATCTTAGACGTCAGGGGATGCCTGGGTGGCTCCACCAGTTGAGTGCCCAACTCTTGATATAGGTTCAGGTCATGATCTCATGGTTGTGGGATCAAGCCCCGCGTTGGGCTCTGTGCTGGGCATGGAGCCTGCATGGGATTCTCTTGTGCACTCTATCTCTCTACTCTCCCCCCCCCAAAAAAAAATAAATGAACATTAAAAAAGACACACTGCCAAAATGGAGTAAGATGAAATGGGGCAGGAAGACTATGCTACAATATTTATCTAGTAATACAAAGTTATCCCTATACCATCTACCATGTGTCCTATGAAGGTAAGATAATAACTTGTAGAATGTTAACCTTTTCTAACTTTTCCTATGTTTGGGTAAACAAAAAAAAAGTAAGTATAGTTAAACTGGACATCAAGAATTGGTAGAATTAGGGGAAACTGGGTGGCTCAAACAATTAAGTGTCTGACTCTTGATTTCAGCTCAGGTCATGATTTTGCAGTTTGTGGGACTGAACCCATGTCAGGCTCTGTGCTGGCAGCATGGAGGATGCTTGGGATTCCTTCTCTCCCTTTTTCTCTGCCCCTCTCCTGCTCATGCATGGTTGCTCTCTCTCTCGAAATAAATAAATAAACCTTAAAAAAAATAATAAAAAAAGAATGGGTAGAATTAAAAAAAAAAAAAAACAGAAACAAACAAAAATACAAACAAATAAAAGAATAGGTAGAATTCTGTCAACTACATTTCAATAAAAAATAAATTAAAAATCAATTCTGATGAAGTTATTTTATTTATTTATTTTTTCAATATATGAAGTTTATTGTCAAATTGGTTTCCAAATAACACCAGTGCTCATCCCAAAAGGTGCCCTCCTCAATACCCATCACCCACCCTCCCCACCCTCCCACCCCCATCAACCCTCAGTTTGTTCTCAGTTTTTAAGAATCTCTTATGCTTTGGCTCTCTTCCACTCTAACCTCTTGTTTTTTCCTTCCTCTCCCTCATGGGTTTCTGTTAAGTTTCTCAGGATCCACATAATAGTGAAACCATATGGTAACTGTCTTTCTCTGTATGGCTTATTTCACTTAGCATCACACTCTCCAGTTCCATCCATGTTGCTACAAAGGACCATATTTCATTCTTTCTCATTACCATGTAGTACTCCATTGTGTACATAAACCACAATTTCTTTATCCATTCATCAGTTGATGGACATTTAGGCTCTTTCCATAACTTGGCTACTGTTGAAAGTGCTGCTATAAACATTGGGATACAAGTGCCCCTATGCATCAGTACTCCTGTATCACTTGGGTAAATTCCTAGAAGTGCTATTGTTGGGTCATAGAGTAGGTCTATTTTTAATTTTTGGAGGAACATCCACACTGTTTTCCAGAGCGGCTGTACCAATTTGCATTCCCACCAACAGTGCAAGAGGATTGCCGTTTCTCCACATCCTCTCCAGCACTATAGTCTCCTGATTTGTTCATTTTGGCCACTCTGGCTGGCGTGAGGTGATATCTGAGTGTGGTTTTGATTTGTATTTCCCTGATGAGGAGTGACGTTGAGCGTCTTTTCATGTGCCTGTTGGCCATCCGGATGTCTTCTTTAAAGAAGTGTCTATTCATGTTTGCTGCCCATTTCTTCATTGGGTTATTTGTTTTTTGGGTGTGGAGTTTGGTGAGCTCTTTATAGATTTTGTAAACTAGCTCTTTCTGATATGTCATTTGCAAATATCTTTTCCCATTCCGCTGGTTGCCTTTTAGTTTTGTTGGTTGTTTCCTTTGCCGTGCAGAAGCTTTTTGTCTTCATAAGGTCCCGGTAGTTCATTTCTGCTTTTAATTCCCTTGCCTTTGGGGATGTGGCAAGTAAGAAATTGCTGCGGCTGAGGTCAGAGAGGTCTTTTCCTGCTTTTCCCTCTAGGGTTTTGATGGATGCCTGTCTCACATTCAGGTCCTTTATCCATTTTGAGTTTATTTTTGTGAATGGTGTGAGAAAGTGGTCTAGTTTCAACCTTCTGCATGTTGCTGTCCAGTCCTCCCAGCACCATTTGTGAAAGAGACTGTCTTTTTTCCATTGGAAGTTCTTTCCTGCTTTGTCAAAGATTAGTTAGCCATATGTTTGTGGGTCTAGTTCTGGGGTTTCGATTCTATTCCATTGGTCTATGTGTCTGTTTTTGTGCCAATACCATGCTGTCTTGATGATGACAGCTTTGTAGTAGAGGCTAAAGTCTGGGATTGTGATGCCTCCTGCTTTGGTCTTCTTCTTCAAAATTACTTTGGCTATTCGGGGCCTTTTGTGGTTCCATATGAATTTTAGGATGGCTTGTTCTAGTTTCAAGAAGAATGCTGGTGCAATTTTGATTGGGATTGCATTGAATGTGTAGATAGCTTTGGGTAGTATTGACATTTTGACAATATTTATTCTTCCAGTCCATGAGCACGGAATGTTTTTCCATTTCTTTATATCTTCTTCAATTTCCTTCATAAGCTTTCTATAGTTTTCAGCATACAGATCTTTTACATCTTTGGTTAGGTTTATTCCTAGGTATTTTATGCTTCTTGGTGCAATTGTGAATGGGATCAGTTTCTTTATTTGTCTTTCTGTTGCTTCATTCTTAGTGTATAAGAATGCAACTGATTTCTATACATTGATTTTGTACCCTGCAACTTTGCTAAAGTCATGTATCAGTTCTAGCAGACTTTTGGTGGAGTCTATCGGATTTTCCATGTATAATATCATGTCATCTGCAAAAAGTGAAAGCTTAACTTCATCTTGGCCAATTTTGATGCCTTTGATTTCCTTTTGTTGTCTGATTGCTGATGCTAGAACTTCCAACGCTATGTTAAACAACAGCGGTGAGAGTGGGCATCCCTGTCATGTTCCTGATCTCATGTTCCTGATCTCAGGGAAAAAGCTCTCAGTTTTTCCCCATTGAGGATGATGTTAGCTGTGGGCTTTTCATAAATGGCTTTTATGATGTTTAAGTATGTTGCTTGTATCCCGATTTTCTCGAGGGTTTTTATTAAGAAAGGGTGCTGGATTTTGTCAAAGGCCTTTCCTGAATCGATTGACAAGATCATATGGGTCTTATCTTTCCTTTTATTAATGTGATGTATCACATTGATTGATTTGCGAATGTTGAACCAGCCCTGCATCCCAGGAATGAATCCCACTTGATCATGGTGAATAATTCTTTTTATATGCCATTGAATTCGATTTGGTAGTATCTTACTGAGAATATTTGCATCCATATTCATCAGGGATATTGGCCTGTAGTTGTCTTTCTTTACTGGGTCTCTGTCTGGTTTGGGAATCAAAGTAATACTGGCTTCCTAGAATGAGTCTGGAAGTTTTCCTTCCCTTTCTATTTCTTGGAATAGCTTGAGAAGGATAGGTATTATCTCTGCTTTAAACGTCTGGTAGAACTCCCCTGGGAAGCCATCTGGTCCTGGACTCCTATTTGTTGGGAGATTTTTGATGACTGATTCAATTTCTTCGCTGGTTATGGGTCTGTTCAAGGTTTCTATTTCCTCCTGATTGAGTTGTGGAAGCGTGTGGGTGTTTAGGAATTTGTGCATGTCTTCCCGGTTGTCCAGTTTGTTGGCTTATAATTTTTCATAGTATTCCCTGGTAATTGCTTGTATCTCTGAGGGATTGGTTGTAATAATTCCATTTTCATTCATGATTTTATCTATTTGGGTCATCTCCCTTTTCTTTTTGAGAAGCCTGGCTAGAGGTTTGTCAATTTTGTTTATTTTTTCAAAAAACCAACTCTTGGTTTCATTGATCTGCTCTACAGTTTTTTTTAGATTCTATATTGTTTATTTCTGCTCTGATCTTTATTATTTCTCTTCTTCTGCTGGGTTTAGGCTGTCTTTGCTGTTCTGCTTCTCTTTCCTTTAGGTGTGCTGTTAGATTTTGTATTTGGTAGTTTTCTTGTTTCTTCAGATAGGCCTGGATTGCAATGTATTTTCCTCTCAGGACTGCCTTCGCTGCATCCCAAAGCGTTTGGATTGTTGTATTTTCATTTTCGTTTGTTTCCATGTTTTTTAATTTCTTCACTAATTGCCTGGTTGACCCATTCATTCTTTAGTAGAGTGTTCTTTAACCTCCATGCTTTTGGAGGTTTTCCAGACTTTTCCTGCGGTTAATATCAAGCTTCATAGCATTGTGGTCTGAAAGTATGCATGGTACGATCTCAATTCTTTTCCACTTAGGAAGGGCTGTTTTGTGACCCAGTATGTGATCTATCTTGGAGAATGTTCCATGTGCACTTGAGAAGAAAGTATATTCTGTTGCTTTGGGATGCAGAGTTCTAAATATATCTGTCAAGTCCATCTGATCCAATGTTTCATTCAGGGTTCTTGCTTCTTCATTGGCCGTGTGTCTAGATCATCTATCCATTGTTGAAAGTGGAGTGTTAAAGTCCCCTGCAATGACCACATTCTAATCAATAAGGTTGCTTATGTTTGAGAGTAATTGTGTAATATATCTGGGGGCTCCTTTTATTGGCGCATAGACATTTATAATTGTTAGCTCTTCCTGATGGGTAGACCCTTTGATTATTATATAATGCACTTTTACATCTCTTATTACAGCCTTTTCTTTACAGTCTAGTTTGTCTAATATAAGTATGGCTACTCCATCTTTCTTTTGGCTTCCAGTGGCATTATAAATAGTTCTCCATCCCCTCACTCTCAATCTGAAGGTGTCCTCAGGTCTAAAATCAGTCTCTTGTAGACAGCAAATAGATGGGTCTTGTTTTTTTCTCCATTCTGATACCCTATGTCTTTTGGTTGGAGCATTTAGTCCGTTTACATTCAGTGTTATTATAGAAAGATACAGGTTTAGAGTCATTGTGATGTCTGTCGGTTTCATGCTTGTAGCGATGTCTCTGGTACTTTGTCTCACAGGATCCCCCTTAGGATCTCTTCTAGGGCTGGTTTAGTGGTGACGAATTCTTTCAGTTTTTGTTTGTTTGGGAAGCCCTTTATCTCTCCTTCTATTCTAAATGACAGACTTGCTGGATTAAGGATTCTCGGCTGCATATTTTTTTCTGTTTATCACATTGAAGATCTCCTGCCATTCCTTTCTGGCCTGCCAAGTTTCAGTAGAGAGATTGGTCACGAGTCTTATAGGTCTCCTTTTATATGTTAGAGCACGTTTATCTCTAGCTGCTTTCAGAATTTTCCCTTTATCCTTGTATTTTGCCAGTTTCACTATGATATGTTGTGCAGAAGATCGATTCAAGTTCCGTCTGAAGGGAGTTCTCTGTGCCTCTTGGATTTCAATGCCTTTTTCCCTCCCCAGATCCGGGAAGTTCTCAGCTATTATTTCTTCAAGTACACCTTCAGCACCTTTCCCTCTCTCTTCCTCCTCTGGAATACCAATTATGCGTAGATTATTTGTCTTTAGTGCATCACTTAGTTCTCTAATTTTCCCCTCATACTCCTGGATTTTTTATCTCTCTTTTTCTTAGCTTCCTCTTTTTCCATAATTTTATCTTCTAGTTCACCTATTCTCTCCTCTGCCTCTTCAGTCCGAGCCGTGGTTGTCTCCATTTTATTTTGCAGCTCATTGATAGCATTTTTTAGCTCCTCCTGGCTGTTCCTTAGTCCCTTGACCTCTGTAGCAAGAGATTCTCTGCTGTCCTTTATACTGTTTTGAAGCCCAGAGAATAATTTTATGACTATTATTCTAAATTCACTTTCTGTTATATTGTTTAAATCCTTTTCGATCAGTTCGTTAGCTGTTGTTATTTCCTGGATGTTTTTCTGAGGGGAATTCTTCCGTTTCGTTATTTTGGATAGTCCCTGGAGTGGTGTGGGACTGTGGGGCACTTCCCCTGTGCTGTCTTGAATAACTTGCATTGGTGGGTGGGGCCGTAGTCAGACCTGATGTCTGCCCCCAGCCCACCGCTGGGGCCACAGTCAGACTGGTGTGTGCCTTCTCTTCCCCTCTCCTAGGGGTGGGATTCACTGTGGGGTGGCGTGGCCCTTCTGGGCTACTTGCACACTGCCAGGCTTGTGGTGCTGAGGATCTGGCGTATTAGCTGGGGTGGATCGGCAAGGTGTACAGGGGCGGGAGGGGCAGGCTCAGCTTGCTTTTCCTTTGGAGATCAGCTTCTGGAGGGGCCCTGTGGCACCGGAGGGAGTCAGACCCGCCGGAGGGATGGATCCGCAGAAGCACAGCTTTGGGTGTTTGTGCGGTGCAAGCAAGTTCCCTGGCAGGAACTGGTTCCCTTTGGGATTTTGGCTGGGGGATGGGCAAGGGAGATGGTGCTGGCAAGCGCCTTTGTTCCCCGCCGAGCTGAGCTCTGTCATCCGGGGCTCAACAACTCTCCCTCCCGTTGTCCTCCAGCCCTCCTGTTCTCCGAGCAGAGCTGTTAGCTTAGAACCTTCCAGATGTCAAGTCCCGCTTGCTGTCGGAACACTCCGTCCAGCCCCTCCACTTTTGCAAGCCAAACTCGGGGGCTCTGCTTGGCCTGCAGGCCGCCCCTCCACCCCGGCTCCCTCCTGCCAGTCCGTGGAGCACGCACCGCCTCTCCGCCCTTCCTACCCTCTTCCCTGGGCCTCTCGTCTGCGCTTGGCTCTGGAGACTCCGTTCTGCTAGTCTTTGGCGGTTTTCTGCGTTATTTAGGCAGGTGTAGGTGGAATCTAAGTGACCAGCAGGACGTGTGGTGAGCCCATCGTCCCCCTACGGTCGCCATCTTCCCAGGATCCTCTTGATGAAGTTATTTTAGATGTTCGTTGCCAAAATCATATTTTAAACTTTTTTTTTATCTTAAACCTATCACTGCAGTGATATTGTAGTGAAAGAGTGATGCCTTTTAAGACCCATGAATGAAGGCGGACCACATATATTTGAATATGATGTCTTAATGCAGAAAATGGTTTGTCCTTCACAAAGAGACAATCATAAAATGACTATGATAGGTAAAAATAAAATTTACTTGAACATGACTTTGTCTTCTCAGGCATAAATATTTTTGCTGTACAAAATCAATAACATATGTTTCTCCATATACTTTCATTATATGTACTGTGTGAACACTGTACTATGATGCCTTTAAATCATGTAGTCTTTATTTTTTTAAGGTATTTCAGTGGTCTAGTACACTTTCATGTAATTTTTGGTTCTAGTCAGTTATTAGATTTTCTCACCCTACTTCATTAACTTGATAGTATGAACGTGTAGTATCAGCCAATATGCAAGCTTATTTAATCTATTATATGATAATTAGTTGTTTTGAGTTATACTTTTTTAAATTTCAATAACAATATGTATATTTTCAGACATATCTTCTACTTTTTTTAACTAGCCTTGGAACTCCATTAAGTATTTTTGGTCTTTGAAACATTGTGTTCAAGTTACTAGGGTGTGTTTGCTATCAGTGCACATTTTTCTTCATCTGTATGTAATTTGTTACTCAATGTTTCTTTTTTTAAATGTTTAATGTTTATTTATTTTTGAAAAAGAGAGACAGAGGCAGAGAGAGAGAGAGAGAAAGAGAGAGAACACATGTCGGGGAGGGGCAGAGAGAGAGGAAGACACAAAATCCTAGGCAGGCTCCAGGCTCTGAGCTGTCAGCACAGAGCCCCACCTGGGGCTCCAAGTCACAAACTTTGCTAGAGTAATATCGAAAACTATAAATCCGATTATTATGACTTCCCAGTGCATTTAGAATAAGTGCCAAATATTTACCATAAGCTACAACACCTTACATGATTTGATTGTAGTTTATGTCTTTAACCTCATTTCATTTCTTTTTCCTTCTTGCTCAATATATATATTCCAGTCACACTGGCCTCCTTTCTTTATGAAAAACACAAACTTGATTTTACTTTCTGCCTAAGACACTGCGTCCTCCATTCTTCTCATACTTCAACTGTCAGCACCCTCAGAGATGCTGTCCATAGCACTACTATATTAAGCAGATCTGGTTTTTATACTTCATTCATTTTTTTCCCTCTATTGTATGTGTCACAAATTGTAATTAAGATCTACTTCAGGGGTTACAAACTAAAGTGCTACAGGGACCAGGCAGGTAAGTAAATGGGTAAATGAACCTGCTATAAAGCTGTGTGAGGATTGCAAGGACTCTGGCTAACCAGAGATGACATTTTGCATTTAGATTGGACAATAGCTATTTGGTACCAGGTCATTTGGAAGTAGAGCTGTAAAGTTGGAAATATTCTAAAGTCCTTTGTAAAAAGTATGAGTCTAAATTTTTATGAAATGTTGCATATTTTTAATGTGATAAAACAAAATTTGTGGAACAATGTGTGGACTAAGCAAAACATGTGTTGTCTATATCTGGCCTTGAATCTTTAGTTTGTGACCTCTAATTCCTTCATTCATTTGTTTTTTGTTTGTTTTTGGCCTGTCTTACCTGGTAGGCTGTGTACTCCTTGTGGGTCAGGACACATGTCTGTCTTGTTTATAATTGTATCTTCAGTGCCTAACAAGTATCTGGCACATAATACAAACTCAGAAAATATTTATTGCATGAGTTGATGAATATATTTGAATGCATATACTGATTAATCATGTTTCCTGCATGTACTACATTGTTCTTTTCAAATAACTCAATATTAAATTTCATTTTCCATTTACTCAATCAGGAAACATTTAGTATCATGATCGATTATAGACAGTTCCGATTGTATATATAAATATAGCAACATCATAATGTTTATCAACATGATATATTCAACATAAACAATATTGTGCCTTCTTAGTCAAAACAGTGGAGTTGGTAAAATTAGAATGGTATATGCATAAAAGAAAGTTATTCTACTTGTATGTAGTTTAAATTCCTATAAAAGTCTTAAAAAGTTGGCATTGCCACAGGCATACTGTTCTGTATTCAAAAACAAAGTTGTTTGTCATTATTACATAAGGTATAAGTATAAATAATGTGACTGGTTTTGATGACATAGTTATTGAATGCTGTATCATTTTATAAGCATGTAGTACTAGGCAACAGTGCTTATTACAAATATCCTATAATAGAGCTTTTTGAAACAAACAAAACTATTATTAACCTAAAGTTATATGCCTGACCTTTACAGAAGATATTATAATAAACTAATATTTATTCATAAAAATACTTGCTCAGTAAAAACAAAAACAAAAAAAAAAAACAACTTAATTTTAAATCTGGTCTTTCTGAATTCATTCAAGAAGGCACCAGACAAATTCTTAACAATTAAAGAGGAATAGTGTGTATGTATATATACACCTCCATAAAGTGATTTTAAAAAAATTCATGCATAACTAAAGAAAAAAAAGGATAACTATTTTCAAGAACACCTGCATTTTTATTCTATTGTTTTAAAAAATCTTATGTTTAGTTAAATATGTCATTAAAATCACAGATTTTTAAATTAAATATTGAAAACACAAACATTTCTTCTTTTGATTTGGAATAGAATTTTTGCCAGAATGAAGACGTGTGTGTGTGTGTGTGTGTGTGTGTGTGTTAGGTTTTAAGGAAAAAAATGAAAAATGTAAAGTGTGGAAGAATGTAAATGAAAAAATATTATCTTAAAATTGGAATATACTTTTTTCTGCTTTTTTGGAATATGTTTTAAAAAGTTTCACTGCTAATGATGTCAGTATTATAAACAAGGGAAGCTTCATTTTTTTTTTTGCCAAGTAGCAAAATTTTTATTAAATACATCTTTGATTCAGTTCTAATCCAAGATAAGTCTTTTTTTTTATTTTAACTTTTCTTAACATGCATATCTGATACAGAAATGCTCATAATTGTTTGAAAACTGAGTACATGTATAACAAATGAAAACTTTTTCAAGGAGTGATAAAATGAAATAATAAGCCTAATTATTTGCTACTGCTAAGAAGCATATATGCTTTATCTGATATGTTCACTGTCAAAACCTCAAGTATTTTTATTATTAAAGTGTACACTTATTAAATTGTTATAAATATTAATAGGTATCTATAATATTCCATATAATTTACTAGTGTTCTCATTTTTCTTTAATATATAAGGTGATGCTGACTGACTTACTTAAATTGCAAGAATTTTGAATCTCTCTATTCCTGGATTCATTTATTTTATTCTCCACTGCTGAATTACATTGATTACCTTTATTATATTTGGTTATATTTTATTTTGATAATTGAAACACCAATCTTAAGTCCTTTTGAAATAAGACAAGGTTTATATAAATAAATGTTACATCAGAAGCGACCACATAGTTCTTCTTCCCTCTTTCTTTTTCACTTCTAGTTCAATATCTCAATCCAAATGTAAAATATTGTCAATACAGAGCTATTAGTTTTGTTATTGTTGTTGTGATTATTGAATCAGATTATTCTCACACAAAAGTGGGGATCTGGTTATTAGAAAAGAGTAAATAGCCAAAAGAATGATTTGGTCTCAGTACAGGATACTTTGATTAGTATTAGGCTCACTCTGTATTTGGAATGTGAAGATTTGTTAAGTAGCTACTTAAAATCTCCAGTCTCAGGGCAGCTGGGTGGTTCAGTTGGTTAAGTTTCTGACTTGACTTTTGGTTTTGGCTCAGGTCATGATCTCACAATTGTGAATGCCAGCCCTGCATCTGGCCTGGAGCCTGCTTCAGGTTCTTTATCTGCCTCTCCCCCTGCCCCTCCCCTGCTCATGCTCTCTCTCTCAAAAAAAAAAAAAAAAAATCTCCAGTCTCTCCAGACTCCTGCACCAATGAAGAGATCTACCAAGTAAGGTGTTACTGTTAATTATTATGAATGCAGAAGCATTTTAAGAAATTTTTGAGATACTATACAAATGTAAAACATTATTCTGGTGAAAGTATGAGCTAAATAGTATTTAGAGAAAGAGAAAAGAAATAATCTGACGTCCCTGATTTCATTCTCCGTGGATGTCAGTCAGCAACATACTTGGTGAGGAAGTAATGTTGTAGGAATTGTGCATGCCTTCAACTGGAAAGGAAGAGACACAACAACAACAACAACAACAAAAACGGATTCTTACATCAAATCTCTCAATATTAGTTTTTTTTTTTAATGTTTCTTTATTTTGAGAGAGAGGGGGAAAACATGAGTGGGAGAGCTACAGAGAGAGGAGAGAAAGAATCCCAAGCAGGCTCCCTGCTGTCAGCACAGAGCCCAGTGCGAGGCTGAATCCCACCAACCGTGAGATCATGACCTGAGCCAAAATCAAGAGCCATTCACTTAACAGACTGAGCCACCCTGGAGTCCGTCTCAGTATTAGTTATTTTTTTAAGTTTCCAGTTCGTCAGAAAATATGTCTTCATAAATTAAATAATTAAACAGAAAGATTATTTGTCAAAATTCTGTTTACATTTTCTAAGGCAATGATTTGTTCTTATTAGATTACTTTTTGCAGATAATATAATCAATTTAGAAGAGATTAATGTTCCAAAATACATACCTATGAGCACAGACATAGACTACATTATTGCTATTACAGTTTTCATTGTTGGAATTGATGTTGCCATATATTTCCAGAAATTAAGTAAATTAATAAAGTTAATGAATTCTTCTTTTTATCCAGTTCTTCTATAGAAATTAATACCCTAATTAGTGCATATGTCTAATTAATCCCTTAACATTATTTTTTAAGATAATTTTGTACTGCTAGAATGTAACCATTTTATGAGTAATATAGTTCATATATATTTTTATTCATTTTCAATTTAAAGTGTGGTTTTAATAATGCATACATCTCTAGAAGAATATATACATGATATAATATTAGGAAAATTAGAACAAACTTTTGAACAATGATAATCTATTCATTAAATAAAAATGTTGTACATATTGCCAAGATTCTTCCTTTGTATTATTATTACAAACCATTTCACATATTTACTTCTCTGCTTTTATTTATTTATTTATTTATTTATATTTTATTTTTTATTGTTTTATTGAAGTGTAATTGACATACAATATTATATTAGTTTCAGGTGTACAGCATAGTGATTGACACTTATATATACTGCAAAATTATCACCACACTAAGTCTAGTTGCCATCTGTCACCATCTGAAGTTACAAAATGTTTTTTTTAATATTAAATTTATTGTCAAATTGGTTTCCATACAACACCCAGTGCTCATCCCAATGGGTGTCCCCCTCAATGGGCATCACCCACTTTCCCCTCCCTCCCACCTCCCATCAACCCTCAGTTGCTTCTATTTCTTAAAAAAAAATCCCTTGACTACCCATCTAGTCCAAACCACATTTTATTTATTTTTCTAATTTTTTTTAATGTTTTTATTTTTACTTTTGAGACCGAGAGAGACAGAGCATGAACTGGGGAGGGGCAGAGAGAGGGGGAGACACAGAATCTGAAGCAGGCTCCAGCCTCTGAGCTGTCAGCACAGAGCCTGACGCGGGGCTTGAGCTCACGGAGTGTGAGATCATGACCTGAGGTGAAGTTGGACATTTAACCGACTGAGCCACCCAGGTGCCCCAAAAAACACATTTTAATAAATTCCCATTAGACCCATAGACAAATTGTTATCAGTGTACATACTTTAAGAAACTTTTATTATTGAATCAGCTTTAATATTATTTTAAAAAATAGGCATTTTTATTGAAATACTGAGCTTTCCTATCTGTATCACATTAATTATGATTGACACATACAGTGCTTTGTGATCAGAATATGCATGTTTATGTTCATCAAAACTATATTATTGTTTGATGGGGTCAACATTCTTTTTGTGGTGCAGTAGGTACAATGACCTAGAAAAATGATGTTACATCGTTTAATACACAGATTCCCTACTGCTACTTGTAGAGTATAATTATCAGTGGAAACATGAAGAAACATACATCTGCTTATGTGGATGGTATGTTGGAATGAATTCTCCTATCCTAATGTGAATAAATATATTCCCTTGTTTTATTAAAAAGAAAAGTTCATTAATACCAGAAAAATATCTACCTGGTTTACCCCTAAATCTCTAAGAGCAAGCAGAACACCTGATACATGATAGGTATTCTTAAAGATTTGTTGAATGAATGAATGAATGGATGGATGAATGATTGTATGGTTTCCATAGAGATTTGGGAAAATAAATGTGATTTCAAAAGTATCATGTTTTGCATATATAAATCTGAAAGTAGTTTTGGGGCTGAAGAAATTGAGGCCATTTTCAGATTTTTAGAGCTAAAACAATTATGGTGTTCAAGTATCAAGCTACAATATTTCCTATGCTTTTATGAACTTCCTGGAAAAATTTCAGTTATGGGTGCAAAGTACATTACCACTTAATAGAATGCCCTAATAATTTTGAAAGCAATACACACCTGAAGCACAATATATACTTGAATTGATCTTATTGAATCATTGTCCAGACAAGATGATTTTCTAATATCATATACCACACCATTTAAACATGAATAGTTTTGGGGCACCTAGGTGGCTCAGTTGGTTAAGCATCTGACTTCAGCTCAGGTCATGATCTTGTGTTTGTGAGTTCAAGCCCCGCATCAGGCTCTGTACTGATAGTGCACTGATAGTGCAGAGCGTGGTTGAGGTTCTCTCTCTCTCCCTCTCTCTCTGGTCCTCCCCAACTTGCACATGCACTCTCGCTCTCTCTCAAAATAATAAATAAAAAATAAAATAAAATTAAAAAACAGTGAATAGTTTTATTCTATTATGTTTAGTTGTGAAAAATATTTGTTGAGTTTAAAAATATGTATATATAATTTACCTAAATTCTTTATTTTTTAACGTTCATTTATTATTGAGAGACAGAGAGACACAGAGCGTGAGCAAGGAAGGGGCAGAGGGAGAGGGAGACACAGAATCTGAAACAAGCTCCAGGCTCTGAGCTGTGAGCACAGAGCCCGACGCAGGGCTGGAACTCACGAACAGCGAGATCATGACCGGAGCCGAAGTTGGATGCTCAACTGACTGAGCCACCTAGGTGCCCCAATTTACCTAAATTCTTAAGGTAAGGCTAAATTTTTTGTGGATTTGAATATCTGACATTATTTGCTTTTGTAATAGTTGCATTTTTATTAAAACCACACTCCTTAGGATACAAGGACAGTACAAGTGGTCTGTGCATGTAAGATGGACTGTTTCAGAGAAGAACAGAATATACACATTTTGGAATGTATATTCTATTTATTTATAATAGAACTTATTACTAAGGTAATATTTACAGAAAAAGAAATAAAAAGAAACAAATGTGTTCTCAGAGGAGGAGAAGTATCTAGATATTACAAAGTAATAAGTATTTGGAAATAAAAATAAAATACCTGATAATGTTTTCATTATATTAAAAAAGGTAGCCTGCTTTGATTATGGTTCCCCATGTTACTATGAACTAATAAAACAGCATATTTAATGTATTTTATAGTTTAATTTTGTTATTGGGCTTCAGAGTCAAGAGTTTATTATCCTGTATATGTCCCTCTTTTCAATGTAGCTTAATTAAGAAGGAAATTAACATCATTCATTGCCTTATCACATACAATTTGCCACAATGGTAGCTTAATTAAGTGCATTATTTCCATTCAATATTTATCTTATCCAAGAATGAATAATTTTTTCAGGTGTCAGCCCTTAACTATATGGTCAATGATGATTTGTGCAATAAAAGGTATTGTGAGAGATTTAATTAAATCTCACTAAGGTTCTGCTTTATTATTCCAAAAAGAGGGAAAGAATATGTCCCTCAAGTGCTTATGCAAGAATAGGGATTATGTTTCAATATAAATAACATTTGAACACTGTATAAAGAAATTATCACTTCTCTTGGAAAGAATAGTATACTAATAAAAATTGTATCTTTTAAAATTATCATATGGTTTTTGTCTTTTCTCTGGTTAATGTGTTGTATCACATTAATTGCTTTGCAAATATTGAGACACTCTTGCATCCCAGTAATAAATCTTACTTGATCATGGTGAATGATATTTTAATATATTGTTGGATTTGTTTGCTAATATTTTATTGACAATTTTTGTATCTATGTTCATCAGAACTAGTGGCCTGTAGTTCTCTTTTTTTATTGTAGTGTTTTTATCTGGTTTTAGTATCGGGGGAATGCAGGCATCATAGAACGAATTTGGAAGTGTTCCTTTCTATTCTACTTTTTAGAATGGTTTGAGAAGGACATGTATTAACATTTCTTAAAATTTTTGGTAGAATTCACCTCTGAAGCCCTCTGGTCCTGGACTTTTGGTTGTTGGGAGTTTTTTGGCTACTGATTCAATTTCATTAGATACAGAAAAAGCATTTGACAAAGTAATACATACATTCATAAAAAAAAAAAACTCTCAACAAAATAGGTTTAGAGGGAACATACCTCAATGTGATAAATGCCATATATGAAAAACCCACAGCTAATATCATCCTCAATGGAAAAAAAAAAAGTTTGACAGCTTTTCCCCTAAGGTCAATAACAATACAAGAATGTCCAGTCTCTCCACTTTCATTCAACACAGCACTGCAAGCACTAGACATAACAATTAGGCAACAAAAAGAAATAAAAGGCATCCAAATTCTTAGGGAAGAAATAAAACTTTCACTATTTGCAGAAAACATGATACTATATGTAGAAAACCTGAAAGACTCCACCAAAACCTATTATGATGGATAAATGAATTCAGTAAGGTCACAAGAAACAAAATCAATACACAGAAATCCATTGTATTTCCATACATTAATAATGAAGCAACAGAAAGAGAAATTAAGAAAGCACTTTCATTTACAATTGCACCAAAAATAAGAACATACCTTGGAATAAACTTAACCAAAGAAGTGAAAGATCTGTACTCTGAAAACTATTAAACATTTATGAAAGAAATTGATGATGACACAAAGAAATGGAAAGACATTCCTTGCTCATGGATTGGAAGAAAAAAAAAATATTGTTAAAATGTCTTTACTACCGAAAGCTATCTATAGATTTAATACAATCCCTATAAAAATACCAATAGCATGTTTCACAGAACTAGAACAAAGAATCTTAAAATTTGTAGGCAACCATAAAAGACCCCGATTAACCAAAACAATCAAGAAAAAGAAAAACCAAGTGGAAGTATCACAATTCCAGATTTCAAGTAATATTTCAGGGCACTAGCAATCAAAAGATTATGGTTCTGGCACAAAAATAGATACATAGATGAGTGTCAGGAAGAAAGAAAGAAAGAAAGAAAGAAAGAAAGAAAGAAAGAAAAAAAAAAAAAAAACCAGCTAGCCCAGGAAAAAAATCCATGATTATATGGTCAGTTAATCTTCTAAAAAATGGGCAAGAATATGCAATGGGAAAAAGTCTCCTCAACAAATGGAGTTGGGAAAACTGGACAGCTACATGCTAATGAATGAAAGTAGACCACTTTCTTGCACCATACACAAAAACAAACTAAAAATGGATTACAGACCTAATTGTCAGACCTGGAACCATAAAAACCACAAAAGAGTGCATAGGCAGTAGTTTCTCTACATCAGCCATAGAACTATTTTTCTAGATATGTCTCCTGAGGCAAGGGAAACAAAAGTAAAAGTAAACTATTGAGACTACAGCAAAACAAAAAGTTTCTGAACAGTGAAGGAAACAATCAAAATACTAAAAGACAACCTACTGAATGGGAGAAGGTATTTCCAAATAACATATCCAATAAAGGGTTAGCATCCAAAATATATAAAGAATTGATACAAGTGAACATTCAAAAAAACAAATAATCTGATCAAAATGGACAGAAGACAGGAATAGACATTTCTCCAAAAAAGACATACAGATGGCCAACTGACACATGAAAGATGCTCAACATTTCTCATTTTCGGGGAAATTCAAATCAAAACTACAATGAGATAGCACACTTCACACCTGTCAGAATAATTAAAATCAAAAGCACAAGAAACAACAAACATTGGGAGGATGTGAAAAAAAAAGGAACCCTCTTGCACTGTTTCTGGGACTTCAAACTGGTGCAACCACTGTGGAAAACAGTATGGAAGTTCCTCAAAAAACTAAAAATATAGAACTACATTACGATCTAGTAATCACTCTACTGGGTATTTACCCAAAGAATACAAAAGCACTAATTCGAAAGGATATGTGCAGCCCTATGGTTATAGCAGCATTACAATAACTAAATTATGGAAACAGTAGAAGTGTCTGTCAATAGATGAATTGATACAGAAGGTGTAGTATATATTATTCTGGAATATGATTCAGCCATAAAAAGTGAAATCCTGCCATTTGCAATTACATGGATGGAATTAGAGAATATCATGTTAAGTAAAATGAATCAGTCAGAGAAAGATAAATACTAGATGATTTCACTTCTATGTGGAATTTAAGAAACAAAACAAATGAGCAAAGGAAGAAAAAGAGACAAACCAGAAAAAAAGATTATCTGTAGAGAATGAACTTATGGTTATCAGAGGGGAGATGGGTGGAGGGAAGTGTGAAATAGGTGATGGGGATTAAAGAGTATCCTTAACATCAGGAGCACTGAGTAATGTATAGAATTGTTGACTCACTATATTATACCTGAACTAATATAACACTGTATGCTAACTATACTGGAATTAAAATAAGAAAGCTTAATGGAAAAAAAAACAAACAAATTGTACTTACTGACTTACTGCATAGTTCATATTTTATTTCTATGTTAATGATGTGCATATGTGTGTATGCTTGCATGTGTATGTGTACAGAGGAATACATTAAGTTGTAGGCCTTTTGAGTACAGTAATTAGAACAAGAATTATACTCTTGGTGGAGAAAATCTGGACTGCCAATCTTTGGTAATGAGAAAGGAATAACAGAGTCAAGAGGTTGCTCACTTCCAATTATTCAGTCAATAATTGGTTTTCATCTACAAATTATAAGATATAGCAAAAAAGTCTTTTTATATGTTCAAATTAAGACACTGGAATGCTAATTAGTCCCACATTTGCTCTTGAGCAGTATTCATTAGCAAAGCAAAGAAATACAAGTAAAAACAAAATGTCTTGTTGTGGATATTGTAGGTGACATCTGTACAAAGATTTGAAAAAGATGAGGGAATAAACCATGTGACTATCTGGGGCAAGCTGATTCCATACAGAAGGAGCAAAATTACAAAGGTACAAGATGTATGCCTGATGTAGATAGCAAAATTAGCATCTCTGGAGTCAACTGTGAAAAAAATAAAATTCAACTGAGTAAATTTGAATATCTAATAATTCATGGATCAGGCAGCATCCCATCTAGCAAGTAGAGAGTAATACCAAAGGGCTAAAAGAAGTGCAAGGTTTTTAAAGACAGGACAAGGAAGTCAGAAAAAAAATATATTATTTTGGTTGAGGTCACGTTTGGTGGTAAGAGTCTCATTAGGTAGATTACCTCATCTCCCTTTGGAAGATGGAGAAAGCCCAAGTGACAAATTACCTCATTGTTGTTTACAAGAAAATTACTGACTGACCAGTTAAGACTACATTTCTGGGGGAAGTTCAAAGTGCAAATAGGTTAGGTATTAAACACTAGTTTTGTGATGTGGCCTAACATAAGTGACTCCATTTTGGGCTTCTGGTTGTCTTCTTAACATGGCCTAGCCAAGAGAAAAGAAGTAGGAGATAAGGACAGAGAGAGTGGAAGTCAGCAAACTATATTCAGACAGTCCAAGAGCTAAGAATGGTTTTTATGTTTTTACTTTTTTAAGTTTTAAAATATTCACTTATTTTGGAGAGAGAGAGGGAGAGAGAAAGAGAGAGAGAACACACTAGTAGGGAAGGGGCAGAGAGAGAGAGAGAGAGAGAGAGAGAGAGAGAGACAGAATCTGAAATAAGCTCCAGGCTCTGAGCTGTCAGCACAGAGCCCGACACGGGGCTCCAACTCAGGAACTGTGAGATAATGACCTAGGCCGAAGTCATACACTTAACCAAATAAGCCACTCAGGCACCCCATTTTTTTTTAATGATTAGAAAAAAAATACTCAAGAAAAATAATATTACTTCACATGTGAAAATATTGTGAGATTCAAATTTCAGTTCCATAAATAAAGTTTTATGGCATACAGTCATGTTCATTCATTTATGTACTACCTGTGGCTGTTTTGCTCCACAAGAGCAGAATTGAGCAGTTTAACATACACCTTAGTACCCTATTAAGGCTGAAATACTTACTATCTGCCCCTTTACAAAAACTGTTTGCTAACCTAACCCTGTTGTAGGCCCTTGTAGTCATTTTAAAGACTTCAACTTTTAAATAGAGTGAGATGAAAAACCTGTGGAATGTTTTTGAGCAGAGTAATATCAGTATACTTCCTTGTTAAACCAGGATCCCTTTGCTGCGTGCTAGGTTAATAACTTTGGGGTGGGAGGAGTAGCTTTCTATTTTCATTTTTCGTAAAAATGTTTATCTTCATAACAGAAAAACAGATTTTCGAATAGGTTTTCCTCTTCCCTATACTGGCCAATTTTCTTATACACTAAGCAAACATATACTTAGACATATATGTTGATTTTTGTTAAACTGTAGAATGAAGGAAACATTCTTTTTAAAATAAAAGTCACCTTGGAGAATTTGCAATTCAAGTTGAAGGATGTCTACGACCGCAAACATCAACTTCAAGTGACTTTGGTGGTTGCAAATTATGTAGTCCTTAGTTCCAGCAGGCAGTGAAGCATACAGGGATCTCATAAAATATTTCCACATATGCTTTAGTATATAGAGTCCTCTTTTGGTAACAGATTTATTGAGATATTTACTTATTGAGATATAAATCACATACCACACAATTTACCCATTTAGTGTATAATCCAATGGTTGTTATACTCACAAAGTTGTGCAATCATCATCACAATTAATTTTAGAATGTGTTTTTATTATGAAAAAGAAACAGAATAACCACTAGCAGTAACTCTTCTATCCCCTCATCCATTTGTAGACCACCATTAATCTACTTTCTATATCTATAAATTTCCCTATGTTCAACATCTCATATAAATGAAATCATATAAATATGTGATCTTCTGTTACTGACCTCTTTCACTTAGTGTAATGTTTTATGAAGGCTCTTTAGTGGCATGCTATTTTATAAAAACTGGCACGACTTCAGTTTTATTCTAGCATCAGAATCTATTTTCATCTCCATAAATTGCTGCAGTATAGGCACTTGGAAAATATTCCTTAATAATGCATTGTAAATATATTATCTAATGTTGCCTGTAATATACTCTGAATATTCAAAGACCTTCCTGGAATATCAAAGCACATTGCAATTGTTAGTTCTTACACTAGTCTTCACTTAAAAAAGTGTCCAATGTATCAGAACCCTGAAGTTAAATGAGCATTTACTATAATTATAATAATTTTTAGTATTATACTCAGGTTAAAATACTTAGTTTAATATTAATCAGGTCTCATTTCCCAAGTGGATCAGAGCACACTTAGACAAAATTCACCACATTCAGGCCAAGAACCCAACACTGCACATAGTAAGTAATGAGAACCTCTGCAGATGACTGGTCTGAAGGACAGAGTAGGCAAAACAACAGCAGAGCACATGCCCCACACACCAGAGACACTCCATGAAGCACCAGGCCCTGAACACTATATGACCTCTTCTTCATAAAGTCATTACCTTCAGGATCAGGAAACATAACTGGCTTTTCTAACACACAGAAGAAGGCAAAGACTTAAACAAAATCTAAGACAGGAATTTATCCCAAATGAAAGAACGAGATAAAGCCACAGCCAGATATCTAAGTGAAACAGATATAAGAAACATGCCTGATGGAGAATTTAGCAACAATCATAAGGTTACTCAGTGGGATTGAGAAAAGAATAGAAAACATGAGTTTGACCTTTTGTACAGAGATAGAAGAGTTAAAAAAAGAATCAATCAGAGATGACAAAAACAATAAATGAGATTGGAAGCCAGCTTGATGTAATGAACACAAGGCTAGAAGAAGCAAAGGAATGAATTAGTGACCTAGAAGACAAAATAATTGGAAATAATAAAGCTGAACAAAATATAGAAAGAAGAATTATGGAATATAAGAATAGACTTAGGAACTCAATGACTCCATGAAAGGTCATAGCATCCATATTATAGAACTCCCAGGAAAAGAAGTGAGAGAAGGGGAGTGGGGATTTAATTCAAGATATCATAGATGAAACTTCCCTAAACTGGGGAAAGAAACACATCTCCAGGTCCAGGAGGCAAAGAGAATTCCCATCAAAATCAATAGAAGCAGGCCAACACCAAGACATCGCAATTAAATCTGCAAAATATAATGATAAAGAAAAATCTTAAAACATCAAGAAAAAGGAATCCTTAACTTATAAGGGAAGACCCATAAGGCTATCTGCAGATTTCTCAACAGTAATATCACAATCCAGAAGGGACTGTCGTGTTATATTAAAAGTGAGAAATCTGCAGCAAAGAATATTCTATACAGCAAGGCTAAAATTCAGCACAGAAGGAGAAATAGTTTTCCAAAGGGGAAAAAAAAGGAGTCTGTGACCACTAAACCAGCCCTGCAAGAAATATTAAAGAGGATGCTTTGAGTGGAAAAGAAAAACCAAAAGTGACAAAGACAAGATAGGATCAGAGAAAATCTCCAGACAACAACAAAACAAGCAATAAAATGAAAATAAATACATATCTGTCAATAACTACTAGGATTATAAATGGACTAAGTGCTCCAATCAAAAAACATAGGGTGTCAGAATGGATTAAAAAGAAAGACCATCTATCTTCTGCCAACAAGTCTCATTCTAGACCTAAATACACCTGCAAAATGAACCTGAGGGGATGGAGAAACATTTACTATGTAAATGGATCTCAAAAGAAAACTGGAGTAGCAAAACATACGTCAGAAAAAACTAGCCTTTAACACGAAGACCGCAATAAGCAATTAAGAAGGGCATTACATTCACAATAAAGGGGAGAATTGAACAAGAAGTTATAACAATTGTAAATATTTATGCACCAAACTTGGAAGAACCCCAAATATATAAAACAATTAATAAAACCATAAAGGAATTCTTTGATAATAATAGCACTATCATTATAATCATAATACTAGTGTGTGTGTGTGTGTGTGTTTGTGTATATATATATATATATATATATCCATGGACAGATGATCTAAACAGAAATTATATAAGGAAACAATACTTTGAATCACACAATGTACCAAATGAACTTCACAGATAAATTCAGAATATTCCTTTCTAAAAAAAGCAGAACACACATTCTTTTCAAGTGCACATAGGACAATATCTTGAATAGATCACACATGAGGTCACAAATCAGACCTTAACAAACACAAAAAGATTGGAATAATACCATGCATCCTTACTGACCACAATGGTATGACATGCTACCAACCATAAGAAAATCTCTGGAAAGACTACAAATACATGAAGGTTACACAACATGCTACTAAAGAATGAATGGGTCAGTCAAGAAATCAAAGAAGAAATTTTAAAAATCACATAGAAACAAACGAAAATGAAAACACAGTGGTCCAAAACTTTTGGGATGTAGCAAAAGTGGTTGTAAAAGGGAAGTAGAAAGGAATACAGACCTAACTTATGAATTAAGAAAAATCTCAAATAAATAACCTGACCATACACCTAGAGGAGCAAGAAAAAGAACAATAAGCAAAGCATAAATCCAGCAAAAGGTAGGAAATTCATGAAGATTAGGGCAGAAATAAATGATATAGAAACTAAAAAAAAAAAAATACAATGGAACTGATCAATGAAATTAGGAGCTGGTATTTGAAAAAACTAATAAAATTGATACACCTCTAGCCAGACTTATGAGCAAAGAAAAATACCCCAATAAATAAAATCATAAATGAGAGAAGAGAAATAATGACCAACAGCACAGGAATACAATTATAAGAGAATATTATGAAAAACTATATGCTAACAAATTGGACAACCCATAGAAATGGATAAGTTCCTAGAAACACATAAACTACCAAAACTGAAACAAGAAGAAATAGAAAACTTAAACTAATAACCAACAAAGAAATTGAATCAGTAATCAAAAAACCTCCAACAAACAAAAGTCCAGGGCCAGGTGGTTTCACAAACAAATTCTACTAAACATATAAGAAGAATTAATAGCTATTCGAGTGAAAACTTGTACTCTTAAAACAAACAAAACAAAAGAAAACAAAACAAAAAACATTGATGAAAGAAATTAAAGATGACATAAAGAAATGGAAAGACATTCCATGCTAAAGGATTGGAAGAACAAATATTGTTAAAATGTTGATAGTACCCAAGGTAATCAATATATTTAATGCAATCCCTATCAAAATACAACCAGCATGGGGCACCTGGGTGGCTCAGTGGGTAAGCATCTGACTTCAGCTCAGGTCATGATCTCACAGCTCATGAGTTTGAGCCCTGCATCAGGCTCTGTGCTGACAGCTCAGAGACTGGAGCCTGCTTCAGATTCGGTGTCTCCCTCTCTCTTTGCCCTTCCCATGCTTGCATTCTGTCAGTCTGCCTGTCTCTCTCCCTCTCTCTCTCTCTCTCTCTCTCTCTCTCAAAAATAAATAAACATTAAAAAACTTAAAAAAAAATACAACCAGCATTTTTCACAGACCTAGAACAAACAATTCTGAATTTTTTATACAACCACATGAGGCCCCAAGTAGCCAAAGCAACCTTGAAAAAGGAAAACAAAGCTGGAAGCATCACAATTCCAGACCTCAAGTTATACTACATAGCTGTAGTAATCAAAACAGTATGGTTCTGGCACAAAAATAGACACATAGATCAATAGAACACAATTGAAAACCCAGAAATGAACTAACAACTATGTGGTCAATTAATCTTCAATGAAGCAGAAAAAAAAAAAATATATCCAATGGGAAAAAGACTGTCTCTTCAACAAATGGTGTTGGAAAAACTTGACAGCAACATATTAATGAATGAAACTGGACCATTTTCTTACACCTAACACAAAAATAAATTAAAAATGAATTACAGATCTAATTGTAAGACATAAAACCAATAAAATCCGCAAGGAGAAGACAGGCAGTGGCCTCCTGACATCAGCCACAGCAACTTCTTTCCAGATGGGTCTCCTGAGGCAAGGGAAACAAAAGCAAAAATAAACTATTAGAACTACATCAAAATAAAAATCTTCTGCACAGCAAAGGAAACATTCAACAAAATGAAAAGGCAACCTACAGAATGGTAGAAGATATTTGCAAATGACATATCTGATAAAGGGTTAGTATCCAACACAGATAAAGAAGTTATAAAACTCAACATCTGAAAAACAAATAATCCAATTAAAAGTGGGCAGAATACAGGAATAGGCTTTTTTTCCCCAAAAGGATATACAGATGACCAACAGACTCATGAAAAGATGCTCAACATCACTTATAATCAGGAAAATACAAATCAAAACTACAAGGAGAAATCACTTTGCACCTATCACAATGGCTAAAATCAGCAACACAGAGACATCATGTGCTGGCAATGTGGAGAATGGGGAACCCTCTAAAATTTTTGGTGGGAATGCAAACCAATGCCCAAATTCTGGAAAACAGTATGGGTTCCTCAAAATATTAAAAATAAAACTATCTTATGTTCCAGCAATTGCACTACCATTTTGTTTACCAAAAGAATGCAAAAATACTATATCAAAAGGATACATGCATCCCAGTGTTTATAGCAGCATTATCTACAATAGCCAAACTATGAGAACAGCCTGTGTGTCCATCAACTGATGAGTAGATAAAGAAGGTGTGGTATAAATATACAAATAAAATATTACTCAGCCATAGAAAAGGGGATGAAATCTTGCCACTTGCAATGACTTGGATGGAGCTAGTTAGTATTATGCTAAGTGAACTAAGTCAGTCAGAGAAAGATAAATACCATATTGTTTCACTCATATGTATAATTTAAGAAACAAAACTAATTAGAAAATTAAAAAAAAAGAGAGAGATAGAAAGAGGAAAATCAAAAAACAGACTCTTAACTATGAGAACAAACTGATGTTTACCAGAGGGAAGGTGGATGGCGGGGGTGGGGAATGAGTTATACAGGTGATGGGGATTAAGAAGTGTACTTGTTGTGATGAGTAACAGTTCTTGTATGGAAGTGTTGAATTATTATATTGTACATCTGAAAGTAATATTACATTATATTAACTGGGAATTAAATAAAACTTAAAAAATAAAAATATAAATAGTAAAAACAAATAAAATAAATAATTGGTTAAATAGAAAGGAAGGCAGTTTTATCATATGTATCATATGTATGAATTATTGGTTTGTATAAACTCATCACACCATTTTAAAAGGTTTCATGGCTTATGGGTTAACAGTCTATATCATTTAGTTTTATAAACTCCATAGAAAGGGTTTTGCTGCTCAGAAGAATAAAAACCAAAAAATGTCTGTATGTTCTTTGGTATAAAGAGGAATTACCCTTATACAAAGGGCAAATACAAAGGGATTTGGTGGATACCTTAATCTCAGGAGCAAAAAGATGGCAATGTAGTAGACTGATTTTAATATTACATGTCAGAATAATCAAAAGTTTTAGCCATTCCAAGGATTTATTAAATTATCTTCTAAACAAAATTCACTTTCTAAATATAAATGAATCATCAAAGAGGAAACTTTAATAACTGAATTATATTGCCATCTTTACAATCCTCTAAAATTGAACCTAGTAAGAAGTAGTGTTTTCCAAATTTAACTTAACAAGATTGTGGGGAAATACTTTTTAGTTAGAATTATTATCTAGTTTCCTAGTACCCTCCAGCCTCCACCTTGCAGAAAATTAGAAAGAACACCTATAACACTATTCTTCTGTTTAATGTGATATACTAATGAAGAATTTGATGGTATTTTTTTTTCTATTGTTGTTTTTTCTGTTGTGTTTTGTTTTGGCTTACTACATAGAAGGACTTTATTATTAACTCAGAATGTTAGAAAAGTAGAGTTTAATTCATATGAAGAGGGAAAAGTGGAAAATTGGCTAGGGATGAATATACCACCCTCTTAAAAAACTGATGTTATGAAAATTCTAAGATAATTACTTTTTCTTCATTTGTTCTTCTAATTATAAGTAATTATATTTTGCTGTGTAGTGTTTTATTAGAAATGGTTTGAGATATGAGAGAAATGAATGGTGTATCCAGAATTCTCTTGAATTCAAGCTTTAGAAAGGAATATGAACATATATAAGAAAGCAGTGAAGGAGCGCCCGGGTGGCTCAGTTGGTTAAGCATCTGACTCGATTTTGGCTCAGTTCATGATCTCATGGTTTGTGGGATTGAGCCCCTAGTCGGGCTCTGTGCTGGCAGTGTGGAGCCTGCTTGAGATTCTCTCTCTCCCTCTTTCTGCCCCTCCCCTGCTCTCTCTGTATCTCTCTCTCTCTCTCTCTCTCTCTCTCTCTCTCTCTCTCTCTGTCAAAATAAATAATTAAACTTAAAAAAAAGAAAACAGTGAAAATGTAAGATTGAAAATAAAGACAAGGTTAAAATAAATATGAATATATTTCACCACAAAGAATTCTTGAGTTAAATGAAAAAGTGGCATTCTTTTAACTTTGATGTAAGAACTTCATTTATAGTATCATAAATAAATTATCCTTATTAGGGTATTTTAGGATTGAGTCATTGACTTAATAAAAATAGTTTTAAAGTATCATTAATGGATACAGCAAAGAGTTCTTTATATAGTATATTAACACAAAAAGAGTCTTATGGAAGACTAAACATAAAAATTTTTGTAACTTAAAAGATGCTCTGATAAGTGGCAATCTTTATGTATATTTTTAAAGATGAAAATAAATTGAGATCACAGTCTGGTTTTCTATTTGATTGGTACTGTTGACAATGAACATGGACACCATCAAATAAAGAAGCCTATGTGATACCTTTAATATATTCTCAAGTCATCCTGCCTTGGAATTTTGATCTGTGAATGGGGCACTTGTCAGTATGAAATCTTTTTTTTTTTTTTTGTATTACATATGTAATGCCCCACTTAAACACAATTCGGCAGCAGAAGTGTTCAAGAGGCTAATGGCTTTGTTGTAAAGTGATAGATGTACCATAATTACATACAACCCTAGATTGTCTCTGATGTTCCAGAATTATGACCAATGATATATATTATTAATTATAAAGTGATTTAGAACTGATCTATGTTCATATTTGAGTAGTTATGTGCACTGTAATTGCTTTGGTAATGAGTCTCGTTATATTTAAATGCTTAAGGGTAGCTTCACAGCTAATGATAAATCATTATTTGCACTTTTGCATTTCTAGTACTGCCTGTTATAAATGGATCTTCCACATCAGGAAATATATTTCATGAAATTTCTGAAAGGATTATGTCACAATTAGCAGGTATACAGAATCTGCAAGGAGAATTTGGCCAAAAAAGGGAAACTAATAAAGATACATCATTTGCATTATGAAAAAGCTTGAATGATCAATACTGGCCCAGGGGCATTTATCTTACTCTTTTAAATAGTGTATTGGTAGGATTTGTGAATAACATCATCTCTATTGTGTAAACTTATGAAAATGTCTTAAGTAATGTATAGCTAAATATAATATAGAGTAATATTAATATTTAACTATAAGTTGAGTTCCCATTACTTCTTTATCATCTGTTTCTCTTATTAAAGTTCTAAATCTAACCACTGTATTGTTTTATCATAATAATAAAATATATTTTCAACACACTAAAAGAAAAATGTTATCATTGGTATATTTTAGTCCTTTTGAGATTGTTTGAAAAAATACACACAATTCACTTTTATTCTGTTAATGCAATTCTTGTATCAATCTTATTTTCCTAAGGTAGATAATCTTATTATTATGAAATGATATTCTACTTATAGTTTGATGTTATTTCTGATAAGTAACAATTTTCAATACATGTACAGTTATGACTATTATGCCTTTGAATATTAGAATTAATTTCTAAAATTATAAACCCTTTATTTAAAATGTGGATTTTCCACAGATCTCATAATCCTCAAACTTGTATAATATTTCACAGGGAGCTCTTGTTAATAATTCTCACTTCAATCATCTGAACACTATTCATATATGAAAACAAATTGTCTAAGCAAAAGCTTTTAAATATTAGAACTATTTTTACCCAAATAGAATTTCCTGTAACATTTCTGTTATAAGAAATTCATCTGGCAAAAGAGGCAATTACCTTGGTGAATGACAACAAGAAATGTCACTGATGGCTGTAAATTGATGATTCTATTCATAATCAAAACACTAAAGAGAACACTTATGATGAGCACTGAATAATGTATAGAATTGTTGAATCACTACATTGTGCATCTGAAACTGTATATTAGCAATCCTGGAATTAAAATAAAAACCTTAATAAGAAAGAATTGGTGCATTAAAAGACAACAAAGAGTTTCTCTTACTATGTTTTGTTTTAAGTGTAAATGACATTTTTCCTTATAAATTATATGGTATCTTCAAGATGTATTTTAATTCGTTAGGGAAGAAGCTTCAGAAGAATGATTTTTTTTTCATTGAAAGCCCATATCAATACAATTAGAAAGAAAAAATCTACAAACACAGAATGTTTTCCTTTCTTTTTGTGTAACTATATTACATTCCATGATTCCAGTAGCTTACTTATATAGGTGATTCTTAGTTGTATTCTTGGATTTTCAAAGAAATTCTGAGACTTCCTAATGATCACTTTCCTGTCATTTAAACCTACACCTGCATTTCCCTTTACTAGAATATCCTAACCTCAACTGTACACTGTAGTTTTACTTGCTAATTTTTATTTCCATTTTTTCACTCAATATGAACTGCTATATTAATCCTTAAAGTATGTATTTAAAGGATTGTCTGAAAGCTATTAAATTGAAAATTATATTGCTGACAGGGAATCATCTCTGAAGAACTTTTAAAGTAGACATTGAATGACACTGGAGATGAATAGTTTTAGTTTAAGCCAGAAAATAAGCAACCTAGGGGCTATCAAGCCATAGAATTATTAAGAGAAATATTTGTTCATGTTTTAATTGAAAATACCAATATAATAATTCATTTTAGTTAAAGGCTTTCATGTGTAAGTGCCCATTTTATGGGAAAATATCTAATGATATTTAATTTCAGGAAATCGTGTAGTTCTTGAAAAAATCAAAATTAAAATTTGCATTCCAGATCTTACCTCTTATTCATGTCATTTGTCTCTGTAACTACTAATTTGCCATGTCACCTTATGGTGAAAACAGAAGTTAAGTCATAGAAAATGGTTATAGATTTAGTTTTACTTTTTTAAAGTTTATTTATTTTTTTTGAAGGGGAGAGGGAGAAAGATTCCCAAACATGCTCCATGTTGTCAGCAGAGTCTGTGGTGGGGCTCCATAATACAAGCCATGAGATCATTACCTGAGCCAAAATCAAGAGTTGGATGCTTAACTGACTGAGTCACGCAGGTGCCCCTCTTTTGGTTTTCAATCGTAGGTGACTTTGGCCATCTAGTTAAATCTCTGGCAAGATCTCACTACTCGTTTTATTTTGTAGTTTATCTTGATTTTGTAGTTTCTTATTATAATTTCTGGTCATCTATTTTGTTTGTCCTAAAAAAGGGACAATTGGCAAAATATAAAGTGTAATATCACTACAGTCTACTTTATAAATGTTTAAATAAAATTATACATTTTATACTAGAAAATGAGTATGTACATATTCCATGAATTATGATTGTGATTATTGAAGAAAGAAAACAAGTTAGGGCTTCTAGGATGAGAACTAGTTTAGCCTGTGATCAAAGGGTTAATACTGTTGGCTCACATTGCCAATAAATTTAAAGTACACAATAATCCTTTAAACTATATAAATGCTAAAATTTTGGCAGAGAAATTAATAAACTCGTGAGTGTGCTCTTTCTTTGTAGTTATTAGGACAAAGAACAAGGTTTCCATTTTTTTTTACCCTAAAATCATTGAGTTGCACTAATGAAAGTTATTTAAGATATTATCTGTCCAATAATCTCATTTAAAAGATGGAAAACTTTAGGTTCAGAGAGTAAACTTTCTAAATCTCCATACTTGAACAAAGCCAAACTAAAAGAAGAATGGCAGTTCTATTTGGTTCAGTATACTTTCTAGCTAGTTTGAAGTCAGCCATTTTAAAAGGTTTTTTTTTTTTTTTTTAATGTTTATTTACTTTTGAGAGAGAAAGAGAGAGAGAGAGCAATTGGGAGAGGGACACAGAGGGAGACACAGAATCCGAGGTGGGCTCTAGGTTCTGAGCTGTCAGCACAGCGACTGATGCAAGGCTCCAACTCACGGGCTGCGAGATCATGACCTGAGCCAAAGTCAGACGCTTAACCCACTGAGCCATCCAGGTGCTCCTTGAGGTCAGCCTTATAACTAGCTTCATGACATGACAATTTTCACTGAAATCGTCTCTATCTCCTCCTACCTAATATTAAAAATAAATTTAAGAAAAATGCTAATTTTGTTAATATTTTATGATTTTTGTTTTTCTAGCCAAACATTATATACTTAAAATATGCATATATGAATTGTGCATCTATAGAAGTTTAGTTCTGTTGTTAAAGAATAGAAAGTCTCAGATTACTAAAGGACATTTCAAATAAAAGCGAAAACATTTAAGAAAATATAGTAGTCCCTGTGAAAGAATCTGTTCTCAAAATTTGTTCAAAGTGTGCGGAAATGAAAATTTCAAACGAAAGAAAAAAATTTAACAGTGAATTTGAGCACTTAACAGCAGACATCAATATACCTAACACCTAGACTTTACCACTAACATTTCACTTTAAAATTTGACTTTTTTAAGTTATTTTTTTATAGTCAAAAACCTTTTCTCATACAAATACTCATTTCTAATACAAAGGCAGGTGCTACTGTGCTTATTTTACAAATAAGGAAAGTGGGGGCACCTGGGTGGCTCATCGGTTAAGCGTCCAACTTCAGCTCAGGGCATGATCTCACGGTTTGTGAGTTCAAGCCCCATGTCGGGCTCTGCGCTAACAGCTCAGAGCCTGGAGGCTGTCCAGATTCTGTCTCCCTTTTTCTCTGTCCCTCCCCTGCTCACACTCTGTCTCTGTCTCTCTCAAAAATAAGTAAACATTAGATTAAAAAAAATTAAAGAAACTGAGATTCAGAGTCACTTAGTTCAACGTCCAGAAGATTTTTTTTTTTTTTTTTTTTTACATTTACACTGTTTCCTTACCTTGGCTGTACAAATATTTGCCTAAAAGCTTTAAAATACCGATGCCATGGTCATAAACTCAGAGATTTTGATAGAATTACTGTGGTTTGAAACAGTCTGCATATTGACATTTTAAGTGAATTTTAGGTGATTCTAATATGCACTCAAGGTTGAGAAGTCTAACATAGATATTCACAAAATGGTTGTTAAATTAATGCTGAATATTTTTTTAAAAATTGTGTTTCTTTATAACAGCTTTATTGAGATACAAATTACATAATGTAAATTTAACTCATTTAAAGTGTACAATTCAACAGTTTTTAGTATATTCACCAAGTTTGTAACAAGAATCACAATGGATTTTACAACTTTATCACTCTGAAAAAAACCCAGTACCAATTATTACTAAATCACCATTTCTTCCAAATCCCTGCATACCTAGGCAACCCCTGTCTCTATAGATCTGTCTATTTGGGACATTTTATATAAATGTAACCAAATAATAAGTGGCCTTTTTTAAATGTTTATTTAAATTTTTTAATTTTTTTTTTTTTTTTTTTTTTTTTTTTTTTTTTTTTTAGTGTTGGGGCACCTGGGTGGCTCAGTCCGTGAAGGGTCCGACTCTTGGTTTCAGCTCAGGTCATGATCTCACGGTTTACGAGTTTGAGCCCCACATCGGGCTCTGAGCTGACAGCACAGAGCCTGCCTGGGATTCTCTCTCTCCCCCTCTTTCTGCCCCTCCTCCACCCTCTCTGTCTCTCAAAACAAATAGACATTAGAAAATTTAAAAAAATTAAGTTCTATTTATTTTGAGAGAGAGAACACCAGAGCACATGTGTGAATAGGGGAGGGGCAGAGAGAGAGGGGAACAGAGGATCTGAAGGTAGATCTGTGCTGACAGCAGAGAACCCAATGTGGGGAATGAACTCACAAATCATGAGATCATAACCTGAGCCAAAATCAAGAGTCAGACGCTTAGCCGACTACGCCACAGAGGCACCTGGATAAATGGCCTTTTTTGTCTGACTTCTTTAACTTAGCATAGTATTTTCAAGGTTTCATCCACATTTTGGCATGTATTTAGTACTTCATTTTTTTATGAGTGAATATTATCACAATGTATGAATATACCACCTTTTTTATCCATTCATCAGTTGATAGACATTTGGATTATTTCCACTTCATGATTATTATGAATAATGCTCTGTGAACATTTATGTATAAATTTTTGTGTAGACATATGTTTTCAATTCTCTAAAAGTGGAATTTTGGGTCATAGGGTAACTCAATGTTTCACCTTTTCAGAAAGAAACTATTTTTCAAAGCACCTGCACTATTCTACTACATTCCCAATAGTAATGTTTGAGAGTTCCAATTTCTCCTCCTCAAAAACACATGTTATTTATCTTTTTGATTATAGCCATCCTTTAGATTCTAGCATGTGTAATGTGGTATCTCATTGTAGTTTTAATTTGCATTTCCCTGATGACTAATGACATTCAGCATCTTTTCATATACTTTTTGTCCATTTTTATATTATTTTTGGAAAAACATCTATTCTTATTTATCCTTTTTTATTAATTTGTAAAAATTCTTTAAATACTCTGGATGCTAGTCCATCATCATATATATGAGTTGCAATTATTTTCCCCATTTCTGTGAGTTGTCTTTTCACTTTATTTGTGGTATAATTTGAAGCATGAAAGTGTCTTTTACTTTTCTTTGAATACTTGTGCTTTTAGTGTCATATCTGGGAAGGCCTTGCCTAACCCACGGTCATGACAACTTCCTTCTGTATCTTCTTATATGAGTTTATAGTTTCAGCTTTTTTTTTTTTTTTAATTTTTTTTTTTTAACGTTTATTTATTTTTGAGACAGAGAGAGACAGAGCATGAACAGGGGAGGAGCAGAGAGAGAGGGAGACACAGAATCCGAAACAGACTCCAGGCTCTGAGCTGTCAGCACAGAGCCCGACGCGGGGCTCGAACTCACGGACTGTGAGATCATGACCTGAGCCGAAGTCAGACGCTCAACCGACCGAGCCACCCAGGCGCCCCTATAGTTTCAGCTTTTAAATTTAGACCTATGAGCAACATTTGTTTAGAAGACTTTTTTTTTTTTTTTTTGCAATGACTTCTCTTGATACCTCTGTCCAAAGAAATTGACTGTGAATGCAACGGTTTATGTATGGACTTTAATTATGTTCTATCGATCTATATGTCTGCCTCTTATTTTCAGTACTGTATTCTTTTGAGATTCTTGCTTCATAGCAAGTTTTGAAATTGAGAATTCTGTGTCCATTGTTTTTTTTTCAAGATGGTTTTGGTTATTTTTGAGTTCAGTGTATTTCCATATGATATTTAGGATCACCCCCTCAAGTTTTAAAAAAATTATGCAGTTGGAATTATAATAGGGATTGCATTGAATCTGTAGATCAGTTTGAAGAGTTTTGCCATTTT
This sequence comes from Panthera uncia, assembly GCF_023721935.1. Classification (NCBI taxonomy): domain Eukaryota; kingdom Metazoa; phylum Chordata; class Mammalia; order Carnivora; family Felidae; genus Panthera; species Panthera uncia. The sequence goes on along the minus strand of NC_064817.1, from coordinate 71,531,448 downwards.
AACAATATTAAGTGTTGTTATCTATGAACAGGGATATCTTTCCATTTATTTGGAACTTCTCTGATTTATTTCACAGTGTTTTGAATTTCTAGTATACAAGTTTTGTACTTCTTTTACTACATTTATTCCTATGGATTTTGTCCTTTAGATATTATTGTGAATGAAATTATTCTCTTAATTTTACTTTTGTATATTCATTGTTACTGTATAGAAATTCAGTTAGGATTTTCTATATACAAGACGCTGTCATCTTCAAATAGAGGTAGTGGTACTTCTTCCTTTCCGAGCCAGATGTTGTTTCTTTCTTTTTTTTTTTTTTTGCTTAATTATTCTAGTTAGAATTTCCAGTGTGATGTTAAAGTGTTAGAACAGATCTAGATAGATAGATAGATAGATAGATGATAGATAGATCTTACCTTACCAAGGGAGTATTTGGACTTTCATCATTAAGTATGATGTTAGCTGTGTTTATTTCATAGTTGACTTTTATCAGGTTGAGGAAATTTCCTTACAGTTATCATTTATAGTTTTTAGCGCCAAGGTATATTGGCCTCATTAAGATTTTAGTTGAAAAAAAATAATTGACAGGGTGCCTGGGTAGTTCAGTCAGTTAAGTGTCTGACTTTTGATTTCAGCTCAGGTCCTGATCCCACAGTTCATGATATTGAGCCCCGTGTGGCTACTTAGGACTCTGTCTCTACTTCTTTCTCTGCCCCTCCCCCCATTCTTTCTCCCCCTCTCTCAAAATAAATAAAGTTAAAAAATAAAAATAAACAGTTAATTGACTTTAGATTACTAGTGAAGCTATGTGTCCCATTGCCCAAAATTCACTAGAAGAGAAACAAAACAAAACAAAACAAAAACCCTTGTAACCATGTTTAATCCATGCACAATTTCAGCACACAGTTACTGCTAGTTAAGTGTAGAATACTGATCAAAGCAGTGGATGGATTCCGAAAAAATTAGTTCCTTAGAAAAACCCTGAGATTGTTCTTAAAATAATATAGAGTCTTTCTATGTTTAAAATGAAGAAGTCCTATCATTACATGTTTCGAAACATTGCAGTCACTGTGTTACTAAATACAAACCTGTCCATGCACCTGATGCACAGTAAGCCAAAGTCAGAGACTGGTTTTGAAGCAAAGAAAGCTTTATTACCAGAAGAATAGTACAATAAGAAGGCAAGGTATCATTCCCAAAGCTGCTTTGTTCTGTTGAGCCTAGGTACAGCTTATATATGTTTGGGAAAGGAAGTGAATGTGAAACAATCCAGAGGTATGCATTCTTCCAGACAATGAGGCTCCATTTGAGACCCTGTACAATCAGGTACATCAGATTTCAAGACAAATATTACCATCAAGTTCCCATTAGCTTTCTACAATCTGTGCGTAAATAAGGGGTAGGTGTAAAAAAAAAAAAAACAGAGTCAATGGTTGATCATGCATGATGTTATAAGTACACAAAACAAAATTAAGGAACAAAACCAAATGTGAAGCTCAGTTAATAATGCAGTTAATACCACTATAGTTCTGCTTATGCTTTCAAAGCATATGTAGGAACCAAGCTTCTGGACTAAAATGGACATTACATGTTTATTACAAAAGTATTTAAGGCACTGTCCATGTAATTATAGTCATGAACTTCCTTTACAAGATAACTTTCCATAAAATATCCAAATAATTGACAATTTATGTTTTATGTATCCAGAAAATTGTTTCAGTATGTTAAAATTTTAAATTTTCATTGTTTTGAACAAAATTTTACCTCTTCCAAAAATTTTTCCATTTTCTTAATCTTCCATGACCAGATGGAATATCTCAAATCACATTACTTCCCATTAGATTGTAATTAAAGAGCCATTTTACCTAAATAATACCAGAAAAGGCACTAGACTTCTTTCTGGAGTCCTAAAACATAAATCAGTGTAGGATATTGACTTTGAGATTATATCACTTTTAGATGACAAATCCTGGAAGTCTAGGACTTACTGCAAGTAGATCTGTACTGATCATAGTGCTAAAGACCTGAATAACCATGGAAAAGACCCTATTGTGTGATTTTTTAGAATAAAAAAGATAGAAAGAACCATTCATTGTGTTTGTTTGTTTGTTTGTTTGAAGCAATCATTGCTTTAAATTTCTTTTTGTAATTTCTGAATTCGTTAGGGGCAGACAATGATAGAATATGGCAAGGCAAATAATATAACTTAGCTCCTCTTTGAAAACAAGCAGCCATAATTAATCAGGTCATACATTATTGATGACCTCAATATACACCAGAGAAGTAGACACAGAAAAATAAATATATAAAGACCTTAGTTTCTTAATTGGTATACATGATTTTTTTCCCAGTCTGATTTTAAAATCTGTGACTTCCAAATATATTTGTAACTCTATTTTTAAAAATGTGATGAAAAACATGGGGTGCCTGGGTGGCTCAGTCAGTTAAGCATCTGACTTTGGCTCAGGTCATGATCTTGTGGTTGGTGAGTTCCAGTCTCACCTCAGGCTTTGTGCTGACAGCTCGGAGCCTGGAGCCTGCTTCAGATTCTGTGTTTCCCTCTCTCTCTGTTCCTCCCCTGCTCATACTCTGTCTGTCTGTCTCTCTCTCTCTCTCTGAAAAATAAATAAAGATTAAAGTTTTTAAAACTGCAATGAAAAACTGAAATCAGGAAACAATTGCTCAGCTAAGAAAGAAGTTTTAGTAAACTGAGAATAAAAATCAGAGCCTACCTATTAAGGAAAATGATAGATACAATAATCTTCAGAATCTTGAAAGGGAATTGGGGCAAAGGAGAAGCTACTTTTATTTTTAGTGTCACGGGAAATCCTAAAAACAAGAGACTACAGACAAGTGTGATTTAAAAAAAAAATGATATAAGCAGATTAAAAAAAAAAACTCATAAAACCCAGTTTTAAATAGGCAAACAGGGATAAAAGAACAAAAGGTGAAAATTTTCTTGGTTGCCTTGGAGGAGAATGTAATGATTTTACTTGAGTCTTTCTTGAATTTAAGTTTACACTAAGAATAAAAGCTACCAAAGTGACATTTAGACTGATAATGATAATGATCACGATGGCTATCAGAAAATGGCTGAGTATTGATGGTTCATGATGAGTTCAGTTTTTATTAGGTTATGGGTATCAATGACACATGCATGTGAGAATGAGAAAATGTAAGGACTCAAATGCTGAATAAAGAGTTAAGTCATAGTTGGAAATGTAGATTTGAGATAATTGCATGCTGAAGCAAAGAATTATTTTAAAAAAGATTTAATTGTCTAAGAATGATGTATGATAAATGTATAAGTCTGTATACTATTCATCTTTCACCTATTTTTCTGAAACCTCTTGGATACATATAGTTAAGTCCTTAAACTACCTAAAATAAATGTTATTACTTGATTTTCAGATCTAAAGCCTTAACCAAATTTTATTCTACCAAGTATGCAAAATTATAACTTATTTATAGTTCCTTGTGCTTCAGTAGTGAAAAATTATAGTTCCCAGCTGCTATTAAATGTGGTTAACCACAACAGAATAATTCTAAGAAGCTTCGTTGTAGTATAAAAGCATCTAAAATATGCAAAACTTTTAAAATGTCGTTTAATCCCTCAAGGAGAAGAAAGGCGGATATTGTTCATCTGCATCTTCCTTGAAAAACTTCCACAGACTAGTATAAAGTTCAATTTACCTTAAAAAATATTCTGATTTTGAAAGAAAGCCATGAAATCTATGCCATAATTTTGGATGATTAATAAGCGACCCTAGTGGGTCTTAGGATTAAAATATTAAGTACTGTTAGTTAAATTTCTAATTTTTGAAACATGTGAATGATACATAGAAATTACTGCTAACTGAAGATATTCTCCCCTGAAAAGGGCACACACACATACAAAAATGTACATGTATTCCCTAAGTTGTCACACACCTCTGTGATAACGTAAAATCCTCAAAATAAGAACTTTCCAAACTATAATTCCATGAAGGCAAACTATTCAGGTTGGTTTCCTCCTTTATTAAATACTGCATTTTTTTTTATTTAACAGTCAACGTAACTGTCTTAAAACCACAGAATTTAGTGGCAAAAATAAAACCAGAATCCAAACTCCCAGTTTTTTACATACTCTTTTCCACTATAACACACTTCCAAGTAATAAACTTTCTGAAATAAACAAACTGAACAAGAGCAACTGATATATGGTTCATCAATGGAATGCCACCTTGGTTTCCAAAAACTTAGGATGTACCTAGGGACTGGTTTCTCAGATTGGGTCTGGACAAAAGTAGATTCGAAGATACTTTTGACTTGATTCTTACCATTCATCATAATGGATTTCAGTAGAGCTTTAAAATCCTCACTGAAAATGCCACAGGAATTTAATGGTTTAGTCACACCCCAGGCTTATATATATTTTTAGGCAATGTGCTGAGTTACTTGAAAAGTAAAGCTTTCTTAATTTTCCAAGTTTAACTTTCTTCTATTCCTATAATGACCACTAATGCACACATTTATTCAATGTGCAATATATTAGGGAATATTGTTTCAAAAATGCAATTCATATTCAACAAGCAGAAAGTTTTCCAAATTTGAAAGCTAACCTTCATATCCTTACTCATAAAACCATATGCAGTTCTGTAATTCAAGCTGTCTGCCACTTCTAAGTAGGAGTGAAAAAAGAGAAAAGTTACATGTGTGAACATAATATAATAACCCTACCTGTGTTAATAGCTTCTGCCATGTTCTTTAATGTTCTCTAGAACATACACCACAGATCCTTAGGACAGGTTTCTGCACCTTTTTTTTTTTTTTACTCGTGTGTGTGTGTGTGTGTGTGTGTGTGTGTGTGTGGCAACATAGTCCTTGCTATAACTAGTGGTTGTTTTAAACTATAAATTATAAGTCCAGTGATCTTTAATTCAAACTTAGTTTGGGGCATGGTACCTTGTGCTCACATTTCTTTGGTGTGGCAGTTCTTGTATAAGTAATGAGTCTAGTTGCTAGCAGATGTTAAAATCTCAGCAAATATAGAGGCACATTCTAACTTCATTACAAAAGTTTCTTTGGGGCTTGAATCCAGAATGGATTCACCCCCTAGAGGTGGCCTATATCCCAGTAGGCAATTAAACAGAACAAGTCAGCTGAATGATGGACCCACTTTAAAATTTGCCATTATTTAGCAAAATAAATTTTTACACTCTGAGACTTGTTCATATGAATTTTGGGAAGATATTTTGATGTTTGAAGTACTGGAAGATGTGCAAACATAACAGTCATTTCCTTAGTTGAATTCCTGAATTTCAGTGCAACTTTCAAACAAAACAAAATGATTTAGTTGAACCAATTTTTGTACATATTTTTAAATGGTTGTAAGAATTTTATGTTATAATCACTTAAACAATTCTTATTTATGGATATATATATATATATCTTATTTATGAATGTATATAGTTACATATATTTATGTTCATAAATATATATACCTATGTAATATAGTATTATATAAGTATATTATAAATATTATATATATACAATTTGTACTATTTTCTACATTTGCTAGTAATGAATATTTGTTTTGGTTTTGTTACTCCAACATTTCCTACCAGCTACCACCACTTTTATCCAGGAATGTCTTCGTTTCAGAGAAAGATTATTAAAAGCCATAGATAAATGAGCTGTGAGAGGAATTCAGTTTGTTTTTCCATGATTTTAAAGATAAAAATTTACAAGTGAAAAAACCAAAGGTGTCTTTTCCAGAAATAATTTGAAATTTATTTTGTAAACAGTAGAAATCCAGGTAGAATAAAATTCCAGGTACTAAAATTCTTGCTATAATCTGAAAGGCCCTCAATGACTGTCAAAATAATTAAAATTGAAAAATAATGTCTGAATTTTGTAGCTTATCATAAACACACAGCAGTGAATATTATTCAGTAAACTAAAATAACTGTTGATGTTCCATTTATGTTTGTTATTTGCATTCATTCTTGTTTTCCTTCAGATATTCTATAGCCATAGAATCAAATTTACCTACAGACATATCTCAAGAATTTGAACCAATTAATTTATTTAGCATTAATATTCTTGTGATATTATTCTGTATTACTTGAATCAGTGGCCTACTGGTATGTCTCCACACCTTAAACATTGTGAAAGTGGCAAAATACTATGGTGAATTCATGCAATTAAGAAATGCATATTTAAAGATCCACCATCTCTAAATTGATTATTTACCTTGCTTAAAATTCATCAGATAATTGTGCAGACTTTTACTTCCCATGTCCTGTATTCCTTGGTTTTTGCATTCTAAAACTTATTCAGTAGTCCACATATATTATTTCATATTAATCTACTAAAGATAAGGGAGAATATCTTTTGTATAGACAGATATTTCCCAACAAATGGGAAAAGTTTTGAAGTTTAAAAGTTTTAATCTACTAATTTAAAGAATGCATTTTACCATTTATTTTATGTAAAAAAGAAATTCACTATTATTAACAATAAAAGTTTTAAAGGAAAGGATTTTTTTTTTTGGTTCAAATCTAAGAGAATATTTTAGGATTAAATGAAATACTTTATAACAAATAGGCAAGGACATTTTTCACTACCATCATTAATACTACCTAAACACATAGATTCAGATGAATTTTTTTCAAGTAATAAGTCTACTTTTTTTTCCATCAGCTTTTCCCCTCATGTATGCTAAGCCATATATTTATGTAGTTAATCAAGAATAGCTCTCATGTTATGTCACATATACAAAGAAGGTACAATGAAACAATTTCACTAATCCAAGCAAAAGATTACATTCCCTAAAATTTTTAACTAATAGAAGTAAAAGGTGGATATTGTAATTTTAAAGCATTTGGATTATTACTTGATTTTCCATTTTATTTGTACATGAAAACAAGATGATATGAACAATTTAAAACACGTGAATATTAATATAGTATGTCACATAAAGACATATAGTCATCAGAGTTAAATTTTCAAAAGGCAGAATATTCCCATTAACCCTCTTTTCAGAAGGATTTTTGCTTTTCTTTCATTTCATTTTATAAATATATCTCTAACAACGACACAAACTTGTGAAATTTTTAACACATCTGAATTTCAAAAATCGAGTTGAAAAATCATATTACAACTGACCATAATAACATGCATACAAAAAAGGCACACGTTTAAACTACTCATCCATATATTGGAATGATATGGAGAAAGAAAGTGAAATAAAAATGTTCAGTCTCATTGAAAAAGCTTTGGTATTAAAAAAAAAAGTCAGTTGCTCATCAAGAAAGTGTTTATTTGTATCTAGTTTACTTAGTGAAATAGGCAGTGTTAAAAATGAATTCTATGCTTTTATCATTGTGTCCTTTTCAGTTTATTCAGAAAGCAATTAGAGATACTATGGTTGTAGAAATCTGAAAAATGTTTGGAAAGATTGATAGACATTTTATTCCCCCTCCAATGTCAGGAGTTTCACCTACCACTCCACTGAAATAGTTATAGCAAGGTCAATACTTATCTCTGTGTTGCTATATCCAATGATCAAGGTCAATACTTATCTCTGTGTTGCTATATCCAATGATAAGTTTGAAATGTTTATCTTACTTGACCTATCTGCAAGTAGTTGACCACTCACTCATACTTGAATTACTTTCTTCAATTCTCTTCCTGGACCTCAAGTCTTTAAACAACCTATCTTTCCTAAGTAGTCCCACACTCTTGTTCGGCTCATACTGCCTTGTGGCTTTAAAAATATCTATATCCTGATGACTTCCAAATTAATATCCCCAGATCATACTTCTCTAAACTCTGGCATTTTCACAAACTCTGGAATTTTCACCTAGATGTATAAAGACATTTCTGATTTAATATGCTCAACACTCAACTCCTGATTTCCTCAAAATTTGCTTTTCTTAAGGATTTGCAAACTCAGGTGCTCCTGCAAAAACTTTGGATCACTCTTGACTCCTGTTTCTGTCATACCATATATCCTAACTTCAATAGTTTATATGGGCTCTACCTTTGAAATATACAGCATCCAGCATGTTTTGACTACTTTACTTCTACCATTCTTCTCCAAGCCACCATCATCTCTCTCCCAGATTATTAAAATGGTTTTCTAGCAAGTGACCCTAACATTTCCTATTGTCCTTAATATATTTACATGACATCTAGAGAAATCTTTAAGAACTCAAGTCAGATCACATTTCTCCTATGTTCAAAATTTTCCAATTTCTTACCATCTCAATTATAATAAATGTCAGTATATTCATAATGCTCTGGAAGACCCTATATAATCTGATAGGTCTTGTGCCTCTTCCCTAATCTCATATACTTCTATCTTTCTTGATTATTCCACTGTAGCCACACTGGCCTCCTTGCTATTCATTACACACATTAAGCATACCAAACATTTCTGTATTAGAAACTTTGTTCTTGCTATTTTATTTGCCTGGAATCCTCTTTTCCCAGATATTCATATGTCTTGCTTTTTTTAACCTCCTTTAGGTTTCTTTAATGTCAGCTCCTTACTGAGAACTTCTTTGATCACTCTATATAAAATAGTGACTACACTTTCCAGAGATTTCTATCCCCCTGGTTTGTATTAATTTTTTTTTCCCACAACAATGATCACTGTATAATAGATTATTCATTTTGTTTGTTTTGCTGATTGTCTTTTTACATCTCCTATAAAATATAATCCCCATGAGGGCAAAGATTTTGATGGTTTTATTAACAGCTATAGTCCCAGTATGTAGAACAGGGTATAGTATGTAGGAGGTGCCTATTAAATATTTATTGAATAAATTAGTAAACTAATGTTTATCTGAAGTATTCTTGTCTTCTGTGTCCTGCACAGCTCATTGGTGGTCTATTCTCGTGAGATTTTATATATTTTGAGCTTTGGTGGATGTAGGTACTGAAAAATCCACTGAGTTTTCTTAGGCCCTGATATTTTAGCACTGGTTGTTATTTTCAAGCTGTGGTTGCCATTTGAGTTTTTGTATCTTACCTATTTATTTACATATTTCAGTATGTCTACAGCTTAAATTTAATTACACATTTTGTCGGTGTATTATTTCCCTGTTGCTTTTCTAATGTATACCACAAAACTGGTGGCTTAAAGCCACAAAAAACTTATTATTTTATAATTCTGGAGATAAGAAGTCCAAAATAATTCTTATGAGACTAAAATCAAGATGTTGGCAGAAATACATTCCTTCTGGAGGCTCTTGCTGTGAATTCATTTTCTTGCCTCTTCCACTTCTAAACCTGACAGCATTCCTACGCTCATGGCCACATCAATTTGATTTCTGCTTTTCTCTTTACATGTCTTTCTCTGACTCTCCTTCATCCTTCTTTCCTTATAGAGATCTTTGTGATTACATTGCACCCAGCGGGATAATCCAGAATAGTCTCTCCACTTCAAGGTCATTGATTTAATCACGGGATATGCTGCAAGTTAGCATATTCAGAAGTTCAGTGTTTAGGATGTGGACATTCTTGAGGTGTCATTATTCTGCCTACTATATAGGGTTAAATTGTTAGTGAAATGGCTATACAGTGGTGATAGGAAACAATGTCAAGATCTAAGCAAATAATAAAATATTTTCCAAGGTAATATATGGATCTTAATATGAAGATAAAACAATAAATATAAAATAATTTTTGTGCTGTTTATAAAATTCTGCCAGTACTGTTAAAAGGATAGATGCTGCAAACTAGTCTTTAAGTTCAGGTTTTCATCGTAGCAAAGAAGGAAACTCAAATACTTTTAAATTTTGATTTAAAATGTTACCAGTCCTTATTAAAGAGCATAACTGGTTTGTTTCTAGTCTGGGATAAATGTTCAAGTTACTTTTATTTGTTCTAAACATTGGCTATTCTGGACTATAAACATGGAGTTATTTGTTCTTCTCTGTGTTATCATAGATTTGAAAATCCTCTGTATTGATTTTACAGTCAGTAAGAATAGGAAGCTAATGGTGAAGACTTGGAAGAACTGCCTAAGGAGAGTGAAACATATTTGAGAACCAATTACAAAGTTCTTGGAAAGCCCAGAAGGCCAAACAGCTAATTGAGACAATTCTCATCTTCCCAAAATGAGCTTTATACTTGTATTTACCCATTGGAGATAGCAGGAATTCCTATAATCTATGCAGCAAAGGTTGAGAAAGCTGTGGCTGGATAACATGAATGGAGTGATCAGGAAAATGATGAGGCAGGACTGTGAGGAGCTACCTTCACAACTTCCTTTGCCTACCTCTTTCTTATTTGTAGACTCTTCTCTCATTGCCCTGTTCCAGCCTGAACATTTCTCATTGTTACAGTTATCCCATTGGATTAACACTTTAGGTCTCCACAAGTGCAAAATCAACATAAGAAAAATCGGCATAAGTCCTGAAAGTTTTAAGATATGTCATTCAAATTAGCTTGTCATTCCCTATGGAAGAGCTTTAGAAAACAAAGCACAAAATCTATTCAATGTAATAACAGAGAAATGAAATTTAATGTTGGAGATACGCTGAGGGATAATAAGTCTAAATAGAGTATTATAATGAAGGACATTCTAAGGCAGTCATTCATAGGGCAGCTGTTCAAGTCATTTTTGTCATGATTAGAAGAAAATGGTATCATCGAAAGTGGGTAGAGAAGATTACATAAGAAGGAGAAATCCCATTATTTCATTTATTTTTTTATATATGGCCACGGGAGAAGGTAGATGAGATCAGAATAAAAGGTATTCTGAAGAATCTTAAAGTACTTAAGAAGGTAAGTGAAGCATCTTTGCAAACCTCTACTCTGAAAGAGAACTTACTAAGACATCCACATTTATTAAATTTATACACAAAAGAGATCCCAAAGATGATTGCGAAGGCACTAATTTTATGACATTGAAAAGGAGAAACTTGAACAATGGAAAATCATTATTTGCAATATTACACCTTTAATGTAACCATATATTTATGCAATTTTAACATGATTATGTATACTTGGTATATAATTTAGCATAGTCAAATTTGGTTGGCACAAAGGTATAAATAAAAGCAATTTTAATCTAGCAACAAGACTAAGATTCTTAAAACTAGTGTTTAAATATTAAATTATCTTAGCACTTGCCATAAACATACAATTTGTCTTAAAGTTCTATAGAAACGGTATCTGGGAACAACTCATATCTAACAAATAAATTACTAATATCAGTTGCTACTCCAAAGAATGAAGTAACTATGATTTTTCTTTTCTTTTCTACTATTCTCTTTTTATTCAAATACTCTTGACTTCAAAGGCACCACTCTTTTTTTGTATTTCTTCCCCAAAATATGACCTCTTTTTAATTTCTTCTTCCTTGTTTTTTCTACTTTTGGTTCCAATTATATTGAAAACCCCTATGACTCATTCAACTTTTCTTCTTTTACTTATTTAATAAACATGTATCAAACTCACTCTGAGTTCCAAAAATTGGTTAGGGCACAAATATAATAAACAAAACATATTTAGTCCTTGTCATGAACTTGACATTCTTGTTGTGGGATACTCAGAATTAAGAAATATGAATAAGGAAGAGCAAAGATGCCTGAGTATTTGGAATACCCTAGTCTTATCATGTCCCTTGAACACAGCTGGATAAATATCATATTATTCTAAATACACGAGAAATAGACATGAGGACTGACAGGACAAACAGCACAGCTAGAGGGAAAGAATAGGCCACACCATAGAAGGTAGAAGGTGCGAAGATATGTGTGAGGGAGAAATGGATTATAAGTGTTGTGAAGGGGAGGGGATCCATGTCATGGAGAGAGGAGGGAGAGAGAGAGAGAGAGAGAGAGAGAGAAGAGTGCACAGGGAATCACATAAGGAAACACTTCCCCCAAAGCCACTGAGTGGGAAAATGAGAAGGGTTGATTTTCCTGAGTTTTTTCAACCAGCTGGACTCAAAGACCGGAGTTTTAGAGGTCCTTGGCATGGCTAGTATAGAGCATTGAGGATACTGTACTATTCCCGTAGAGAAGACAGGCAGATAACCTGGGGAAAAGACAGCACAATCTGAGGATCTCCTGAGATGCACTGGGAGAGATGGTTTCACATATCAGAGAACATCTGAGAGAGGTGGCATTGCCTCTACAAGAACAAAAGAGCCAGCAGGTGCCATTTCTCTCCCTTGTCCTTCAGCATAGGTGTAGAGACGCCTGCTGAGGGTGGCTAACCTGGACCACTTAGTGGGCTTTGCTCCAAATCCCATACCCCTGTGTTCTGATGCAACTGCCCTTCTGGAGCAAACCTGCATCAATCCCAGTACAGTGAAACTCTCTGCAGAACACAAGTGCAGGTTTCTACCACACCAGTACCCTAAAGTTTGGAGTGTAAAAACTCAGCCATCTTGGACGGGATAGAGTACAAAGTGCAGGCAGGTAGGAAACCCAGACACACATAGTGTGTAAGCAGCAATCTGAAAAGCACCTAGGATGAATTTATTCCCTCTGCTGGGAGTGCTTCCCTGTCAGCAACAAGTAAAAATTCTCCTCTCAGGGAAAAAGGAGCTGGTTGATGTCATATACTTCCCCTGCCCTTCAGCGTAAACTAAAGTCAGTAAACAACACAGTTCCAACACTGGATGCCTAAATTGCTTACACCAAGTTCCACCACCCTGCACTCTGCTGATACTGCTCTTCTTGGGCAAGTGTACCTGAGAACAAGGGCAGTGGCACCCTCCCCCAGAAGACCAGCAGAAACTCCTGCATGCACCAGGACTACTAACCATAGAGTTCTGTAAAGCTTCAGCTCGAGTGGAAATAGCATCAAGTCTCTTTTAACAAGCAGACCAAAGCACATCTACTTAAAACTTACCACACTCTGCCCAAGGTCCAAACACTCCTCACTGAAAGCAAGGAGAAACTCTGCAGAGAACTGACCTGAAGGATAGAGCAGCCAAAACACAGCAACAGAGTGCAAGCAGCATATAACAAACACAATTCTGAAAGTGGTAGGCCTTGGATATTATATGACCTCTTCTTCATATAAAGTCATTACTCTCAGAAGCAGGAAATGTAACAGCCTTCTGGAACACGTGGAAGAAGAGAAAAAGAAGGAATACATCCCAAAAGTAAGAACAACAAAATGTCATAGCC